>NC_083740.1:20461315-20788101 GCF_033458585.1 Syngnathus typhle
AAAGGAATTGGGTGTGAATTTCAAAATAAAAGATGTGAAGCTTTTGGTAAGTGGGAAGTTGTGGAATCAGTAGAAAAATAATGAACAGTTGAAAGTTGGAATGGGTTGAATCGGTTGAAAAATGTAGAAATTAGAGTAGAAAAACGAAATTTTAGAGAATTTTGGTTGAATTTCAAAATAAAAGATGTGAAGTTTTTGGTAAGTGGGACGTTGTGGAATAGGTAGGCAAAAGATGAACAGTTGAAAGTTGGAACGAGTTGAATCGGTTGAAAAATGTAGAAGTTAGAGGTGAAAAACGAAATTTTTTGAAAATTTGTCGGAATTTTTAACGTGAAAACGTGAAATTTTCGAATTTGGGAATTTTGGGAATGTCGAGAATCCTTCCGAATGTGATTAGAATGTGCTGAATGATGTGAATTTCAAATTGGAACGACGTAAATGTGAAATGTCGAATGTGCCATTAAGAATGAATGGGGAAAAATTTGTCGGAATTTTGGGAATTTTGCGGAATCGGAAAATTTTCGGAACGAGAAAAATACAAGCGCTCGTCGCGTGAATATTTGGAATACGTGAAAAGTGGAATGGAGTGAATCGGATGAATTATGTGGAAGATGAAACGTGTCAAAAAAGTGTGGAGAAACGTAGAGAATAATAATAATAACTAGAATTTGCAATTCCTGAAGGAATTGCGTGTGAAGGTGAAGAAGTTGAATAAATATTGAAGGAATGTTGCAGAATGATGTTGAAACGAGTTGAATCGGTTGAAAACTGTAGTAATGAGAAGGGAAAAAGGAATTGGGTGTGAATTTCAAAATAAAAGATGTGAAATTTTTGGTAAGTTGTGGAATAGGTAGAAAAAAGATGAATAGTTGAAAGTTGAAATGGGTTGAATCGGTTGAAAAATGTAGAAATGAGAAGGGAAAAAGGAATTGGGTGTGAATTTCAAAATAAAAGATGTGAAGTTTTTGGTAAGTGGGAAGTTGTGGAATAGGTAGAAAAATGATGAACAGTTGAAAGTTGGAATGGGTTGAATCGGTTGAAAAATGTAGAAATGAGAAGGGAAAAGGGAATTGGGTGTGAATTTCAAAATAAAAGATGTGAAGTTTTTGGTAAGTTGTGGAATAGGTAGAAAAAAGATGAACAGTTGAAAGTTGGAATGGGTTGAATCGGTTAAAAAATGTAGAAATTAGAAGGGAAAAAGGAATTGGGTGTGAATTTCAAAATAAAAGAAGTGAAGTTTTTGGTAAGTGGGAAGTTGTTGAATAGGTAGAAAAATGATGAACAGTTGAAAGTTGGAATGGGTTGAATCGGTTGAAAAATGTAGAAATTAGAGTAGAAAAAAGGAAATTTTAGAGAATTTTGGTTGAATTTCAAAATAAAAGATGTGAAGTTTTTGGTAAGTGGGAAGTTGTGGAATAAGTAGAGAAAAGATGAACAGTTGAAAGTTGGAATGGGTTGAATCGGTTGAAAAATGTAGAAATGAGAAGGGAAAAGGGAATTGGGTGTGAATTTCAAAATAAAAGATGTGAAGTTTTTGGTAAGTTGTGGAATAGGTAGAAAAAAGATGAACAGTTGAACGTTGGAATGGGTTGAATCGGTTAAAAAATGTAGAAATTAGAAGGGAAAAAGGAATTGGGTGTGAATTTCAAAATAAAAGAAGTGAAGTTTTTGGTAAGTGGGAAGTTGTTGAATAGGTAGAAAAATGATGAACAGTTGAAAGTTGGAATGGGTTGAATCGGTTGAAAAATGTAGAAATTAGAGTAGAAAAAAGGAAATTTTAGAGAATTTTGGTTGAATTTCAAAATAAAAGATGTGAAGTTTTTGGTAAGTGGGAAGTTGTGGAATAAGTAGAGAAAAGATGAACAGTTGAAAGTTGGAATGGGTTGAATCGGTTGAAAAATGTAGAAAAATGTAGAAATGAGAAGGGAAAAGGGAAAAAGGAATTGGGTGTGAATTTCAAAATAAAAGATGAAAACGTGAAAATGTTGAATTTGGCAAGTTTGGGAATGTGCCCAATGTGATTTGAATGTGTTGAATGATGTGAATTTCAAACTGGAACAACGTAAATGTGAAATGTTGAATCTGCCATTAAGAATGAATGGGGCAAAATTCGCCGTAAATTTGTGAATTTTGCGAAAACGGAAAATTTTTGGAAGGAAAAAAAAGTGAGCAGACGTGCCATGAATATTTGGAATAAGTGAAAAGTGGAATGGAGTGAATAGGTTGAAGTATGTGGAAGTAGTTAAGCGTCAAAAAAGTGAGCGGAAGTTGAATAATAACTAGAATTTGCAATTCCTGAAGGAATTGCGTGTGAAGGTGAAGAAGTTGAATAAATATTTAAGGAATGTTGCAGAATGATGTTGAAACGAGTTGAATCGGTTGAAAAATGTAGAAATGAGAAGGGAAAAGGAACTGGGTGTGAATTTCAAAATAAAAGATGTGAAGTTTTTGGTAAGTTGTGGAATAGGAAAAAAAAAGATGAACAGTTGAAAGTTGGAATGGGTCGAATCGGTTGAAAAATGTAGAAATGAGAAGGGAAAAAGGAAATGGGTGTGAATTTCAAAATAAAAGACGCGAAGTTTTTGGTAAGTGGGAAGTTGTGGAATAGGTAGAAAAATGATGAACAGTTGAAAGTTGGAATGGGTTGAATCGGTTGAAAAATGTAGAAATGAGAAAGGAAAAGGGAATATTGTGAATTTCAAAATAAAAGATGTGAAGTTTTTGGGAAGTTGTGGAATAGGTAGAAAAATGATGAACAGTTGAAAGTTGGAATGGGTTGAATCGGTTGAAAAATGTGGAAATTAGAGTAGAAAAACGAAATTTTAGAGAATTTTGGTTGAATTTCAAAATAAAAGATGTGAAGTTTTTGGTAAGTGGGAAGTTGTGGAATAGGTAGGCAAAAGATGAACAGTTGAAAGTTGGAATGGGTTGAATCGGTTGAAAAATGTAGAAATGAGAAGGGAAAAGGGAAAAAGGAATTGGGTGTGAATTTCAAAATAAAAGATGAAAACGTGAAAATGTTGAATTAGGCAAGTTTGGGAATGTCCCCAATGTGATTTGAATGTGTTGAATGATGTGAATTTCAAACTGGAACATCGTTAATGTGAAATGTTGAATCTGCCATTAAGAATGAATGGGGCGAAATTCGCCATAAATTTGTGAATTTTGCGAAAACGGAAAAAATTTGGAACGTGAAAAATGTGAGCAGACGTGTCATGAATATTTGGAATAAGTGAAAAGTGGAATGGAGTGAATCGGTTGAAGTATGTGGAAGTAGTTAAGCGTCAAAAAAGTGAGCGGAAGTTGAATAATAATAATAACTAGAATTTGCAATTCCTGAAGGAATTGCGTGTGAAGGTGAAGAAGTTGAATAAATATTTAAGGAATGTTGCAGAATGATGTTGAAACGAGTTGAATCGGTTGAAAAATGTAGAAATGAGAAGGGAAAAAGGAACTGGGTGTGAATTTCAAAATAAAAGATGTGAAATTTTGGGTAAGTTGTGGAATAGGAAAAAAAATGATGAACAGTTGAAAGTTGGAATGGGTTGAATCGGTTGAAAAATGTAGAAATGAGAAGGGAAAAAGGAAATGGGTGTGAATTTCAAAATAAAAGACGTGAAGTTTTTGGTAAGTGGGAAGTTGTGGAATAGGTAGAAAAATGATGAACAGTTGAAAGTTGGAATGGGTTGAATCGGTTGAAAAATGTAGAAATGAGAAGGGAAAAAGGAATTGGGTGTGAATTTCAAAATAAAAGATGTGAAGTTTTTGGGAAGTTGTGGAATAGGTAGAAAAAGGATGAACAGTTGAAAGTTGGAATGGGTTGAATCGGTTGAAAAATGTAGAAATTATAGTAGAAAAAGGAAATTTTAGAGAATTTTGGTTGAATTTCAAAATAAAAGAGGTGAAGTTTTTGGTAAGTAGGAAGTTGTGGAATAGGTAGGCAAAAGATGAATAGTTGAAAGTTGGAATGAGTTGAATCGGTGGAAAAATGTAGAAGTTAGAAGTGAAAAACGAAATTTTATGAAATTTTGCAAAATTTTATGCAAATTTTAAAAGTGAAAACGTGAAAACTTTGAATTTGGCAAGTTCGGGAATGTCCCCAATGTGATTTGAATGTGTTGAATTGTGTGAATTTCAAACTGGAACAACGTAAATGTGAAATGTTGAATCTGCCATTAAGAATGAATGGGGCAAAAATCGCCATAAATTTGTGAATTTTGGGAAAACGGATAATTTTTGGAAGGAAAAAAATTTAAGCAGTGTTGCCATGAATATTTGGAATAAGTGAAAAGTGGAATGGAGTGAATCGGTTGAAGAATGTGGAAGTAGTTAAGCGCCGAAAAAGTGGGCAGAATAAGTAGAATAATAATAACTAGAATTTGCAATTCCTGAAGGAATTGCGTGTGAAGGTGAAGAAGTTGAATAAATATTTAAGGAATGTTGAAGAATGATGTTGAAACGAGTTGAATCGGTTGAAAAATGTAGAAATGAGAAGGGAAAAAGGAATTGGGTGTGAATTTCAAAATAAAAGATGTGAAGTTTTTGGGAAGTTGTGGAATAGGTAGAAAAATGATGAACAGTTGAAAGTTGGAATGGGTTGAATCGGTTGAAAAATGTAGAAATGAGAAGGGAAAAAGGAATTGGGTGTGAATTTCAAAATAAAAGATCTGAAGTTTTTGGTAAGTGGGAAGTTGTGGAATAGGTAGAAGAATGATGAACAGTTGAAAGTTGGAATGGGTTGAATCGGTAGAAAAATGTAGAAATGAGAAGGGAAAAAGGAATTGGGTGTGAATTTCAAAATAAAAGATGTGAAGTTTTTGGTAAGTGGGAAGTTGTGGAATAGGTAGAAAAAGGATGAACAGTTGAAAGTTGGAATGGGTTGAATCGGTTGAAAAATGTAGAAATGAGAAGGGAAAAAGGAATTGGGTGTGAATTTCAAAATAAAAGATGTGAAGTTTTTGGGAAGTGGGAAGTTGTGGAATAGGTAGGCAAAAGACAAACAGTTGAAAGTTGGAATGGGATGAATCGGTTGAAAAATGTAGAAATGAGAAGGGAAAAAGGAATTGGGTGTGAATTTCAAAATAAAAGATGTGAGGTTTTTGGGAAGTGGGAAGTTGTGGAATAGGTAGAAAAATGATGAAGAGTTGAAAGTTGGAATGGGTTGAATCGGTTGAAAAATGTAGAAATGAGAAGGGAAAAAGGAATTGGGTGTGAATTTCAAAATAAAAGAAGTGAAGTTTTTGGTAAGTTGGAAGTTCTTGAATAGGTAGAAAAATGATGAACAGTTGAAAGTTGGAATGGGTTGAATCGGTTGAAAAATGTAGAAATTAGAGTAGAAAAAAGGAAATTTTAGAGAATTTTGGTTGAATTTCAAAATAAAAGATGTGAAGTTTTTGGTAAGTGGGAAGTTGTGGAATAGGTAGAGAAAAGATGAACAGTTGAAAGTTGGAATGGGTTGAATCGGTTGAAAAATGTAGAAATGAGAAGGGAAAAGGGAAAAAGGAATTGGGTGTGAATTTCAAAATAAAAGATGAAAACGTGAAAATGTTGAATTTGGCAAGTTTGGGAATGTCCCCAATGTGATTTGAATGTGTTGAATGATGTGAATTTCAAACTGGAACAACGTAAATGTGAAATGTTGAATCTGCCATTAAGAATGAATGGGGCAAAATTCGCCGTAAATTTGGGAATTTTGCGAAAACGGAAAATTTTTGGAAGGAAAAAAATCTAAGCAGTGTTGCCATGAATATTTGGAATAAGTGAAAAGTGGAATGGAGTGAATCGGTTGAAGTATGTGGAAGTAGTTAAGCGCCGAAAAAGTGAGCGGAATAAGTTGAATAATAATAATAACTAGAATTTGCAATTCCTGAAGGAATTGCGTGTGAAGGTGAAGAAGTTGAATAAATATTTAAGGAATGTTGCAGAATGACGTTGAAACGAGTTGAATCGGTTGAAAAATGTGGAAATGAGAAAGGAAAAAGGAAATGGGTGTGAATTTCAAAATAAAAGATGTGAAGTTTTTGTTAAGTTGTGGAATAGGTAAAGAAATGATGAACAGTTGAAAGTTGGAATGGGTTGAATCGGTTGAAAAATGTAGAAATGAGAAGGGAAAAAGGAATTGGGCGTGAATTTCAAAATAAAAGATGTGAATTTTTTGGTAAGTGGGAAGTTGGGGAATAGGTAGAAAAATTATGAACAGTTGAAAGTTGGAATGGGTTGAATCGGTTGAAAAATGTAGAAATGAGAAGGGAAAAAGGAATTGTGCGTGAATTTCAAAATAAAAGATGTGAATTTTTTGGTAAGTGGGAAGTTGTGGAATAGGTAGAGAAAAGATGAACAGTTGAAAGTTGGAATGGGTTGAATCGGTTGGACAATGTAGAAATGAGAAGGGAAAAGGGAAAAAGGAATTGGGTGTGAATTTCAAAATAAAAGATGAAACGTGAAAATGTTGAATTTGGCAAGTTTGGGAATGTCCCCAATGTGATTTGAATGTGTTGAATGATGTGAATTTCAAACTGGAACAACGTAAATGTGAAATGTTGAATCTGCCATTAAGAATGAATGGGGCAAAATTCGCCGTAAATTTGGGAATTTTGCGAAAACGGAAAATTTTTGGAAGGAAAAAAATCTAAGCAGTGTTGCCATGAATATTTGGAATAAGTGAAAAGTGGAATGGAGTGAATCGGTTGAAGTATGTGGAAGTAGTTAAGCGCCGAAAAAGTGAGCGGAATAAGTTGAATAATAATAATAATAATAATAAAGGACAGGAATAACAATAGTGTGAAGGTCTTCACCTTCACACTAATAAAGGACAGGAATAACAATAGTGTGAAGGTCTTCACCTTCACACTAATAAAGGACAGGAATAACAATAGTGTGAAGGTCTTCACCTTCACACTAATAATAATAAAGGACAGGAATAACAATAGTGTGAAGGTCTTCACCTTCACACTAATAATAATAATAGAGAATGGTGTAGAATAACATATGTGTGAAGGCCTTCGCCTTCACACAATAACTAGAATTTTGCAATTTCTGGAGAAATTGCGTGTGAAGGCGAAATGTATGAATAACTTCTTCGGGGAATGCTGCCGAACGATGTTGAAACGTGTTGAATTACTTGAGAAATGTAGAATATTTGGATAATTTGGGGTGAATTTCAAAATAAAAGATGTGAAGTTTTTGGTAAGTGGGAAGTTGTGGAAAAGGTCGAAAAATGATGAACAGTTGAAAGTTGGAATGTGTTGAATCGGTTGAAAAATGTAGAAATGAGAAGGGAAAAAGGAATTGGGTGTGAATTTCAAAATAAAAGATGTGAAGGTTTTGGGAAGTTGTGGAATAGGTCGAAAAATGATGAACAGTTGAAAGTTGGAATGGGTTGAATCGGCTGAAAAATGTAGAAATGAGAAGGGAAAAGGGAATTGGGTGTGCATTTCAAAATAAAAGATGTGAAGTTTTTGGTAAGTGGGAAGTTGTGGAATAGGTAGAAAAATGATGAACAGTTGAAAGTTGGAATGGGTTGAATCGGTTGAAAAATGTAGAAATGAGAAGGGAAAAGGGAATTGGGTGTGAATTTCAAAATAAAAGATGTGAAGTTTTTGGTAAGTGGGAAGTTGTGGAATAGGTAGAAAAATGATGAACAGTTGAAAGTTGGAATGGGTTGAATCGGTTGAAAAATGTAGAAATGAGAAGGGAAAAGGGAATTGAGTGTGAATTTCAAAATAAAAGATGTGAAGTTTTTGGTAAGTGGGAAGTTGTGGAATAGGTAGAAAAATGATGAACAGTTGAAAGTTGGAATGGGTTGAATCGGTTGAAAAATGTAGAAATGAGAAGGGAAAAGGGAATTGGGTGTGAATTTCAAAATAAAAGATGTGAAGTTTTTGGTTAGTGGGAAGTTGTGGAATGGGTAGAAAAATGATGAACAGTTGAAAGTTGGAATGGGTTGAATCGGTTGAAAAATGTAGAAATTAGAAGGGAAAAAGGAATTGGGTGTGAATTTCAAAATAAAAGATGTGAAGTATTTGGGAAGTTGTGGAATAGGTAGAAAAATGATGAACAGTTGAAAGTTGGAATGGGTTGAATCGGTTGAAAAATGTAGAAATTAGAGTACAAAAACGGAATTTGAGAGAATTTTGGTTGAATTTCAAAATAAAAGATGTGAAGTTTTTGGTAAGTGGGAAGTTGTGGAATAGGTAGAAAAATGATGAACAGTTGAAAGTTGGAATGGGTTGAATCGGTTGAAAAATGTAGAAATGAGAAGGGAAAAGGAAATTGGGTGTGAATTTCAAAATAAAAGATGTGAAGTTTTTGGTAAGTGGGAAGTTGTGGAATAGGTAGAAAAATGATGAACAGTTGAAAGTTGGAATGGGTTGAATCGGTTGAAAAATGTAGAAATGAGAAGGGAAAAGGAAATTGGGTGTGAATTTCAAAATAAAAGATGTGAAGTTTTTGGTAAGTGGGAAGTTGTGGAATAGGTAGAAAAATGATGAACAGTTGAAAGTTGGAATGGGTTGAATCGGTTGAAAAATGTAGAAATGAGTAGGGAAAAGGAATTGGGTGTGAATTTCAAAATAAAAGATATGAAGCTTTTGGTAAGTGGGAAGTTGTGGAATCGGTAGAAAAATAATGAACAGTTGAAAGTTGGAATGGGTTGAATCGGTTGAAAAATGTAGAAATTAGAGTAGAAAAACGAAATTTTAGAGAATTTTGGTTGAATTTCAAAATAAAAGATGTGAAGTTTTTGGTAAGTGGGACGTTGTGGAATAGGTAGGCAAAAGATGAACAGTTGAAAGTTGGAACGAGTTGAATCGGTTGAAAAATGTAGAAGTTAGAGGTGAAAAACGAAATTTTGTGAATATTTGTCGGAATTTTTAACGTGAAAACGTGAAATTTTCGAATTTGGGAATTTTGGGAATGTCGAGAATCCTTCCGAATGTGATTAGAATGTGCTGAATGATGTGAATTTCAAATTGGAACGACGTAAATGTGAAATGTCGAATGTGCCATTAAGAATGAATGGGGAAAAATTTGTCGGAATTTGGGGAATTTTGCGGAATCGGAAAATTTTCGGAATGAGAAAAATACAAGCGCTCATCGCGTGAATATTTGGAATACGTGAAAAGTGGAATGGAGTGAATCGGATGAATTATGCGGAAGATGAAACTGGACAAAAAAGTGTGGAGAATAAAAGAGAATAATAATAATAACTAGAATTTTGCAATTTCTGGAGAAATTGCGTGTGAAGGCGAAATGTATGAATAACTTTTTCGGGGAATGCTGCCGAACGATGTTGAAACGTGTTGAATTACTTGAGAAATGTAGAATATTTGGAGAATTTGTGGTGAATTTCAAAATTGAAAGTTTGGAATATTTGGTAAGTGGGAAGTTGTGGAATAGGTAGGCAAAAGATGAACAGTTGAAAGTTGGAATGGGTTGAATCGGTAGAAAAATGTAGAAGTTAGAGTAGAAAAACGAAATTTTGGAGAATTTGGTTGAATTTTAAATTTGGAATTGTTGGTAAGTGGGAAGTTGTGGAATAGGTAGGCAAAAGATGAACAGTTGAAAGTTGGAACGGGTTGAATCAGTTAAAAAATGTAGAAGTTAGAGCAAATGTTGAATCCCCATAGAGAATGAATGGGAAAATAAAAAAAAGCAATTGCGCCAAAATCTTTCTAAATTTGGAACAAAACCAAAAAAAACGGCCTCAGGAGGTTCACTTTTGGGGTAAAAATGTTGAAACGGGTTAAATCGGACAAAAAACGAAGACATTAGCGCAAATGTAGCTATTTGGGGCACTTAGTGTTGAAATAAGGTCACTTCCGGCTTGATTCGGGTCATTTCCGGTCTAATTTGGGTCACTTCCGGTTTATTTGGGTCACTTCCGGTTTAAAACAGGTCACTTCCGGTTTAGCTGAGGTGACTTCCGGTTTATTTGGGGTCATTTCCGGTCTAAAAAGGTAACTTCCGGTTCATTTTGAGTCACTTCCGGTTTGATTTGGGGTCACTTCCGGTTTAACAGAGGTCACTTCCGGTCTATTTGGGGTCACTTCCGGTCTATTTGGGGTCACTTCCGGTTTATTTGGGTCACTTCCGGTTTAATTTGGGTCACTTCCGGTTCGTCTGAGGTCACTTCCGGTTTATTAGGGGTCATTTCTGGTCAAAAAAGGTCACTTCCGGTACATTTGGGGTCACTTCCGGTTTGATTTGGGGTCACTTCCGGTTTACGTGAGGTCACTTCCGGTCTATTTGGGGTCACTATCGGTTTGATTTGGGGCACTTCCGGTTTAATTTGGGTCACTTCCGGTTCGTCTGAGGTCACTTCCGGTTCGTCTGAGGTCACTTCCGGTTTATCAGGGGTCATTTCCGGTCTAAAAAGGTCACTTCCGGTACATTTGGGGTCACTTCCGGTTTGATTTGGGGTCACTTCCGGTTTACCTGAGGTCACTTCCGGTCTATTTGGGGTCACTTTCGGTTTGATTTGGGGCACTTCCGGTTCATTTTGGGTTCATTGGGGGCACTTGAGGGTCAATCCAAGATGGCCGCCACACTGGAATTGGGGGTCAAGGGTTGAATGTGTAAGCGTAGTGGAAGTGGGGGTGAATGGGAGTGAATGTGGGAAGCATAAGGTCAATGCATTTGGAATGGGTTGAATCGGTCGAAAAATGTAGAAATTAGAGTAGAAAAACGAAATTTTAGAGAATTTTGGTTGAATTTCAAATTTGAGAATTTGGAATTTTTGGTAAGTGGGAAGTTGTGGAATAGGTAGGCAAAAGATGAACAGTTGAAAGTTGGAATGGGTTGAATCGGTTGAAAAATGTAGAAATTAGAGGTGAAAAACGAAATTTTGTGAAATGTCGAATGTGCCATTAAGAATGGATGGGGAAAAATTTGTCGGAATTTTGGGAATTTTGCGGAATCGGAAAATTTTCGGAACGAGAAAAATGGAAGCGCTCGTCGCGTGAATATTTGGAATACGTGAAAAGTGGAATGGAGTGAATCGGATGAATTATGTGGAAGATGAAACGTGTCAAAAAAGTGTGGAGAATAAAATAGAAGAATAATAATAATAACTAGAATTTGCAATTCCTGAAGGAATTGCGTGTGAAGGTGAAGAAGTTGAATAAATATTTAAGGAATGTTGAAGAATGATGTTGAAACGAGTTGAATCGGTTGAAAAATGTAGAAATGAGAAGGGAAAAAGGAATTGGGTGTGAATTTCAAAATAAAAGATGTGAAGTTTTTGGGAAGTTGTGGAATAGGTAGAAAAATGATGAACAGTTGAAAGTTGGAATGGGTTGAATCGGTTGAAAAATGTAGAAATGAGAAGGGAAAAAGGAATTGGGTGTGAATTTCAAAATAAAAGATCTGAAGTTTTTGGTAAGTGGGAAGTTGTGGAATAGGTAGAAGAATGATGAACAGTTGAAAGTTGGAATGGGTTGAATCGGTAGAAAAATGTAGAAATGAGAAGGGAAAAAGGAATTGGGTGTGAATTTCAAAATAAAAGATGTGAAGTTTTTGGTAAGTGGGAAGTTGTGGAATAGGTAGAAAAAGGATGAACAGTTGAAAGTTGGAATGGGTTGAATCGGTTGAAAAATGTAGAAATGAGAAGGGAAAAAGGAATTGGGTGTGAATTTCAAAATAAAAGATGTGAAGTTTTTGGGAAGTGGGAAGTTGTGGAATAGGTAGGCAAAAGACAAACAGTTGAAAGTTGGAATGGGATGAATCGGTTGAAAAATGTAGAAATGAGAAGGGAAAAAGGAATTGGGTGTGAATTTCAAAATAAAAGATGTGAGGTTTTTGGGAAGTGGGAAGTTGTGGAATAGGTAGAAAAATGATGAAGAGTTGAAAGTTGGAATGGGTTGAATCGGTTGAAAAATGTAGAAATGAGAAGGGAAAAAGGAATTGGGTGTGAATTTCAAAATAAAAGAAGTGAAGTTTTTGGTAAGTTGGAAGTTCTTGAATAGGTAGAAAAATGATGAACAGTTGAAAGTTGGAATGGGTTGAATCGGTTGAAAAATGTAGAAATTAGAGTAGAAAAAAGGAAATTTTAGAGAATTTTGGTTGAATTTCAAAATAAAAGATGTGAAGTTTTTGGTAAGTGGGAAGTTGTGGAATAGGTAGAGAAAAGATGAACAGTTGAAAGTTGGAATGGGTTGAATCGGTTGAAAAATGTAGAAATGAGAAGGGAAAAGGGAAAAAGGAATTGGGTGTGAATTTCAAAATAAAAGATGAAAACGTGAAAATGTTGAATTTGGCAAGTTTGGGAATGTCCCCAATGTGATTTGAATGTGTTGAATGATGTGAATTTCAAACTGGAACAACGTAAATGTGAAATGTTGAATCTGCCATTAAGAATGAATGGGGCAAAATTCGCCGTAAATTTGGGAATTTTGCGAAAACGGAAAATTTTTGGAAGGAAAAAAATCTAAGCAGTGTTGCCATGAATATTTGGAATAAGTGAAAAGTGGAATGGAGTGAATCGGTTGAAGTATGTGGAAGTAGTTAAGCGCCGAAAAAGTGAGCGGAATAAGTTGAATAATAATAATAATAATAATAAAGGACAGGAATAACAATAGTGTGAAGGTCTTCACCTTCACACTAACTAGAATTTGCAATTCCTGAAGGAATTGCGTGTGAAGGTGAAGAAGTTGAATAAATATTTAAGGAATGTTGCAGAATGATGTTGAAACGAGTTGAATCGGTTGAAAAATGTAGAAATGAGAAGGGAAAAAGGAATTGGGTGTGAATTTCAAAATAAAAGATGTGAAATTTTTGGTAAGTTGTGGAATAGGTAGAAAAAAGATGAACAGTTGAAAGTTGGAATGGGTTGAATCGGTTGAAAAATGTAGAAATGAGAAGGGAAAAAGGAATTGGGTGTGAATTTCAAAATAAAAGAAGTGAAGTTTTTGGTAAGTGGGAAGTTGTTGAATAGGTAGAGAAAAGATGAACAGTTGAAAGTTGGAACGGGTTGAATCGGTTGAAAAATGTAGAAATGAGAAGGGAAAAAGGAATCGGGCGTGAATTTCAAAATAAAAGATGTGAATTTTTTGGTAAGTGGGAACTTGTGGAATAGGTAGAAAAATGATGAACAGTTGAAAGTTGGAATGGGTTGAATCGGTTGAAAAATGTAGAAATGAGAAGGGAAAAAGGAATTGGGTGTGAATTTCAAAATAAAAGATGTGAAGTTTTTGGTAAGTCGGAAGTTGTGGAATAGGTAGAAGAATGATGAACAGTTGAAAGTTGGAATGGGTTGAATCGGTTGAAAAATGTAGAAATGAGAAGGGAAAAAGGAAGTGGGTGTGAATTTCAAAATAAAAGATGTGAAGTTTTTGGTAAGGGGGAAGTTGTGGAATAGGTAGAAAAATGATGAACAGTTGAAAGTTGGAATGGGTTGAATCGGTTGAAAAATGTAGAAATTAGAGTAGAAAAAAGGAAATTTTAGAGAATTTTGGTTGAATTTCAAAATAAAAGATGTGAAGTTTTTGGTAAGTGGGAAGTTGTGGAATAGGTAGAGAAAAGATGAACAGTTGAAAGTTGGAATGGGTTGAATCGGTTGAAAAATGTAGAAATGAGAAGGGAAAAGGGAAAAAGGAATTGGGTGTGAATTTCAAAATAAAAGATGAAAACGTGAAAATGTTGAATTTGGCAAGTTTGGGAATGTCCCCAATGTGATTTGAATGTGTTGAATGATGTGAATTTCAAACTGGAAGAACGTAAATGTGAAATGTTGAATCTGCCATTAAGAATGAATGGGGCAAAATTCGCCGTAAATTTGGGAATTTTGCGAAAACGGAAAATTTTTGGAAGGAAAAAAATCTAAGCAGTGTTGCCATGAATATTTGGAATAAGTGAAAAGTGGAATGGAGTGAATCGGTTGAAGTATGTGGAAGTAGTTAAGCGCCGAAAAAGTGAGCGGAATAAGTTGAATAATAATAATAATAATAAAGGACAGGAATAACAATAGTGTGAAGGTCTTCACCTTCACACTAACTAGAATTTGCAATTCCTGAAGGAATTGCGTGTGAAGGTGAAGAAGTTGAATAAATATTTAAGGAATGTTGAAGAATGATGTTGAAACGAGTTGAATCGGTTGAAAAATGTAGAAATGAGAAGGGAAAAAGGAATTGGGTGTGAATTTCAAAATAAAAGATGTGAAGTTTTTGGGAAGTTGTGGAATAGGTAGAAAAATGATGAACAGTTGAAAGTTGGAATGGGTTGAATCGGTTGAAAAATGTAGAAATGAGAAGGGAAAAAGGAATTGGGTGTGAATTTCAAAATAAAAGATCTGAAGTTTTTGGTAAGTGGGAAGTTGTGGAATAGGTAGAAGAATGATGAACAGTTGAAAGTTGGAATGGGTTGAATCGGTAGAAAAATGTAGAAATGAGAAGGGAAAAAGGAATTGGGTGTGAATTTCAAAATAAAAGATGTGAAGTTTTTGGTAAGTGGGAAGTTGTGGAATAGGTAGAAAAAGGATGAACAGTTGAAAGTTGGAATGGGTTGAATCGGTTGAAAAATGTAGAAATGAGAAGGGAAAAAGGAATTGGGTGTGAATTTCAAAATAAAAGATGTGAAGTTTTTGGGAAGTGGGAAGTTGTGGAATAGGTAGGCAAAAGACAAACAGTTGAAAGTTGGAATGGGATGAATCGGTTGAAAAATGTAGAAATGAGAAGGGAAAAAGGAATTGGGTGTGAATTTCAAAATAAAAGATGTGAGGTTTTTGGGAAGTGGGAAGTTGTGGAATAGGTAGAAAAATGATGAAGAGTTGAAAGTTGGAATGGGTTGAATCGGTTGAAAAATGTAGAAATGAGAAGGGAAAAAGGAATTGGGTGTGAATTTCAAAATAAAAGAAGTGAAGTTTTTGGTAAGTTGGAAGTTCTTGAATAGGTAGAAAAATGATGAACAGTTGAAAGTTGGAATGGGTTGAATCGGTTGAAAAATGTAGAAATTAGAGTAGAAAAAAGGAAATTTTAGAGAATTTTGGTTGAATTTCAAAATAAAAGATGTGAAGTTTTTGGTAAGTGGGAAGTTGTGGAATAGGTAGAGAAAAGATGAACAGTTGAAAGTTGGAATGGGTTGAATCGGTTGAAAAATGTAGAAATGAGAAGGGAAAAGGGAAAAAGGAATTGGGTGTGAATTTCAAAATAAAAGATGAAAACGTGAAAATGTTGAATTTGGCAAGTTTGGGAATGTCCCCAATGTGATTTGAATGTGTTGAATGATGTGAATTTCAAACTGGAACAACGTAAATGTGAAATGTTGAATCTGCCATTAAGAATGAATGGGGCAAAATTCGCCGTAAATTTGGGAATTTTGCGAAAACGGAAAATTTTTGGAAGGAAAAAAATCTAAGCAGTGTTGCCATGAATATTTGGAATAAGTGAAAAGTGGAATGGAGTGAATCGGTTGAAGTATGTGGAAGTAGTTAAGCGCCGAAAAAGTGAGCGGAATAAGTTGAATAATAATAATAATAACTAGAATTTGCAATTCCTGAAGGAATTGCGTGTGAAGGTGAAGAAGTTGAATAAATATTGAAGGAATGCTGCAGAATGATGTTGAAACGAGTTGAATCGGTTGAAAAATGTGGAAATGAGAAGGGAAAAAGGAAATGGGTGTGAATTTCAAAATAAAAGATGTGAAGTTTTTGTTAAGTTGTGGAATAGGTAAAGAAATGATGAACAGTTGAAAGTTGGAATGGGTTGAATCGGTTGAAAAATGTAGAAATGAGAAGGGAAAAAGGAATTGGTTGTGAATTTCAAAATAAAAGAAGTGAAGTTTTTGGTAAGTGGGAAGTTGTTGAATAGGTAGAGAAAAGATGAACAGTTGAAAGTTGGAATGGGTTGAATCGGTTGAAAAATGTAGAAATTAGAGTAGAAAAAAGGAAATTTTAGAGAATTTTTGTTGAATTTCAAAATAAAAGATGTGAAGTTTTTGGTAAGTGGGAAGTTGTGGAATAGGTAGAGAAAAGATGAACAGTTGAAAGTTGGAATGGGTTGAATCGGTTGAAAAATGTAGAAATGAAAAGGGAAAAGGGAAAAAGGAATTGTGTGTGAATTTCAAAATAAAAGATGAAAACGTGAAAACGTTGAATTTGGCAAGTTTGGGAATGTCCCCAATGTGATTTGAATGTGTTGAATTATGTGAATTTCAAACTGGAAGAACGTAAATGTGAAATGTTGAATCTGCCATTAAGAATGAATGGGGCGAAAATCGCCGTAAATTTGTGAATTTTGCGAAAACGGAAAATTTTTGGAACGAGAAAAATGTGAGCGCCCATGCCATGAATATTTGGAATAAGTGAAAAGTGGAATGGAGTGAATCGGTTGAAGTATGTGGAAGTAGTTAAGCACCAAAAAAGTGGGCAGAATAAGTAGAATAATAATAATAATAATAATAATAAAGGACAGGAATAACAATAGTGTGAAGGTCTTCACCTTCACACTAATAAAGGACAGGAATAACAATAGTGTGAAGGTCTTCACCTTCACACTAACTAGAATTTGCAATTCCTGAAGGAATTGCGTGTGAAGGTGAAGAAGTTGAATAAATATTGAAGGAATGCTGCAGAATGATGTTGAAACGAGTTGAATCGGTTGAAAAATGTGGAAATGAGAAGGGAAAAAGGAAATGGGTGTGAATTTCAAAATAAAAGATGTGAAGTTTTTGGTAAGTGGGAAGTTGTTGAATAGGTAGAGAAAAGATGAACAGTTGAAAGTTGGAATGGGTTGAATCGGTTGAAAAATGTAGAAATTAGAAGGGAAAAAGGAATTGGGCGTGAATTTCAAAATAAAAGATGTGAAGTTTTTGGTAAGTGGGAAGTTGTGGAATAGGTAGAAAAATGATGAACAGTTGAAAGTTGGAATGGGTTGAATCGGTTGAAAAATGTAGAAATGAGAAGGGAAAAAGGAATTGAGTGTGAATTTCAAAATAAAAGAAGTGAAGTTTTTGGTAAGTGGGAAGTTGTTGAATAGGTAGAGAAAAGATGAACAGTTGAAAGTTGGAATGGGTTGAATCGGTTGAAAAATGTAGAAATTAGAGTAGAAAAAGGAAATTTTAGGGAATTTTGGTTGAATTTCAAAATAAAAGATGTGAAGTTTTTGGTAAGTGGGAAGTTGTGGAATAGGTAGAGAAAAGATGAACAGTGGAAAGTTGGAATGGGTTGAATCGGTTGAAAAATGTAGAAATGAGAAAGGAAAAGGGAAAAAGGAATTGGGTGTGAATTTCAAAATAAAAGATGAAAACGTGAAAATGTTGAATTTGGCAAGTTTGGGAATGTCCCCAATGTGATTTGAATGTGTTGAATGAGGTGAATTTCAAACTGGAACAACGTAAATGTGAAATGTTGAATCTGCCATTAAGAATGAATGGGGCAAAAATCGCCATAAATTTATGAATTATGCGAAAACGGAAAATTTTTGGAATGAGAAAAATGTGAGCACACTTGCCATGAATATTTGGAATAAGTGAAAAGTGGAATGGAGTGAATCGGTTGAAGTATGTGGAAGTAGTTAAGCACCAAAAAAGTGGGCAGAATAAGTAGAATAATAATAAAGGACAGGAATAACAATAGTGTGAAGGTCTTCACCTTCACACTAATAATAATAATAGAGAATGGTGTAGAATAACATATGTGTGAAGGCCTTCGCCTTCACACAATAATAATAATAGAGAATGGTGTAGAATAACATATGTGTGAAGGCCTTCGCCTTCACACAATAATAGAGAATGGTGTAGAATAACATATGTGTGAAGGCCTTCGCCTTCACACAATAACTAGAATTTTGCAATTTCTGGAGAAATTGCGTGTGAAGGCGAAATGTATGAATAACTTTTTCGGGGAATGCTGCCGAACGATGTTGAAACGTGTTGAATTACTTGAGAAATGTAGAATATTTGGAGAATTTGTGGTGAATTTCAAAATTGAAAGTTTGGAATATTTGGTAAGTGGGAAGTTGTGGAATAGGTAGGCAAAAGATGAACAGTTAAAAGTTGGAATGGGTTGAATGGGTTGAAAAATGTAGAAATTAGAGTAGAAAAACGAAATTTTGGAGAATTTGGTTGAATTTCGAATTTGGAATTTTTGGTAAGTGGGAATAGGTAGGCAAAAGATGAACAGTTGAAAGTTGGAACGGGTTGAATCAGTTAAAAAATGTAGAAGTTAGAGCAAATGTTGAATCCCCATAGAGAATGAATGGGAAAATAAAAAAAGGCAATTGTGCCAAAATCTTTCTAGATTTGGAACAAAACCAAAAAAAACGGCCTCAGGAGGTTCACTTTTGGGGTAAAAATGTTGAAACGGGTTAAATCGGACAAAAAACGAAGACGTAAGTGCAAATGTAGCTATTTGGGGCACTTAGTGTTGAAATAAGGTCACTTCCGGCTTGATTCGGGTCACTTCCGGTCTAGTTTGGGTCACTTCCGGTTTATTTGGGTCACTTCCGGTTTAAAACAGGTCACTTCCGGTTTAGCTGAGGTCACTTCCGGTTTATTTGGGGTCACTTCCGGTCTAAAAAGGTCACTTCCGGTTCATTTGGGGTCACTTCCGGTTTGATTTGGGGTCACTTCCGGTTTACCAGAGGTCACTTCCGGTCTATTTAGGGTCACTTCCGGTCTATTTGGGGTCACTTCCGGTTTATTTGGGTCACTTCCGGTTTAATTTGGGTCACTTCCGGTTCGTCTGAGGTCACTTCCGGTTTATCTGGGGTCATTTCCGGTCTAAAAAGGTCACTTCCGGTACATTTGGGGTCACTTCCGGTTTGATTTGGGGTCACTTCCGGTTTACCTGAGGTCACTTCCGGTCTATTTGGGGTCACTTTCGGTTTGATTTGGGGCACTTCCGGTTCATTTTGGGTTCATTGGGGGCACTTGAGGGTCAATCCAAGATGGCCGCCACACTGGAATTGGGGGTCAAGGGTTGAATGTGTAAGCGTAGTGGAAGTGGGGGTGAATGGGAGTGAATGTGGGAAGCATAAGGTGAATGCATTTGGAATGGGTTGAATCGGTCGAAAAATGTAGAAATTAGAGTAGAAAAACGAAATTTTAGAGAATTTTGGTTGAATTTCAAATTTGAGAATTTGGAATTTTTGGTAAGTGGGAAGTTGTGGAATAGGTAGGCAAAAGATGAACAGTTGAAAGTTGGAATGGGTTGAATCGGTTGAAAAATGTAGAAATTAGAGTGGAATAACGGAATTAGAGAGAATTTTGGTTGAATTTCAAATTTGAAAATTTGGAATTTTTAGTAAATGGGAAGTTGTGGAATAGGTAGGCAAATGATGAACAGTTGAAAGTTGGAATGGGTTGAATCGGTTGAAAAATGTAGAAGTTAGAGGTGAAAAACGAAATTTTGTGAAATGTCGAATGTGCCATTAAGAATGGATGGGGAAAAATTTGTCGGAATTTTGGGAATTTTGCGGAATCGGAAAATTTTCGGAATGAGAAAAATACAAGCGCTCGTCGCGTGAATATTTGGAATACGTGAAAAGTGGAATGGAGTGAATCGGATGAATTATGTGGAAGCTGAAACGTGTCAAAAAAGTGTGGAGAATAAAATAGAAGAATAATAATAATAATAATAATAACTAGAATTTTGCAATTTCTGGAGAAATTGCGTGTGAAGGCGAAATGTATGAATAACTTTTTCGGGGAATGCTGCCGAACGATTTTGAAACGTGTTGAATTACTTGAGAAATGTAGAATATTTGGAGAATTTGTGGTGAATTTCAAAATTGAAAGTTTGGAATATTTGGTAAGTGGGAAGTTGTGGAATAGGTAGGCAAAAGATGAACAGTTGAAAGTTGGAATGGGTTGAATCAGTTGAAAAATGTAGAAATTAGAGTAGAAAAACGAAATTTTGGAGAATTTGGTTGAATTTGGAATTTTTGGTAAGTGGGAAGTTGTGGAATAGGTAGGCAAAAAGTGTACAGTTGAAAGTTGGAATGGGTTGAATCAGTTAAAAAATGTAGAAGTTAGAGCAAATGTTGAATCCCCATAGAGAATGAATGGGAAAATAAAAAAAAGCAATTGCGCCAAAATCTTTCTAAATTTGGAACAAAACAAAAAAAACGGCCTCAAGAGGTTCACTTTTGGGGTAAAAATGTTGAAACGGGTTAAATCGGACAAAAAACGAAAAAGTTAGCGCAAATGTAGCTATTTGGGGCACTTAGTGTTGAAATAAGGTCACTTCCGGTTTGATTCGGGTCATTTCCGGTCTAATTTGGGTCACTTCCGGTTTATTTGGGTCACTTCCGGTTTAATTTGGGTCACTTCCGGTTCATCTGAGGTCACTTCCGGTTTATTAGGGGTCATTTCCGGTCTAAAAAGGTCACTTCCGGTACATTTGGGGTCACTTCCGGTTTGCCTGAGGTCACTTCCGGTCTATTTGGGGTCACTTCCGGTCTATTTGGGGTCACTTCCGGTTTATTTGGGTCACTTCCGGTTTAATTTGGGTCACTTCCGGTTCGTCTGAGGTCACTTCCGGTTTATCAGGGGTCATTTCCGGTCTAAAAAGGTCACTTCCGGTACATTTGGGGTCACTTCCGGTTTGATTTGGGGTCACTTCCGGTTTACCTGAGGTCACTTCCGGTCTATTTGGGGTCACTTTCGGTTTGATTTGGGGCACTTCCGGTTCATTTTGGGTTCATTGGGGGCACTTGAGGGTCATCCAAGATGGCCACCACACTGGAATTGGGGGTCAAGGGTTGAATGTGTAAGCGTAGTGGAAGTGGGGGTGAATGGGAGTGAATGTGGGAAGCATAAGGTGAATAAATTTGGAATGGGTTGAATCGGTCGAAAAATGTAGAAATGAGAGTTGAAAAACTGAATTTTTGAGAATTTGGTTGAATTTCAAATTTGAAAATGTGGAATTTTTGGTAAGTGGGAAGTTGTGGAATAGGTAGGCAAAAGATGAACAGTTGAAAATTGGAATGGGTTGAATCGGTTGAAAAATGTAGAAATGAGAAGGGAAAAAGGAATTGGGTGTAAATTTCAAAATAAAAGATGTGAAGTATTTGGGAAGTTGTGGAATAGGTAGAAAAATGATGAACAGTTGAAAGTTGGAATGGGTTGAATCGGTTGAAAAATGTAGAAATTAGAGTACAAAAACGGAATTTGAGAGAATTTTGGTTGAATTTCAAAATAAAATATGTGAAGTTTTTGGTAAGTGGGAAGTTGTGGAATAGGTAGAAAAATGATGAACAGTTGAAAGTTGGAATGGGTTGAATCGGTTGAAAAATGTAGAAATGAGAAGGGAAAAGGAAATTGGGTGTGAATTTCAAAATAAAAGATGTGAAGTTTTTGGTAAGTGGGAAGTTGTGGAATAGGTAGAAAAATGATGAACAGTTGAAAGTTGGAATGGGTTGAATCGGTTGAAAAATGTAGAAATGAGAAGGGAAAAGGAATTGGGTGTGAATTTCAAAATAAAAGATGTGAAGCTTTTGGTAAGTGGGAAGTTGTGGAATCGGTAGAAAAATGATGAACAGTTGAAAGTTGGAATGGGTTGAATCGGTTGAAAAATGTAGAAATTAGAGTAGAAAAACGAAATTTTAGAGAATTTTGGTTGAATTTCAAAATAAAAGATGTGAAGTTTTTGGTAAGTGGGACGTTGTGGAATAGGTAGGCAAAAGATGAACAGTTGAAAGTTGGAACGAGTTGAATCGGTTGAAAAATGTAGAAGTTAGAGGTGAAAAACGAAATTTTGTGAAAATTTGTCGGAATTTTTAACGTGAAAACGAGAAATTTTCGAATTTGGGAATTTTGGGAATGTCGAGAATCCTTCCGAATGTGATTAGAATGTGCTGAATGATGTGAATTTCAAATTGGAACGACGTAAATGTGAAATGTCGAATGTGCCATTAAGAATGAATGGGGAAAAATTTGTCGGAATTTTGGGAATTTTGCGGAATCGGAAAATTTTCGGAACGAGAAAAATATAAGCGCTCATGTCGTGAATATTTGGAATACGTGAAAAGTGGAATGGAGTGAATCGGATGAATTATGTGGAAGATGAAACGTGTCAAAAAAGTGTGGAGAATAAAATAGAAGAATAATAATAACTAGAATTTTGCAATTTCTGGAGAAATTGCGTGTGAAGGCGAAATGTATGAATAACTTCTTCGGGGAATGCTGCCGAACGATGTTGAAACGTGTTGAATTACTTGAGAAATGTAGAATATTTGGAGAATTTGTGGCGAATTTCAAAATAAAAGATGTGAAGTTTTTGGTAAGTGGGAAGTTGTGGAATAGGTAGAAAAATGATGAACAGTTGAAAGTTGAAATGGGTTGAATCGGTTGAAAAATGTAGAAATGAGAAGGGAAAAAGGAATTGGGTGTGAATTTCAAAATAAAAGATGTGAAGTATTTGGGAAGTTGTGGAATATGGTAGAAAAATGATGAACAGTTGAAAGTTGGAATGGGTTGAATCGGTTGAAAAATGTAGAAATTAGAGTACAAAAACGGAATTTGAGAGAATTTTGGTTGAATTTCAAAATAAAAGATGTGAAGTTTTTGGTAAGTGGGAAGTTGTGGAATAGGTAGAAAAATGATGAACAGTTGAAAGTTGGAATGGGTTGAATCGGTTGAAAAATGTAGAAATGAGAAGGGAAAAGGAAATTGGGTGTGAATTTCAAAATAAAAGACGTGAAGTTTTTGGTAAGTGGGAAGTTGTGGAATAGGTAGAAAAATGATGAACAGTTGAAAGGTGGAATGGGTTGAATCGGTTGAAAAATTTAGAAATGAGAAGGGAAAAGGAATTGGGTGTGAATTTCAAAATAAAAGATGTGAAGCTTTTGGTAAGTGGGAAGTTGTGGAATCGGTAGAAAAATAATGAACAGTTGAAAGTTGGAATGGGTTGAATCGGTTGAAAAATGTAGAAATTAGAGTAGAAAAACGAAATTTTAGAGAATTTTGGTTGAATTTCAAAATAAAAGATGTGAAGTTTTTGGTAAGTGGGACGTTGTGGAATAGGTAGGCAAAAGATGAACAGTTGAAAGTTGGAACGAGTTGAATCGGTTGAAAAATGTAGAAGTTAGAGCTGAAAAACAAAATTTTGTGAAAATTTGTCGGAATTTTTAACGTGAAAACGTGAAATTTTCGAATTTGGGAATTTTGGGAATGTCGAGAATCCTTCCGAATGTGATTAGAATGTGCTGAATGATGTGAATTTCAAATTGGAACGACGTAAATGTGAAATGTCGAATGTGCCATTAAGAATGAATGGGGAAAAATTTGTCGGAATTTTGGGAATTTTGCGGAATCGGTAAATTTTCGGAACGAGAAAAATACAAGCGCTCGTCGCGTGAATATTTGGAATACGTGAAAAGTGGAATGGAGTGAATCGGATGAATTATGTGGCAGATGAAACGTGTCAAAAAAGTGAGGAGAATAAAAGAGAATAATAACTAGAATTTTGCAATTTCTGGAGAAATTGCGTGTGAAGGCGAAATGTATGAATAACTTTTTCGGGGAATGCTGCCGAACGATGTTGAAACGTGTTGAATTACTTGAGAAATGTAGAATATTTGGAGAATTTGTGGTGAATTTCAAAATTGAAAGTTTGGAATATTTGGTAAGTGGGAAGTTGTGGAATAGGTAGGCAAAAGATGAACAGTTGAAAGTTGGAATGGGTTGAATCGGTAGAAAAATTTAGAAGTTAGAGTAGAAAAACGAAATTTTGGAGAATTTGGTTGAATTTTAAATTTGGAATTGTTGGTAAGTGGGAAGTTGTGGAATAGGTAGGCAAAAGATGAACAGTTGAAAGTTGGAACGGGTTGAATCAGTTAAAAAATGTAGAAGTTAGAGCAAATGTTGAATCCCCATAGAGAATGAATGGGAAAATAAAAAAAAGCAATTGCGCCAAAATCTTTCTAGATTTGGAACAAAACCAAAAAAAACGGCCTCAGGAGGTTCACTTTTGGGGTAAAAATGTTGAAACGGGTTATATCGGACAAAAAACGAAGACGTAAGCGCAAATGTAGCTATTTGGGGCACTTAGTGTTGAAATAAGGTCACTTCCGGCTTGATTCGGGTCATTTCCGGTCTAATTTGGGTCACTTCCGGTTTATTTGGGTCACTTCCGGTTTAAAACAGGTCACTTCCGGTTTAGCTGAGGTCACTTCCGGTTTATTTGGGGTCATTTCCGGTCTAAAAAGGTCACTTCCGGTTCATTTTGGGTCACTTCCGGTTTGATTTGGGGTCACTTCCGGTTTACCAGAGGTCACTTCCGGTCTATTTGGGGTCACTTCCGGTTTATTTGGGTCACTTCCGGTTTAATTTGGGTCACTTCCGGTTCGTCTGAGGTCACTTCCGGTTTATAAGGGGTCATTTCCGGTCTAAAAAGGTCACTTCCGGTACATTTGGGGTCACTTCCGGTTTGATTTGGGGTCACTTCCGGTTTACCTGAGGTCACTTCCGGTCTATTTGGGGTCACTTCCGGTTTAATTTGGGTCACTTCCGGTTCGTCTGAGGTCACTTCCGGTTTATTAGGGGTCATTTCCGGTCTAAAAAGGTCACTTCCGGTACATTTGGGGTCACTTCCGGTTTGATTTGGGGTCACTTCCGGTTTACCTGAGGTCACTTCCGGTCTATTTGGGGTCACTTTCGGTTTGATTTTGGGCACTTCCGGTTCATTCTGGGTTCATTGGTGGCACTTCAGGGTCATCCAAGATGGCCGCCACACTGGAATTGGGGGTCAAGGGTTGAATTGTGTAAGCATAGTGGAAGTGGGGGTGAATGGGAGTGAATGTGGGAAGAATAAGGTGAATTAAGTGAATAAATTTGGAATGGGTTGAATCGGTTGAAAAATGTAGAAATGAGAAGGGAAAAAGGAATTGGGTGTGAATTTCAAAATAAAAGATGTGAAGTTTTTGGTAAGTGGGAAGTTGTGGAATAGGTAGAAAAATGATGAACAGTTGAAAGTTGGAATGGGTTGAATCGGTTGAAAAATGTAGAAATGAGAAGGGAAAAAGGAATTGGGTGGGAATTTCAAAATAAAAGATGTGAAGTTTTTGGGACGTGGGAAGTTGTGGAATAGGTAGAAAAATGATGAACAGTTGAAAGTTGGAATGGGTTGAATCGGTTGAAAAATGTAGAAATGAGAAGGAGAAAAGGAAATATTGGAGAATTGGGTGTGAATTTCAAAATAAAAGATGTGAAGTTTTTGGTAAGTGGGAAGTTGTGGAATAGGTAGAAAAATGATGAACAGTTGAAAGTTGGAATGGGTTGAATCGGTTGAAAAATGTAGAAATGAGAAGGGAAAAGGAATTGGGTGTGAATTTCAAAATAAAAGATGTGAAGCTTTTGGTAAGTGGGAAGTTGTGGAATCAGTAGAAAAATAATGAACAGTTGAAAGTTGGAATGGGTTGAATCGGTTGAAAAATGTAGAAATTAGAGTAGAAAAACGAAATTTTAGAGAATTTTGGTTGAATTTCAAAATAAAAGAGGTGAAGTTTTTGGTAAGTGGGACGTTGTGGAATAGGTAGGCAAAAGATGAACAGTTGAAAGTTGGAACGAGTTGAATCGGTTGAAAAATGTAGAAGTTAGAGGTGAAAAACGAAATTTTGTGAAAATTTGTCGGAATTTTTAACGTGAAAACGTGAAATTTTCGAATTTGGGAATTTTGGGAATGTCGAGAATCCTTCCGAATGTGATTAGAATGTGCTGAATGATGTGAATTTCAAATTGGAACGACGTAAATGTGAAATGTCGAATGTGCCATTAAGAATGAATGGGGAAAAATTTGTCGGAATTTTGGGAATTTTGCGGAATCGGAAAATTTTCGGAACGAGCAAAATACAAGCGCTCGTCGCGTGAATATTTGGAATACGTGAAAAGTGGAATGGAGTGAATCGGATGAATTATGTGGAAGATGAAACGTGTCAAAAAAGTGTGGAGAAACGTAGAGAATAATAATAATAACTAGAATTTGCAATTCCTGAAGGAATTGCGTGTGAAGGTGAAGAAGTTGAATAAATATTTAAGGAATGTTGCAGAATGATGTTGAAACGAGTTGAATCGGTTGAAAAATGTAGAAATGAGAAGGGAAAAAGGAATTGGGTGTGAATTTCAAAATAAAAGATGTGAAATTTTTGGTAAGTTGTGGAATAGGTAGAAAAAAGATGAACAGTTGAAAGTTGGAATGGGTTGAATCGGTTGAAAAATGTAGAAATGAGAAGGGAAAAAGGAATTGGGTGTGAATTTCAAAATAAAAGAAGTGAAGTTTTTGGTAAGTGGGAAGTTGTTGAATAGGTAGAGAAAAGATGAACAGTTGAAAGTAGGAATGGGTTGAATCGGTTGAAAAATGTAGAAATGAGAAGGGAAAAAGGAATTGGGCGTGAATTTCAAAATAAAAGATGTGAATTTTTTGGTAAGTGGGAACTTGTGGAATAGGTAGAAAAATGATGAACAGTTGAAAGTTGGAATGGGTTGAATCGGTTGAAAAATGTAGAAATGAGAAGGGAAAAAGGAATTGGGTGTGAATTTCAAAATAAAAGATGTGAAGTTTTTGGTAAGTCGGAAGTTGTGGAATAGGTAGAAGAATGATGAACAGTTGAAAGTTGGAATGGGTTGAATCGGTTGAAAAATGTAGAAATGAGAAGGGAAAAAGGAAGTGGGTGTGAATTTCAAAATAAAAGATGTGAAGTTTTTGGTAAGGGGGAAGTTGTGGAATAGGTAGAAAAATGATGAACAGTTGAAAGTTGGAATGGGTTGAATCAGTTGAAAAATGTAGAAATGAGAAGGGAAAAAGGAATTGGGAGTGAATTTCAAAATAAAAGATGTGAATTTTTTGGTAAGTGGGAAGTTGTGGAATAGGTAGAAAAATGATGAACAGTTGAAAGTTGGAATGGGTTGAATCGGTTGAAAAATGTAGAAATGAGAAGGGAAAAAGGAATTGGGTGTGAATTTCAAAATAAAAGAAGTGAAGTTTTTGATAAGTGGGAAGTTGTTGAATAGGTAGAAAAATGATGAACAGTTGAAAGTTGGAATGGGTTGGATCGGTTGAAAAATGTAGAAATGAGAAGGGGAAAAGGAATTGGGTGTGAATTTCAAAATAAAAGAAGTGAAGTTTTTGATAAGTGGGAAGTTGTTGAATAGGTAGAAAAATTATGAACAGTTGAAAGTTGGAATGGGTTGAATCGGTTGAAAAATGTAGAAATTAGAGTAGAAAAAAGGAAATTTTAGAGAATTTTGGTTGAATTTCAAAATAAAAGATGTGAAGTTTTTGGTAAGTGGGAAGTTGTGGAATAGGTAGAGAAAAGATGAACAGTTGAAAGTTGGAATGGGTTGAATCGGTTGAAAAATGTAGAAATGAGAAGGGAAAAGGGAAAAAGGAATAGAGTGTGAATTTCAAAATAAAAGATGAAAACGTGAAAATGTTGAATTTGGCAAGTTTGGGAATGTCCCCAATGTGATTTGAATGTGTTGAATTATGTGAATTTCAAACTGGAACAACATAAATGTGAAATGTTGAATCTGCCATTAAGAATGAATGGGGCAAAAATCGCCGTAAATTTGTGAATTTTGCGAAAACGGAAAATTTTTGGAAGGAAAAAAATCTAAGCAGTGTTGCCATGAATATTTGGAATAAGTGAAAAGTGGAATGGAGTGAATCGGTTGAAGTATGTGGAAGTAGTTAAGCGCCGAAAAAGTGGGCAGAATAAGTAGAATAATAATAACTAGAATTTGCAATTCCTGAAGGAATTGCGTGTGAAGGTGAAGAAGTTGAATAAATATTTAAGGAATGTTGCAGAATGATGTTGAAACGAGTTGAATCGGTTGAAAAATGTAGAAATGAGAAGGGAAAAAGGAATTGGGTGTGAATTTCAAAATAAAAGATGTGAAATTTTTGGTAAGTTGTGGAATAGGTAGAAAAAAGATGAACAGTTGAAAGTTGGAATGGGTTGAATCGGTTGAAAAATGTAGAAATGAGAAGGGAAAAAGGAATTGGGTGTGAATTTCAAAATAAAAGATGTGAAGTTTTTGGTAAGTCGGAAGTTGTGGAATAGGTAGAAGAATGATGAACAGTTGAAAGTTGGAATGGGTTGAATCGGTTGAAAAATGTAGAAATGAGAAGGGAAAAAGGAAGTGGGTGTGAATTTCAAAATAAAAGATGTGAAGTTTTTGGTAAGGGGGAAGTTGTGGAATAGGTAGAAAAATGATGAACAGTTGAAAGTTGGAATGGGTTGAATCAGTTGAAAAATGTAGAAATGAGAAGGGAAAAAGGAATTGGGAGTGAATTTCAAAATAAAAGATGTGAATTTTTTGGTAAGTGGGAAGTTGTGGAATAGGTAGAAAAATGATGAACAGTTGAAAGTTGGAATGGGTTGAATCGGTTGAAAAATGTAGAAATTAGAGTAGAAAAACGAAATTTTAGAGAATTTTGGTTGAATTTCAAAATAAAAGATGTGAAGTTTTTGGTAAGTGGGAAGTTGTGGAATAGGTAGGCAAAAGATGACTAGTTGGAAGTTGGAACGAGTGGAATCGGTGGAAAAATGTAGAAGTTAGAAGTGAAAAAGGAAATTTTATGAAATTTTGCAAAATTTTATGCAAATATTAAAAGTGAAAACGTGAAAATTTTGAATTTGGGAAGTTTGGGAATGTCCCCAATGTGATTTGAATGTGTTGAATGATGTGAATTTCAAACTGGAACAACGTAAATGTGAAATGTTGAATCTGCCATTAAGAATGAATGGGGCAAAAATCGCCATAAATTTATGAATTATGCGAAAACGGAAAATTTTTGGAACGAGAAAAATGTGAGCAGTCGTGCCATGAATATTTGGAATAAGTGAAAAGTGGAATGGAGTGAATCGGTTGAAGTATGTGGAAGTAGTTAAGCGTCAAAAAAGTGGGCAGAAGATGTTGAATAATAATAAAGGACAGGAATAACAATAGTGTGAAGGTCTTCACCTTCACACTAATAAAGGACAGGAATAACAATAGTGTGAAGGTCTTCACCTTCACACTAATAATAGAGAATGGTGTAGAATAACATATGTGTGAAGGCCTTCGCCTTCACACAATAATAGAGAATGGTGTAGAATAACATATGTGTGAAGGCCTTCGCCTTCACACAATAACTTGAATTTGCAATTCCTGAAGGAATTGCGTGTGAAGGTGAAGAAGTTGAATAAATATTGAAGGAATGCTGCAGAATGATGTTGAAACGAGTTGAATCGGTTGAAAAATGTGGAAATGAGAAGGGAAAAAGGAAATGGGTGTGAATTTCAAAATAAAAGATGTGAAGTTTTTGTTAAGTTGTGGAATAGGTAAAGAAATGATGAACAGTTGAAAGTTGGAATGGGTTGAATCGGTTGAAAAATGTAGAAATGAGAAGGGAAAAAGGAATTGGTTGTGAATTTCAAAATAAAAGAAGTGAAGTTTTTGGTAAGTGGGAAGTTGTTGAATAGGTAGAGAAAAGATGAACAGTTGAAAGTTGGAATGGGTTGAATCGGTTGAAAAATGTAGAAATTAGAGTAGAAAAAAGGAAATTTTAGAGAATTTTGGTTGAATTTCAAAATAAAAGATGTGAAGTTTTTGGTAAGTGGGAAGTTGTGGAATAGGTAGAGAAAAGATGAACAGTTGAAAGTTGGAATGGGTTGAATCGGTTGAAAAATGTAGAAATGAAAAGGGAAAAGGGAAAAAGGAATTGTGTGTGAATTTCAAAATAAAAGATGAAAACGTGAAAACGTTGAATTTGGCAAGTTTGGGAATGTCCCCAATGTGATTTGAATGTGTTGAATTATGTGAATTTCAAACTGGAAGAACGTAAATGTTAAATGTTGAATCTGCCATTAAGAATGAATGGGGCGAAAATCGCCGTAAATTTGTGAATTTTGCGAAAACTGAAAATTTTTGGAACGAGAAAAATGTGAGCGCCCATGCCATGAATATTTGGAATAAGTGAAAAGTGGAATGGAGTGAATCGGTTGAAGTATGTGGAAGTAGTTAAGCACCAAAAAAGTGGGCAGAATAAGTAGAATAATAATAATAATAATAATAATAAAGGACAGGAATAACAATAGTGTGAAGGTCTTCACCTTCACACTAACTAGAATTTTGCAATTTCTGGAGAAATTGCGTGTGAAGGCGAAATGTATGAATAACTTCTTCGGGGAATGCTGCCGAACGATGTTGAAACGTGTTGAATTACTTGAGAAATGTAGAATATTTGGAGAATTTGTGGTGAATTTCAAAATAAAAGATGTGAAGTTTTTGGTAAGTGGGAAGTTGTGGAATAGGTAGAAAAATGATGAACAGTTGAAAGTTGGAATGGGTTGAATCGGTTAAAAAATGTAGAAATGAGAAGGGAAAAGGGAATTGGGTGTGAATTTCAAAATAAAAGATGTGAAGTTTTTGGTAAGTGGGAAGTTGTGGAATAGGTAGAAAAATGATGAACAGTTGAAAGTTGGAATGGGTTGAATCGGTTGAAAAATGTAGAAATGAGAAGGGAAAAGGGAATTGAGTGTGAATTTCAAAATAAAAGATGTGAAGTTTTTGGTAAGTGGGAAGTTGTGGAATAGGTAGAAACATGATGAACAGTTGAAAGTTGGAATGGGTTGAATCGGTTGAAAAATGTAGAAATGAGAAGGGAAAAGGGAATTGGGTGTGAATTTCAAAATAAAAGATGTGAAGTTTTTGGTAAGTGGGAAGTTGTGGAATAGGTAGAAAAATAATGAACAGTTGAAAGTTGGAATGGGTTGAATCGGTTGAAAAATGTAGAAATGAGAAGGGAAAAGGGAATTGGGTGTGAATTTCAAAATAAAATATGTGAAGTTTTTGGTGAGTGGGAAGTTGTGGAATAGGTAGAAAAATGATGAACAGTTGAAAGTTGGAATGGGTTGAATCGGTTGAAAAATGTAGAAATGAGAAGGGAAAAGGAATTGGGTGTGAATTTCAAAATAAAAGATGTGAAGTATTTGGGAAGTTGTGGAATAGGTAGAAAAATGATGAACAGTTGAAAGTTGGAATGGGTTGAATCGGTTGAAAAATGTAGAAATTAGAGTACAAAAACGGAATTTGAGAGAATTTTGGTTGAATTTCAAAATAAAAGATGTGAAGTTTTTGGTAAGTGGGAAGTTGTGGAATAGGTAGAAAAATGATGAACAGTTGAAAGTTGGAATGGGTTGAATCGGTTGAAAAATGTAGAAATGAGAAGGGAAAAGGGAATTGGGTGTGAATTTCAAAATAAAAGATGTGAAGTTTTTGGTAAGTGGGAAGTTGTGGAATAGGTAGAAAAATGATGAACAGTTGAAAGTTGGAATGGGTTGAATCGGTTGAAAAATGTAGAAATGAGAAGGGAAAAAGGAATTGGGTGTGAATTTCAAAATAAAAGATGTGAAGTTTTTGGTAAGTGGGAAGTTGTGGAATAGGTAGAAAAATGATGAACAGTTGAAAGTTGGAATGGGTTGAATCGGTTGAAAAATGTAGAAATGAGAAGGGAAAAGGAATTGGGTGTGAATTTCAAAATAAAAGATTTGAAGCTTTTGGTAAGTGGGAAGTTGTGGAATCAGTAGAAAAATAATGAACAGTTGAAAGTTGGAATGGGTTGAATCGGTTGAAAAATGTAGAAATTAGAGTAGAAAAACGAAATTTTAGAGAATTTTGGTTGAATTTCAAAATAAAAGATGTGAAGTTTTTGGTAAGTGGGACGTTGTGGAATAGGTAGGCAAAAGATGAACAGTTGAAAGTTGGAACGAGTTGAATCGGTTGAAAAATGTAGAAGTTAGAGGTGAAAAACGAAATTTTGTGAAAATTTGTCGGAATTTTTAACGTGAAAACGTGAAATTTTCGAATTTGGGAATTTTGGGAATGTCGAGAATCCTTCCGAATGTGATTAGAATGTGCTGAATGATGTGAATTTCAAATTGGAACGACGTAAATGTGAAATGTCGAATGTGCCATTAAGAATGAATGGGGAAAAATTTGTCGGAATTTTGGGAATTTTGCGGAATCGGAAAATTTTCGGAACGAGAAAAATACAAGCGCTCGTCGCGTGAATATTTGGAATACGTGAAAAGTGGAATGGAGTGAATCGGATGAATTATGTGGAAGATGAAACGTGTCAAAAAAGTGTGGAGAATAAAAGAGAATAATAACTAGAATTTGCAATTCCTGAAGGAATTGCGTGTGAAGGTGAAGAAGTTGAATAAATATTTAAGGAATGTTGAAGAATGATGTTGAAACGAGTTGAATCGGTTGAAAAATGTAGAAATGAGAAGGGGAAAAAGGAATTGGGTGTGAATTTCAAAATAAAAGATGTGAAGTTTTTGGGAAGTTGTGGAATAGGTAGAAAAATGATGAACAGTTGAAAGTTGGAATGGGTTGAATCGGTTGAAAAATGTAGAAATGAGAAGGGAAAAAGGAATTGGGTGTGAATTTCAAAATAAAAGATCTGAAGTTTTTGGTAAGTGGGAAGTTGTGGAATAGGTAGAAGAATGATGAACAGTTGAAAGTTGGAATGGGTTGAATCGGTAGAAAAATGTAGAAATGAGAAGGGAAAAAGGAATTGGGTGTGAATTTCAAAATAAAAGATGTGAAGTTTTTGGTAAGTGGGAAGTTGTGGAATAGGTAGAAAAAGGATGAACAGTTGAAAGTTGGAATGGGTTGAATCGGTTGAAAAATGTAGAAATGAGAAGGGAAAAAGGAATTGGGTGTGAATTTCAAAATAAAAGATGTGAAGTTTTTGGGAAGTGGGAAGTTGTGGAATAGGTAGGCAAAAGACAAACAGTTGAAAGTTGGAATGGGATGAATCGGTTGAAAAATGTAGAAATGAGAAGGGAAAAAGGAATTGGGTGTGAATTTCAAAATAAAAGATGTGAGGTTTTTGGGAAGTGGGAAGTTGTGGAATAGGTAGAAAAATGATGAAGAGTTGAAAGTTGGAATGGGTTGAATCGGTTGAAAAATGTAGAAATGAGAAGGGAAAAAGGAATTGGGTGTGAATTTCAAAATAAAAGAAGTGAAGTTTTTGGTAAGTTGGAAGTTCTTGAATAGGTAGAAAAATGATGAACAGTTGAAAGTTGGAATGGGTTGAATCGGTTGAAAAATGTAGAAATTAGAGTAGAAAAAAGGAAATTTTAGAGAATTTTGGTTGAATTTCAAAATAAAAGATGTGAAGTTTTTGGTAAGTGGGAAGTTGTGGAATAGGTAGAGAAAAGATGAACAGTTGAAAGTTGGAATGGGTTGAATCGGTTGAAAAATGTAGAAATGAGAAGGGAAAAGGGAAAAAGGAATTGGGTGTGAATTTCAAAATAAAAGATGAAAACGTGAAAATGTTGAATTTGGCAAGTTTGGGAATGTCCCCAATGTGATTTGAATGTGTTGAATGATGTGAATTTCAAACTGGAACAACGTAAATGTGAAATGTTGAATCTGCCATTAAGAATGAATGGGGCAAAATTCGCCGTAAATTTGGGAATTTTGCGAAAACGGAAAATTTTTGGAAGGAAAAAAATCTAAGCAGTGTTGCCATGAATATTTGGAATAAGTGAAAAGTGGAATGGAGTGAATCGGTTGAAGTATGTGGAAGTAGTTAAGCGCCGAAAAAGTGAGCGGAATAAGTTGAATAATAATAATAACTAGAATTTTGCAATTTCTGGAGAAATTGCGTGTGAAGGCGAAATGTATGAATAACTTCTTCGGGGAATGCTGCCGAACGATGTTGAAACGTGTTGAATTACTTGAGAAATGTAGAATATTTGGAGAATTTGTGGTGAATTTCAAAATAAAAGATGTGAAGTTTTTGGTAAGTGGGAAGTTGTGGAATAGGTAGAAAAATGATGAACAGTTGAAAGTTGGAATGGGTTGAATCGGTTGAAAAATGTAGAAATGAGAAGGGAAAAAGGAATTGGGTGTGAATTTCAAAATAAAAGATGTGAAGGTTTTGGGAAGTTGTGGAATAGGTCGAAAAATGATGAACAGTTGAAAGTTGGAATGGGTTGAATCGGTTGAAAAATGTAGAAATGAGAAGGGAAAAGGGAATTGGGTGTGAATTTCAAAATAAAAGATGTGAAGTTTTTGGTAAGTGGGAAGTTGTGGAATAGGTAGAAAAATGATGAACAGTTGAAAGTTGGAATGGGTTGAATCGGTTGAAAAATGTAGAAATGAGAAGGGAAAAGGGAATTGGGTGTGAATTTCAAAATAAAAGATGTGAAGTTTTTGGTAAGTGGGAAGTTGTGGAATAGGTAGAAAAATGATGAACAGTTGAAAGTTGGAATGGGTTGAATCGGTTGAAAAATGTAGAAAGGAGAAGGGAAAAGGGAATTGAGTGTGAATTTCAAAATAAAAGATGTGAAGTTTTTGGTAAGTGGGAAGTTGTGGAATAGGTAGAAAAATGATGAACAGTTGAAAGTTGGAATGGGTTGAATCGGTTGAAAAATGTAGAAATGAGAAGGGAAAAGGGAATTGGGTGTGAATTTCAAAATAAAAGATGTGAAGTATTTGGGAAGTTGTGGAATAGGTAGAAAAATGATGAACAGTTGAAAGTTGGAATGGGTTGAATCGGTTGAAAAATGTAGAAATTAGAGTACAAAAACGGAATTTGAGAGAATTTTGGTTGAATTTCAAAATAAAAGATGTGAAGTTTTTGGTAAGTGGGAAGTTGTGGAATAGGTAGAAAAATGATGAACAGTTGAAAGTTGGAATGGGTTGAATCGGTTGAAAAATGTAGAAATGAGAAGGGAAAAGGAAATTGGGTGTGAATTTCAAAATAAAAGATGTGAAGTTTTTGGTAAGTGGGAAGTTGTGGAATAGGTAGAAAAATGATGAACAGTTGAAAGTTCGAATGGGTTGAATCGGTTGAAAAATGTAGAAATGAGAAGGGAAAAGGAATTGGGTGTGAATTTCAAAATAAAAGACGTGAAGCTTTTGGTAAGTGGGAAGTTGTGGAATCGGTAGAAAAATAATGAACAGTTGAAAGTTGGAATGGGTTGAATCGGTTGAAAAATGTAGAAATGAGAAGGGGAAAGGAAATTGGGTGTGAATTTCAAAATAAAAGATGTGAAGTTTTTGGTAAGTGGGAAGTTGTGGAATAGGTAGAAAAATGATGAACAGTTGAAAGTTGGAATGGGTTGAATCGGTTGAAAAATGTAGAAATGAGAAGGGAAAAGGAATTGGGTGTGAATTTCAAAATAAAAGACGTGAAGCTTTTGGTAAGTGGGAAGTTGTGGAATCGGTAGAAAAATAGTGAACAGTTGAAAGTTGGAATGGGTTGAATCGGTTGAAAAATGTAGAAATGAGAAGGGAAAAGGAAATTGGGTGTGAATTTCAAAATAAAAGATGTGAAGTTTTTGGTAAGTGGGAAGTTGTGGAATAGGTAGAAAAATGATGAACAGTTGAAAGTTGGAATGGGTTGAATCGGTTGAAAAATGTAGAAATGAGAAGGGAAAAGGAATTGGGTGGGAATTTCAAAATAAAAGATGTGAAGCTTTTGGTAAGTGGGAAGTTGTGGAATCAGTAGAAAAATAATGAACAGTTGAAAGTTGGAATGGGTTGAATCGGTTGAAAAATGTAGAAATTAGAGTAGAAAAACGAAATTTTAGAGAATTTTGGTTGAATTTCAAAATAAAAGATGTGAAGCTTTTGGTAAGTGGGACGTTGTGGAATAGGTAGGCAAAAGATGAACAGTTGAAAGTTGGAACGAGTTGAATCGGTTGAAAAATGTAGAAGTTAGAGGTGAAAAACGAAATTTTGTGAAAATTTGTCGGAATTTTTAACGTGAAAACGTGAAATTTTCGAATTTGGGAATTTTGGGAATGTCGAGAATCCTTCCGAATGTGATTAGAATGTGCTGAATGATGTGAATTTCAAATTGGAACGACGTAAATGTGAAATGTCGAATGTGCCATTAAGAATGAATGGGGAAAAATTTGTCGGAATTTTGGGAATTTTGCGGAATCGGAAAATTTTCGGAACGAGAAAAATACAAGCGCTCGTCGCGTGAATATTTGGAATACGTGAAAAGTGGAATGGAGTGAATCGGATGAATTATGTGGAAGATGAAACGTGTCAAAAAAGTGTGGAGAATAAAAGAGAATAATAATAATAATAGAGAATGGTGTAGAATAACATATGTGTGAAGGCCTTCGCCTTCACACAATAACTAGAATTTGCAATTCCTGAAGGAATTGCGTGTGAAGGTGAAGAAGTTGAATAAATATTTAAGGAATGCTGCAGAATGATGTTGAAACGAGTTGAATCGGTTGAAAAATGTAGAAATGAGAAGGGAAAAGGAACTGGGTGTGAATTTCAAAATAAAAGATGTGAAGTTTTTGGTAAGTTGTGGAATAGGAAAAAAAAAGATGAACAGTTGAAAGTTGGAATGGGTCGAATCGGTTGAAAAATGTAGAAATGAGAAGGGGAAAAGGAAATGGGTGTGAATTTCAAAATAAAAGACGCGAAGTTTTTGGTAAGTGGGAAGTTGTGGAATAGGTAGAAAAATGATGAACAGTTGAAAGTTGGAATGGGTTGAATCGGTTGAAAAATGTAGAAATGAGAAAGGAAAAGGGAATATTGTGAATTTCAAAATAAAAGATGTGAAGTTTTTGGGAAGTTGTGGAATAGGTAGAAAAATGATGAACAGTTGAAAGTTGGAATGGGTTGAATCGGTTGAAAAATGTGGAAATTAGAGTAGAAAAACGAATTTTTAGAGAATTTTGGTTGAATTTCAAAATAAAAGATGTGAAGTTTTCGGTAAGTGGGAAGTTGTGGAATAGGTAGGCAAAAGATGAACAGTTGAAAGTTGGAATGGGTTGAATCGGTTGAAAAATGTAGAAATGAGAAGGGAAAAGGGAAAAAGGAATTGGGTGTGAATTTCAAAATAAAAGGTGAAAACGTGAAAATGTTGAATTAGGCAAGTTTGGGAATGTCCCCAATGTGATTTGAATGTGTTGAATGATGTGAATTTCAAACTGGAACAACGTTAATGTGAAATGTTGAATCTGCCATTAAGAATGAATGGGGCGAAATTCGCCATAAATTTGTGAATTTTGCGAAAACGGAAAAATTTTTGAACGAAAAAAATCTAAGCAGCCGTGCCATGAATATTTGGAATAAGTGAAAAGTGGAACGGAGTGAATCGGTTGAAGTATGTGGAACTAGTTAAGCGTCAAAAAAGTGAGCGGAAGATGTAGAATAATAATAATAATAAAGTACAGGAATAACAATAGTGTGAAGGTCTTCACCTTCACACTAATAATAAAGGACAGGAATAACAATAGTGTGAAGGTCTTCACCTTCACACTAATAATAGAGAATGGTGTAGAATAACATATGTGTGAAGGCCTTCGCCTTCACACAATAATAATAGAGAATGGTGTAGAATAACATATGTGTGAAGGCCTTCGCCTTCACACAATAATAGAGAATGGTGTAGAATAACATATGTGTGAAGGCCTTCGCCTTCACACAATAATAGAGAATGGTGTAGAATAACATATGTGTGAAGGCCTTCGCCTTCACACAATAATAATAATAGAGAATGGTGTAGAATAACATATGTGTGAAGGCCTTCGCCTTCACACAATAATAATAATAATAGAGAATGGTGTAGAATAACATATGTGTGAAGGCCTTCGCCTTCACACAATAATAGAGAATGGTGTAGAATAACATATGTGTGAAGGCCTTCGCCTTCACACAATAATAATAGAGAATGGTGTAGAATAACATATGTGTGAAGGCCTTCGCCTTCACACAATAATAGAGAATGGTGTAGAATAACATATGTGTGAAGGCCTTCGCCTTCACACAATAATAGAGAATGGTGTAGAATAACATATGTGTGAAGGCCTTCGCCTTCACACAATAATAATAATAGAGAATGGTGTAGAATAACATATGTGTGAAGGCCTTCGCCTTCACACAATAATAATAATAATAGAGAATGGTGTAGAATAACATATGTGTGAAGGCCTTCGCCTTCACACAATAATAGAGAATGGTGTAGAATAACATATGTGTGAAGGCCTTCGCCTTCACACAACTAGAATTGCAATTTCGGAAGAAATTGCGTGTGAAGGCGAAGGCAGATGTTAATTTAGAAACGTTAAGCGTTAAAAATGATGAGCGGGAAGAATGAAAAGGGAAAGAAATAATTGTGAAATAAATGGGAAAATGTTACAAATACATGTTACAAAAAGGTACAAATGATAAGCGTTAAAAATGAAATGTTACAAATGTTACAAAAAAGGTACAAATGATAAGCGTTGAAAATGATAACCGGGAAGGATAAAGAGTAAAATATATAATGACGCCCAATGTGGGAATCGAACTGACGCGGGATTTGATACCACTCGGGAAAGATGCTCGTGTACTGGAATCACTTGTGTTTCCCACGAGCTAATTGTGTCCCTGTCTACAGACTGGTTGAATTTGGTTAATGTATTGAATGTGTTTGTTGAATGCGAATACGTAATCAAAGTGGTGGAAATTGCTTAATGTAATGAATGTTGAATGCGAATGTTAGTTACAAATGATAAGCGTTGAAAATGATAAGCGGGAAGAATAAAGAGTAAAATAAATAATGACGCCCAATGTGGGAATCGAACCCACTACAGGAAACTGGCTCGGGTTGACATTGCCATTAAGAATGAATGGGGAAATAAAAGGCACAAATTTGCTAATTACTTAAAAACGGTAAATGTTATGAACGAGAAAAAAAGTGGCAAGCTTGCCATGAATTTTTGGAACGTGTGAAAGTTTGAACGAGGTGAATCGGTTGAAGCATGTGGGAGTAGTTGGATGTCAAAAAAGTGGGAGGAATAAGTTGTTTAATAAAAATAATAATAAAGTAGAATAACAATGTGTGAAGGCCTTCGCCTTCACACAATAATAGAGAATGGTGTAGAATAACATATGTGTGAAGGCCTTCGCCTTCACACAATAAAGTTAATGGAGTAGAATAACATATGTGTGAAGGCCTTCGCCTTCACACAATTAATAACCCGCTTGTTGTCCTGTTTTCTATCAGAGTAGCACTCTGTGATGTTACTCTCGTGGGTCTAGTGATTGTAGGAAAGAGACTCAGGCTATGCATTATATTTAAAAAAATAATCAATATTTTGTTGCTTATTTGGATTTAAAAGATCAATGTTATAATCCCCGCAAATAAAAATATTTTTGTTGCCTTTTTGTATAATCACACTTTCTATCCATTCTGTGAATGTCTCAATGCTAGAACCAGGAGCTCTATACGTAGACAGAGCTTATAATAATGTATTTTTTCTTTTCAACACATCTGTATTGTGAGACTTTCAAGAAGATTGTCCACCACCTGTGTCATAGCCTCTACAATCTTGAATTTCATATTCAAATCAACATAGATTGCAACACCACCCCCACCCTTTCTCTGTCTGTTGTTCTATATGAATTCATAGCCTTCCATCTCAAAGTGCATTCCCTTCTCAGTCGTAATCCAGGTCTCAGAAATAGTTATTATATTAAATGGTTGTTTGAATGTGTTTAAGTAATCCCGAATGCTACTAAAAATGTTATATAGACTCCGGCTATTGAAATGGATAATAGATAGCTTATTTTTTGTTAAGATGTCCGTATTGTACTGATCATTGCTGTAATAATAACGTGTTGTTTGTGGTGGAGAAGAAATTATTGTCTGGGTCAATGTCCTGATCTATGTCCAGAGTGCTGCTTTCATTGTAATCATTGTTAGTTGGAGTTGTTCATGTTCTTGTATCCACTGTGTTACATGTCCTTTGTTGCTAAATGTCGGTTGAGTAGTGTCCCTGAGCATTATGTTTGTGTTTTGTGTTGTTACCGCCATTCAGTTCCAAGTCCACTCCAGTTGATTTTCTATTGAGGATACTTATTCGAGCTTTTCCAGTTCCTCAATACTCCTCACCATCAGTATCTTGGCCTCGTCTGGTGATCCATTAAGCTTGATGTATATCTTGCAATTTTTGGTCCATGTACTCTGTATTTTTTTCCTTCGTCTCAAGTGACGTGCTTTCTTTGCATCGGTCTTTGTCAAAAGTTCATTTATGTAGATGTCTGTACTTTTTGAGCAACTTACCCTGCTTTAGAAGTGCAACTTTGTGCTTCCTGTTGACAAATTTCAGAATGACTGCAGGCTTGTCGTTACTGTTTCTTCTGGGCAGTGGATGACATGCTTCAACCTGGTTGGAGTCCATAGTTATTCCTTTAGTTTGCAGAAACTCTGCTACCTGTTGCTCGGCTGAGCTTGCATGTTGCTCACAGCCATCGTTACTTGCCGTCACTGCCCTTGCATAAGATATAGGTTTGATTGCTATTCCCGTGATGACAATGTCATTTATTCTTGTGTATTGCTCGATGTCCGCTACCCGACTTTCAAGGTAGGCAAGCCGCTTGTCCTTCTCAGCATTGAGCATTTACCTCTTCCACCAGTGCCAAGATGTTTTTTTGCTGCATCCTTACAGCAGAAACTTCTTCCGAAAGGAAGTCAAGTGAACTTTTTATGTCCTCAACCTCCTCCGTGGACATGGTTAGGGTTTTATTCTGGCCCATATTGCTCACGTTGGTCGCAGCCCTCTTTGACAGCTCAATCAGCTGTTCCCCGGTAAATCAGCTGTTAGCAGTCTGCTAACAAACTTGCGGGTTCACGATCTGCTTAGATCGGTTACGTTTTCTTGATTTGGCTTATTTTGTAGTCCTTTATGTGCAGGCGTGAGAATGAGTTTTAACATAAGAACATAGCCCAAACTTGGTGTAAAAGAATATCAGATCCAAGAACCTTTCTCATGGTTCTTTGGATGCGTTCCGTAATCCCTCTCACGTACGGCAACGTCACCATTCCTCTGTTCTTATTTACCTGTTTGTTTTTTCTGTCCTCCCTGTGTTGTTTTTTTACCTTTCCTGCACCTGTAGTTATTGCCCATTGTGGATACTGACATCTTTTAAGTGCATGTTGTATGAGTTTTCATTCCTGTGTTCTGTACTCAGTGTGTGTAATGTTCTGACTACAGACAGTTTATGTATAGTGGGGTGTTCAGATGTCCAGAGGAGGTATTGGTCGGTGTGTGCTTTTGTTCCAAGTCCTCCATGAAAAGGTTGGACAGGATGGCAGAAAGTGGGTCTCCCATGGGGAATCCTTCTTTTTGTCTGTAAATTGTGTTCCTGTATTGGAAGTATGTGGAAGTGGCGATGAAATGGAGAAGTTGAGTGATGACCTGTACAATAATATAATAATCTGTCATGTACTATGTGTATGGTGGCCTATGTGGGTGTTTTTGTGAAGAATGAAATGACATCATGTGATATGAACATTTCATCTTCTGTACGTTTATGTGGGTGAGTTCTGTGGCGAGTTGTTTTGAGTTTTTGCAGTGTTGATCTGTGAGTCCTAGTAGTGGTTTTATTATTTCTGTGAGTGCTTTTGAAAGGTTGTAGGTAACCGATCCTATGCTGTCTACAATGGGGCGGAGAGGTGTACCTGGTTTATGGATTTTTGGCGTGCCATAGATCCTGGGGATGATGTTTGCTGTGGGTACTAAGTCATTGTATGACTGTTTGTCTATTTTATTTCCAATAAGTAGTGGTTTAAGTAATGCTTTGAGGTTTTTTTCTGGCCTTCTGGTGGGTCTTTTTTTAACCACTTCATAGGTGTCGTCCTGTAGCATCTGTTCTTCGTAAATCTCTGTGTCCATGATTACTGTTGTTCTGTCTTTGTCTGCTGGGAGGATTGTGATGTCTTTATTTTTTGCTAGTGTATTCATTGCTCTTGCTTCCTGTTTGGTAACATTGCCGGGTGGTGATTTAGCCATTTTTAGTATACTTGCAATTTCATTACGTAGTGCTGCTTTCTGTGCTGGATTGTGTATTTTTTTCGCATGCCAACTCCGTGGCGAAAATGAAATCCTTGTGGGGTATGTTTTTGAGTGTGATCGCCGAGTTGAGTCCTTAGCTAGTATGCTGCACTCTGCCTGTGTGAGTTTGTGACGTGACATGTTGTGAATCCATTTGTCGTTGATGTGTGTGCGGTCCGGTTGTGTCTTTTTTTGTGCGATGAGTCTGTCTAATTTTCGGATGTGTCGTTTTTTTGGGGCGGTAAATTCCTGTTCGTGTATGCTATCCAAGTGTCCGTGTAGTGTTGTTGCCGTGTTATGATCCAGGGAATACCAGTGTTTGAACTGCTCCGTCAGCCGCTGTAGTTCACTGTTGATGTTGTTGAGTTTGTTGGTTGTGCATTGTATCCGTTCGTTGAGTCATCCGCACTCTCCTGATAATCCTCTCCGCGTTCCTGGTTGGTATCGGGTTTTGACTGTCAGGCTGGCTGGCGTTACCTCTTCATCCCGGCAACGTTGGTTGAACCTCAGGTGGTTCCAGTAGCGAGCCCATTTCTTCGTCAGCTTTTCCAGGAGGTGCAATTCCTTGACGCATTTCTCTCCGAAACGTTCTCGTAATAGCTGAACTACGTTCATTTTGTCTTCACTTATAGATTATTTAACTGGTTCTTTTATCACAGACAAATTATCTAGGTTTATTTACCTGACATGTTTCGGCGTGTACTTCCGCCTTCATCAGAGTGTCACTGGTGTGGTTGTGACATGTCTTTATCAGCTGATGAATGAAGGCATGGCTCACCTGTCAGATTTGACAGGTGAGTCAAATCTCAACATTCTGGAGGGGTGAACGGACAGCAGAGGGCGTGACTCACCTGTCAAATCTGTGGTCGCTGTCTTTTTTCCACAAGTCTTTGATGGTCCGTAGCATGCCTTCCGCCTCCCCATTGCCTGAGAGTACCGGGGGCTGCTTGTGAAGTTGTTCTCTTTCGCAAACTCCCTGAACACTGATGATGAAAACTGGGGCCCCTTGTCAGATACCACAATCTCTGCAGTCCCATGCCTGGCAAAGACCTCTTTAATAGCGGAGTTCAAAAGCACTTCGGCTGAAGTGACGATCAGAGCTATTTCAATGTATTTTGAGAAATAGTCTACGATCAACAAGTACTCTCTCTTGACCACTTGAACAGATCCATTCCGATCCTTTGCCACGGGCGGTCCGGCAGGGGAGTAGGCAGCAGTGGTTCTTTGAGCTGCGATCTGTGTGTATGACGTATTCCACAACTTTCCACCAAGTTTCCTATCTGGGCGGAGATGCCCGGTCACCAGACCGTTCTCGGGGTAGTCCTCATATTTAATGTGATAGATGACGTCCTCTTCAGAGTAGTCCGTCTGGGATGTGGTGGCTTCGTTGCTCTCGGAGTCAGGGATGAGAATTTTCCGCGGATCCGCGGATTTTTGTGGGTTTTTTCCGTCGAAATTATTTTCATGAATGGCCGCCCCACCTTGTTCTTGATGGGTCCTTTTGGGGTGCGCATCACGTTTTCTACACAGGCTTCAAACCAGGCGCCCACGGTCACGTCCCTGCAGTCTACTAGCTGATTAATTTTGTATTTCCCGATTCCCGGATCCACTAGCGTGTCCTTGCTGGATGTCAGCGGTTGGGTGTCGCACATGGGACTCGAAGGCTTGATGCCATTTTTTGTGCTAGCTGAGTTATTAGGGGCAATGACGTCCGGCTTGCTCTCGTCGGCAGTCTGTGTCGTTGCGATCATTGTCTTTATCGGGGGTCCTTGGCCAGAGGCCTGTCCGGAGGATCTGTTTGGGAGCAAATCAGCAGCTGGACAATGTCATTGAGACCCACATTATAATCAAATATTGTGTGGCCATCTTCCATCCGCTTCCCGCGGTAGAAGAGGCGCTGTTCCTGTGGGCTCACATTGAAGATGTCCTGTATTTTCACGCGGAGGGTCTCGATGTTGGTCAGCCTGGAAAGATCGTCCATGGTTCGGGTCTTCTTGCGGACCTGGATCCACATCGTTGCGCCGCTCCTGTTTTTAATACGTCTCAACAAAAATGAGCGGTTAAATGTTATTCTGTGGAGAATGTTGAGTCCTGAAAAAGGAGTGCGGTGGTTCAGACGGACACAATCCGAGTCTCTATCGCGCTTTTTCCGCAGCAGAGGCAAAAAACATTGGCCATCGGTGTGTGCTTTCCGACAGTGCTGCTCAAATGCTGCTTTAACAGTCGCATATTTCTTTTTATTAGCCTCAGTTATTGGCAAAACTGCGAGCACATTATCCGCTGCATCTGCCATTGCATATAGGAGTGAATTCACCTGGTATTCTTCCTCCCTGTTGTCAAGAGCTGTTCTGATGCGGAACCTCTCGAATCTGAAGATCCACCGCGGCCATTCTGGAGGGGTTGAAAAGTCAAATGGGTCTGGGGGGGGGCAGTTGCACAGCTGTCGCTATCTCCCTTGATTCTGTCTTTCACATGTGGGACTTCAGGTGCACCGTTGCTCGCCTTACTTGCCTGTGTGCTGGTGCTAACAAGCTAGCACTCCGCTCGGGGCTCTGTCGTAGTCTTCCTAGTGGTCAGTTTCGGTTCAAACTGCACAAAAACATTTCGTCAGCTAACACTTTAGCTCAAAATAACACGGAGACTCACAGTTTGCCACTTCTGGCACCATGTATAATGATCACACTGGACACAATGTAGTATTGCTCTAAATGTTTGTTTACATTCCTTTAGAGGTCCGTTTTCGGTGTTAGCACGATGGCGAATTAGAATCTTTTCGTTGACTCGTTAGCCTGCCCAGTACTTCTTGTTAACATGACCGTACTTCGCATATTCCACTTATCGCGGGTGGATTATGGAACCAATTAACCGCGATAAATGATTGATTATATATATATATATATGCGTGTGTGCGTGCATGTGTGTGTTTACACAGTTCTGTGTGTTGTATTCGTGTTCTGATTGAGCTGTTATGTTTATATAAAATAATGAGAAGATTTGCACACATGAACATTAAAACGTATATGAGATTGTCTAACCTAGCAAAATATGTACACATTGCTGATGCTCTCTCTTCAACTGCCATCATCCAGTCTATCCTCTGCACCTCCATCACTGGTTTGGATCAGCCACCAAACAAGACAAGCACAGACTGCAACGGACGATCAGCTTCTTCCCCCAGGCTGTAGCTCTGATGAACTCACACCACTCAGAGTCTTAGTGACATCTCTAGGCAATAAATATCCTGTTCTTGCCACTTCAATGTTGTTAGTCACCTGAATGTTGTTAGTCACTTGATTGTTGTACAGAGACTGAGATCAACTGAAGACAAATTCCTTGTTTGGCATGCACAAACTTGGCAAATAAAGCTGATCTTGACTTTATGCCAGGGTTTTGGTGTTGGCAGGATTGACCAAGTGTTGCTTCTGGATGCTGTTTCAGCAGGGAATACTGTAATGGAGTGGTCTGACAATAACCTGGCACTGTCTGTGGCTGGGAAAACTGGACAATATGACCTGGAAGGATAAGTGTTCCTTTTTTTGTCAGATTAGCAGCAGCAGCCGTGTGTCTCAAGGACATCCAGCCCTAAGGTTACAGTCATCCGGCTCTGCAACCCAAAGATTCAGCCAAGGTTCTCTTTGCACAATGTCAAGATCACCAGTGTGTCATTCACAGTATGTGCTCACTCACCAGTGACAATTATTTCATTACGGAGGTTAACACAGCCGTGCGATTCCCTGTATCCTTAGGTGTTAGTAGACTCACACATAAGTATTTTGACCCAAATGTTAGAGGTTCTGGCAGCTTGGTGGCGCACTGGTTATCACATCCGCTTCACATTTAGGAGTATGTCAGTTCGATTCCACCTCTGCCCCTTCCTGTGTGGAGTTTGCTTGTTCTCCCCGAGCCCGCGTGGGTTTTATCCGGGCACTCTGGTTTCCTCCCAACTATGCTTGGTAGGCCGATTGAGCATTCCAAATTGCCCCTAGGTGTGAGTGCGAGTGCGGGTGGTGGTTCGTCTCAGTGTGCCCTGCGATGAGCTGGCAACCGGTTCAGGGTGTCCCCCGCCTACTGCCCAATGACTGCTGGGATAGGCTCCAGCATGCCTGTGGGGACAAGTGGTATAGAAAATGGATGGATGGATGTTAGTGGTTTCAAACAAGCATATACTAATCATTATGTATTTTAGGGCAACAAATGTGCACAAATGATATAGAATAATGGCACCAGATGTATGAATTCAACTCAGGCGAGCGAGTGCTCCTCCGGCCGTCAGGACTACGTTTTACCGTGGCACCATTGAGAGCGTCTTCTCCAGCTGTATTGCTGTTTGGGGTGGCAGCTGCACTGTCTACAACTTGAAGGCCCTGCAGCGCATAGTGAACTCTGCTAGTAAGATCATTGGTGCTGCACTTCCCTCCTTGAAACACATTTACATCTCCCATCTCACCCCCAAGGCGACCACGATTGTGAGTGATTAGAGTCACCCCGCTCACTCTTTGTTTGATCTTCTGCCCTCTGGGAAGAGGTATAGGAGCCTGCGCTCCCGCACCACCAGACTCATCAACAGCTTCATACTCCAGGCTATTAGGATCCTGAACTCGCGTCCCAGTACTGCGTAGCTTCCTGTACTTTTGCGCTATGCTTACTGTCTGCTGTATGCACACTGGCTCAGTTTTGCTCCTCTTATTTATTGTTATCTGTTTATTATTTATTCATCACTCTTATTATTTGTGCCTTGTTTTATATTGTGTCGCTTACTTGTTTGTCTATCGTGTAATATGTCTCGTCACCGTGGGATAGAGAAAACGTAATTTCGGTTCCTTTGTGTGTCTTGACATGTGAAGAGATTGACAATAAAGCTGACTTTAACTTTAAATTTACTCACAGCCACTCAAAATAAACTGCCTTGACTGGGAGTCAAACAGAGGCCTCCCGCGTGGCAGGCGAGAATCCTACCACTGGACTACTACCAATGCAACTTGTAGCAGCTATGTATCAGAATTTGGAAAGATGACTCCAGCCATCACAAACTGCTGTCTACCTCATTGTTTTTTTTTTGGCAAACTGTTGAAGCGAACCTCATCAGAAAGCAGAATTAGCTTTCACCGAAATGCTCAATGTTAAGGTTGACTTGGAAAAGGTGTTTATTATTGTCCTAATAGGTTTCAATCAGGGCTAATTACTCAGACTGTCAGTCTCGGTCATTTTTGCCGGACTTGGACTCGGAGCTGATTTTGACAGAGTCCACAGAGTCCGACAATAAAAAAAAAATACGTTCAATTTTATTTTCATCATGCTGCTGAGAATGCGCGTAGAAATACTGTCCACAGCCCTGCTTGCTTGTTATGAAGATAAATTTACCGTTATTTGCCGTGTATAATGAGCCCCCATGTAAAATCCGCACTCTAAAAATGGCATGTTGATGCTGGAAAAAAGCCTGTACCCATGTATAATACGCACGCAATTTTTTTTTCCTTTTTTAAAGTCCCAATGATCGTCACACACGCAGGGAGGCAATGGGTCCCATTTTTATAGTCTTTGATATGGTCTTAACTAGGCTGGATGTATATTTTTTTGTTGCCGTTGTTTTCTCCGACTGCCCGTAAAGGCATCACCGCAATCAGATGAAAAGAGAGGAAAGTGACGTGCAGAAATGTGAAAAAGGTGGCTCTGTATGGGAGAGACGTTGAAGAGGAATAAAAACACCCTTGGAAACTAAAACTTGCCCCTTGTTGTGACTCGGAGCCGCAACAAATGTTTCAGATTTGTGTAGGGTACAGTGTGACAGCAAACGAGCAGGTCATCGAGCAAGCGTCTGATACGAGAGCATTGCGTTTGTGTGGCGGGTGTTTGAAGTGAACAGCAGAGAAGAAAGGAACAAGGCAAAGTGTTGTGAAATAAAATATTACCTGTAATACGCATTTTGTTATTTGTTGATTGAAACAGCTAATTAAACTGTGAATTGAAAGTAATGGGAAGAAAACTGATTTCTCACTCTTTATATAGCTGATGTGTCTTGCGCATCCGTTCTGCGCATCTGTGATGGCGGCCTCCGTATGATATCCGGTTTGCGATGGAGATTAAAAACCAAACAATATTTGACAATACACCAACAAGGATTGCACCATCGCTGCCAACGATGTGTCGTCAATTATGAATTTTACTACCTAAGTATGTTGGGCAGGATGGCTGAATGTGATGCGCGATTGACAACAAACAAGAAGAAAGGTGCTTTCAAGTTTTATTTCGAGGGAGATTTATCATGTCTCGTCCCCAGTTTTGCTATGTGTCTAGGTTGCCATAGTTTATGTTCCCGTCGCCCTTCCCTTCCTGTGTCACCTCAATCAATGTAACGTGTTTTGTATTTAAGTCCTGTCTGCCCCTCGCTCACCGTGGGATCATTGCATGTGTTACTGTCATGTCTGTTCCTGTCTTTGGTAATGTCACCCTATCTTTTTGTTCCACGTCTTTGTCGATCAGTCCTGTTGTACCATGATTTTCTTAAAAAAATAAAAAATAAAAAACAATTAAAAAACATTGTACCCATGTATAATGTGCAACCTAGATTTTAGGACAATAAATTAGTTAAATTTTGCGCATTATACACGGAAAAAAACGGGAGCCTGCACGTACATGCTGCTGAGAATGCGCGTAGGAATACTGTCCACAGCCCTGCTTGCTTGTTATGAAGACAAAGTTAATTGTTGCGTGCGCGCCCATGCCTGCCTGTGTGCGTGCACGTCCAAGACCCACAATGCCCCGCACGCAGCTAAGATGGAAGAACCCAGGAGCAGCGAGAGAAGCTAGATTTGGGGGGGGAAACGGAGCATAGGTTACGATCAAGGACGATTACGTCACCCAGCTTATATCATTGATGTGTTTCGATAGTTGTGGGGTCGTCACTAATTATTTGTGTTTAGATAAATGTCTGAGCTATAATGGTGTAATTAATGATTAAAACTTGAAAGTATCTGTTTATTGTACTCGTTTAAATATTTAATAAAGACAAAGCCATCACAAAACTGTTGTAATTGTTTAGATTTTGATCTAAATTAGCCTTGAATAAAGACTAAGCAGTCACATTAATTAACAGAAAAAATGGACAGCCGGACTCGGACTCATGGTCAATAAGCCGGACTCGGACTCTGTGCAAAAATCCAACCGAGTCCACAGCCCTGGTTTCAATGGACACATAATATGGTAGCTCACAATATACTGTTCAACGGGGAGGAAACTTGGGTCTCACCAATAGCTGGTACCGTCAATATCCTTTGTAGCGCCCCATCTTATAGCCAGTGTCAAATCTTGAACAGAGTCCGTTAATGATCCTAGAAGATGTCCTGACATGGTCTGCGCTGCTTCTCACTCTGACGCCATCTTTAGAGAACTGATTGCTGAGTCTACCGTGCCATGCACAAGGAAGTTGTGGAAGTACACACTAAACCAGGGGTGTGTCAAGCTCAGAGCAGGGAGAGGACTCAAATGCAAAGTTTAAAAAAAAAAGGAGTTTATTTCCTTCACGGAAGACAGCTCCCAGAACAAAAGGTGCCTCACGATGAGGGAAAAAGGCAAAAACAAAAGCGCCTCAACACGAGGGGAAAAAGGACTGAGAACAGCAAACAAAAAGCGCCTCAAACTGAGGGAAAAACAAAGGCAAAATCTCGCGAGCAAAACACAGAGCTTGGACAAAATGTCTCTGCTATCAAGGCTTTCACAGGGAATATCTGTGACTACGGAGTCGCTGGTGATCATGACTAGCAAGACGCACTGGCACAAGACAAGGGGAAGACGCAGGCTAAATACACACACGGACGGGGGAGGACACAGGTGCAGACAATCAGGGCGGACGACACAGGTGTACGTAGTCATCAAAACAAGAAGGTCAAGTGGATGGCCGTGCAGAGGAAGGACCCATGATCTGAAATGTGATGTACAAAATAAAACAGGAAGTGATAACACGAAGGACAGGACAAAACAAAACAATCTACAAAACCCGACAGCATGACATAACCCCCCTCTAGGGCCGGATCCCAGACGGACCAGGAGCATCGGGGTGAGCAGCGTAGAAGTCCTCCAGCAGACCGGGATCCAGGATGTAACTGCACGGCACCCATTCAGGGCTCGAAGCTTATTTTTTGCCCAAGTTGCCCTCGGGCAAGTTGGAGAAAATTTTACTTGCCCGAAACAAAATTTTACTTGCCCGAATTTTTTTGGAGTGGATTTTTACTTGCCCGACACATTTTTGCAATAAAAAAGACAACACTATAAGTTTTGCCTTCATATGTTTTTATTCCATCATATTGTGCCTGCAGCCTGTTTTAATACAGTGTAGAACTTTTGATGCAATTAAACCACACTAGTCTACTGTAGTACCAAAATTCATTCAGTCCCTCCTGGCCCTCTGCCTTTCCATGTATTCTGCCCTCCTGGCCCTCTGCCCCTCCTCCCTCGCCCAAAAGGCATCCACCGCCCTATCTGGGTCAAAGTTCTCAATGGCGCACCCCCCAAGGGTAATCCTGAGCAACATGCTGAGAGTGGCAGGGTCCAGAGAGGATCGCCAATCAGTCTTAATCTTCTTCATATAGCTGAAGCCACGTTCGCAACAGGCCGTGTTCAGTGGGAAAGTGACTACAACTTCGGCCAGCAGACACAGGTTCGGGAAGTCATCTTTGCAGTTGAGGAAGAGGTGCCTCCACATTTCCAGATATGGCAGATGCTGGTCCAGTAGATGTCTTGACACAAAGGCCTTGAATGCAGGCCATTCTCTTCCTGCTTCCTAAAACCACAAAACATTACTTGTGATTATTCATGTTTGCACATTTACAAATTTGCAGTTTATCTTTAATAAGTTCTATTGGTCTCTTCTGTAAGTATGCTAAATATTTTAACAGAGCATACTATGGGATTGACTTGTGAGGACTTTTAAGAAAATCAGCACAAGATCTGAAGACAATCTCTGAAGATATAAAACAAAAAGAAACCAAGGCTCTGTACTACTAGTATTTAGTGTAGAGGACCCAGAATGTAGATGATTTAAAAAGTTACCCGGTCATCAAAGCCTTTTGGCTGGAGGAAGGCTGAGTAATGGCCAGCTAATGTTTCAAGCTCCACACCCCCATACTGTGCCAAAGCAGGAACATCATTTCGGGGCCACTCTGTAGGATCCAAGATTTTGGCAGCATCCAAGATGGGGTCCGTGTCGAAATGGTTGAACCTATTCTGCACCTATAAAATAAAATATATGTCATTTCATTGTAAAAGGAAGAAGGATAGTTCTCATTCTGAATACATACTTCAATAGTAAACTTTAACTTCAATAGTAAATTTTATGAATGAATGAATGAATGAATGAAATATCAGAATGAATGAATAAATGAATGAATAAATTTATTCATTAATCATTTATTTATAATTATTTAATTTTCAATTTAACTTACTTTCATTTAATTTAATTTAATATTTTCAATTTATAATATTAAATGATAAAAATATAAAATGAATTACATGGTCAAGAATTTGATTCAGTATATCTTTTCTTCTCATGAAGCGCTGCAGCTCAGCATCAACAGATCCTACGATGGTGAGGTGGACATCCCTCCACTGCCGCTGTCTGTCGGCTCCTGGCCCACCAACATCCAAAATGAACTCATGGAGGTTGCCTTGGTGGCCATGGCGTAGTGCCTCTATGTTGATCGCAAATGTAGCTAGTGCATCTGATGCACTACTGAGAGTGCACTTATCCCGCTGAAAATGCAGGCTGAGATCGTTGGCCGCTTCCAGAATATCAAGCATCAGATGCATTAGGAGGAGCAGCTTCATACTTCCGAGCTGGTTGATAATCTTCCGTGCCCTACCAACCATGGTGGCACTGGCAGTATTGGACTGGGCTGTATGATCAAAATGGGTATACAGTGGCCGGAAGTTTACCCCTGTCAACACTTTCAGTGCACGATACATGTGAGGTGCCCATCTTGTACCCAGTAAATTGACAGGCTTCAACACTTTATCTTCCAGTGCCACAGCAACCTCACGCAGTTCTCTGAAGGCCTTCGCACTGTAGTGGTAGTGTTTATACATTCCTTGCAGGAGATCCTTTATTTCCCCAAGCCCAGCCTCCTCCTTGATGGCATCGAGGAGGCCCCTCTCAAACAGGTGGGCCACACACCAAATCCCAATGAGCCATGGCATGCCATCCTCCTTCATTAGAGCCACCAGACCATTTTTATTTCCCGTGTTGACGCTGGCACCATCGGTCCCAGCAGAGGCGACTTTCTCTTTGTAATTCTCAACCCCCACATCCTCGAATGCTGCCTCCACTGCACTTTTCACTCCTGCACCTGTAGCATTCGGGACTGGCTGCAATGATAGGAAATCTGTAACGGGCACACCACCACACAGGTATTTTACAAATACTATCTCCTCTTTGATCACACCAGAGTCGCAGCTGCCATCTGGCATAACCAAAACTACATTAGCAGAATTCAATTCTTCAGCCAGATCTTCTTTGAGGCACTTATCAATTATTGAAAGAAAGTTCTTGCATTGATGGTCGTTGATGTAGGTTTCCCCCAATGTTACCCCGTTGAGCTCCTGAAGTTGGCATAATGGTGCGAAATGCGAGAATGGCAGTTGTCTCTTTCCAATGTATTACGCTGAAAATTTGGGCAGTTGGAGGTCACGTCTATAGATTAGTATTTTCGCGCCAACCGGAAACAAGCTCTGCTGGTGCGCAGGCGCAGAAGAGCCAGGGACGGGTGAGGGAGCATGCATTTAATTACGAAGCGCTTTGCCGTTATCAATGTATTGCAGACTTACACGAGAAACTAACCCCTCCCTAGAAAACAACATGTCGGACCAGAAGCGGCAGAAGTTGCGAGAAATTATGCACAAAATCGTCTTTTTACAGCTTGAAAACATGGTATTATGGCAGGGCAAGTTTGGGCAAGTGAGGAAACATTCTACTTGCCCGTCTGCCATCGCTACTTGCCCCGGGCAATCGTTAGTTTCGAGCCCTGCCATTGCCGCTCTTCTGGCCCATAACCCTCCCAGTCGACCAGGTACTGCCAGCCCCTTCCCTTCCTGCGCACGTCCAATAGCTCCTTGACCGTGTACGCAGGCCCACCCCCCACAGTCCGCGGCGACGGAGGCGGCACGGGAGCCGGCACCATCCCACTCTCCCTGGCCGGCTTGATCTTCCCGACGTGGAAGGTGGGATGCACGGCGAGGGACCGGGACAGGCGAAGTCGTACAGCGGCTGGATTCACGACCTTGGATATGAGGAACGGGCCCACAAAACGGGGGGCCAGCTTTCTGGAGCCCACCTGGAGTGGAAGATCCCGGGCAGACAGCCAGACCCGTTGGCCCCGCTGGTAGGCGGGCACCGGCCGTCGTCTCCGGTCTGCCATCCTCTTCACTCTGTCCCCCTGGCAGACCAGCGTGGCTCGCGCTGCCGCCCAGATGCGACGACATCGTCTCACCACGGCGCGCGCCGAGGTTACAGACACCTCTGGCTCATTATCAGGGAAGACCGGGGGCTGATAGCCAAAGACGCACATGAAAGGGGACATCCCAGTAGCTGTGGTAGGGAGGGAGTTATGGGCGTATTCCACCCAGATCAAGTTCTTACTCCACGTGGAGGGGTTCTGGGCCACTAGGCAGCGGAGGCCTGTTTCCAGCTTTTGATTGATGCGCTCCGCCTGGCCGTTTGCCTCCGGGTGATAGCCCGAAGTGAAGCTCACGGTGGCCCCTATGTGTCTGCAGAACTCCTTCCAGAACCGGAACACGAATTGGGGGCCCCTATCCGACATGACGTTCCGCGGGAATCCGTGTACCCTAAAAACGTGGTCCATGAGTACTTCGGCCGTTCGCTTAGCTGAAGGTAATTTGGGCAGGGCAATGAAGTGGGCCATTTTAGAGAACCGGTCCACCACAGTGAGTATCTATCGTTGTCTTCCCCATGGATACGGGAAATTCCGTGACAAAGTCCACAGAGATGTCGGCCCATGCTCGAGAGGGAATGGGGAGAGGTTGCAGCAAACCCACCCGGGCGCCGGGGGTGTTCTTATTCCGCGCCCAGACGGAGCAGGCTGCCACGTATTCCCTGACGTCGGCCCCCATGGAGGGCCACCAGAACCGCTGCTGAATGACGTACAGGGTTCTTCTCACGCCCGGATGACAGGCGAGCCGGGAGATGTGTGCCCAGTGGACGACTTGGGGACGCAGCCTGGGTGGAACAAACCGTCAATTCGTCAGGGGTTTACCAGGGGGTGGCTCGTCGCCGTTGGCCTGCTTCACTAGGTCTTTGATGGGCCAGGTTACGGCCCCCACTACACAGTGAGGACGGAGAATGGGTTCGGGCTCCTTGGCCACCGGATCTGGACTGTAGACGCGCGACAGCGAATCGGGCTTGATGTTTTTGGCCCCCGGTCTGTAGGACAAGGTGAAATGAAAACGGTTAAAGAAAAGGGACCAACGAGCCTGGCGTGAGTTCAGCCGTTTAGCGTTCTTGATGTACTGTAGGTTCTTATGATCAGTCCAAACCAAGAAGGGTTGTTGGGCTCCCTCCAGCCAGTGTCTCCATTCTTCCAGAGCCTGCTTCACCGCCAACAACTCTCGATCTCCTACGTCATAGTTCTGTTCGGCGGGGGTCAGCCTTTGGGACAGGTAGGCGCACGGATGAAGCTTGTTGTCCGCTGGTGACCTTTGAGACAAGACGGTGCCGATTCCTTGACTGGAGGCGTCTACCTCCACCACGAACTGACGAGACGGGTCGGGGAGTGTGAGGATCGGGGCGGAGCTGAATCACTTCTTCAGCTCCTGGAAGGCGGCCTCTGCCTCCGCCGTCCAACAGAACGGGTCTGTTGGAGAAGTCAGAGCATGCAGCGGGGCCGCTGTGGCGCTGAAGCCTCTGATGAATCGTCTAAAAATTAGCAAAGCCAAGAAATTGCTGCTCTTTCTTGCGACTATCAGGTCTAGGCCATTGTGTTACCGCGCTTACTTTTGCCGGGTCCATTTGTACTTTACCGGGGGCTATGATGAAACCAAGGAAGGACATAGTCTTGGCGTGGAACCGGCTTTTTTCAGCTTTTTTTAAAGGTGATGATCCAGGAGGCGTTGCAGGACCGACTTAACATGGGCCTCATGGGTCTCCATATCCGGTGAATAGATTAGGATATCATCCAAATATACATAAACAAAACGGTCTATTAAGTCTCTCAGAACATCGTTAATCATGGCCTGAAAAACAGCGGGGGCATTGGTGAGACCAAACGGCATCACGAGGTATTCAAAGTGTCCTCAGGGAGTGTTGAATCCCGTCTTCCATTTATCGCCCTCCCGGATGCGCACGAGGTGGTAAGCGTTACGCAAATCTAGCTTGGTGAAAACCCGGGCTTGCTGCAACTGATCGAATACAGTCGCCATGAGTGGAAGGGGATATTGATTTTTAATAGTGATCTGGTTGAGGGGACTGTAGTCTATGCAGGGGCGTAGGGTACCGTCTTTTTTGCCCACAAAGAAAAAAACGGCCCCTGCAGGGGAGGACGAGGGTCTGATCAAGCCCGCCTTAAGTGACGCGTTTATATACTCATTTAGAGCCTGCTTTTCGGGTTCCGAAAGGGAATGAAGTCTCCCCTTGGGTATAGCAGCGCCAGGCAGGAGCTCTATGGCGCAGTCGTACGGACAGTGGGGCAGTAGAGAGCCAGCCTTGGCTTTGCTAAATACCTCCGCAAGTCGGTGGTAACATACTGGTACACCGGTCAGGTCCGGGGTTTCGGGGTCTGGGACAGGAGGAACAGAGTCGGGGTTAGAACCACGGTTAAGGCTGATCGGGGGGTTAGGTACGATACATGACCCTTGGCAACGGGGTCCCAGTCCATGGTTGGGTTGTGGCGCAATAGCCACGGGTACCCGAGGATAATCGGATTCATGGGGGAGGTTACCACATGCAGTCTGACTATCTCGTGATGATTCCCGAAAGACAGTGAGAGAGGTTTGGTTACCTGGGATATATCAGAGCGCCTGGCCATTGAGCACCTTGGCTTTCACGGTCGTGGCTAGTGGTTCGGTTCTTATCCCCAATCTCCAAGCAAAAGCCCAGTCAATCAAACTCTCATCTGCCCCGGAGTCAATTAGCACACCAAGTTTGGTGATTTTCCCGAGGCATGTAAGCGTGCCGATGGGTAGGGTCCAACCCTTCTGCTGGCTAACGGAGAAGGTGCTTGTTGGGTTCACAACATTTATCTGAACAGAATCTCACAGAGGCGGGGTATGTCTTCGATGGCCAGCGACTTCTGCAGAAGGGCACACCCCAGCCACACAGCGAGTGTAGCTGAGATCCGCGGCTTCCCTCAGTTTGGTCGTGCCTTTTATTGAGGAACAAACAATGGTGCAAGTGTACATGAATGCATAGCTTCTTTAGACAGGAAGGACATTCCACAGCACAACAGGATACTATCTCGGACAGAAGCGGTATGGTCGGCACATGACTTTAGCTAGACAAATGGGACGGATACCCCTGTGGCTGTCTCATGATCTCCACTTAAATAAGATGTTTGTCTGCTTCAGCTATGGCATGACAACCTCATGTCCTGTTTATGGATAGCTAACAATGGGGCTTATTGTATAGCGCGACTCGTGACTTCAGACATAAGTTCCTTAGCCAGCCATATGCTCCCAAGTCAACATCGCGAATTCAAAATGTCACATCCTGTAGAAGATCTTGCACACATAAGTAGATACATAGAATCCAATGATAAAAAGTATATTTTTCCCAACATTCCCCCCTTTTTAACATTGGAATTCATGGGAAAACAAAACATCAACTAATAACTACATATGTGTATAAATGAGTATACGCCTACACAATATAGTATAGTAACATCAAAAAGTATGAAAGTTTACATTCCACAGTTTATCAGAACTACAGCTCTCCATTCGGCTATGGCCAAGTTCATCATAATGGAATGTATTTTGTTTTGGATCATCAAAAAGAAAAAACAAACAGGCAGGCGATTTACGCAAGGTGGTCCCACTCATCTTGTTTACGCTGGACCAACATGATATTCTGGACAGCAAACGCTGATGTCAAGATTTTAGTCATCATGTGACGAATACAAGGTATGATGCATGATGTAAAAATACAGAAAAATAACAGTATGGCAACTAAAAGAACTGCAACTTTCAAGAGAAGTTGCCTCCAATTCCCGTAAAACAGCCACCAAAAGGGATGGACATCCTTGGCTGGAATTTTGTCCCGGGACATAGCCCTACGGAGGTTCCGAAGTCCTTGTAGGGCATACTCGATGTTGGTGTCATTTTCTCCTGGGATGTAGGTACAACAGGAGGTACCAACTATTTCACACACACCTCCTTTTTCGGCAGTCAGGAGGTCCAAAACCATTCGGGACTGTAGTGCCATTAGTCTCAGAGCTTGCAGTTCTGTCTGGTAACCTCTAAGGGCCTCTAGAGTAAAATTGGCAAAGGTCTTCAACCTGTAGTCCATAGTTTCTATTCGGAGAATAGTCTTAGCCACACCCGCCTGTGGGAAGAGTGTGAGTGCCACCTTTTGTCCCGTGCTCCAAAGCTTGTATTCATCTGGTACGTCTGAGCCCCAGACACTGTCGTAGGGACGGAAGGTGGGCGACAGAACTATTTCTCTGGCAGGGGTCGGGCATGTAGGACGGGCTGTTGACTTGATTGTGGCATTATGGAACATACATACTGGTACCACATGTCCATGTCATTGGCAAGCATGCTACAGCCACAGCACAGACAAGCACTCCTCTGAGTGAGAACAGCACTTGCCTGCTGAAGGCCACTCCCCCTTCACACGAGCTGCCCTTGTGCCTCTCCGCCGACAGCGTGAGGAGGGTGCTTGCCGCTATCAACATCCGTAAGGCGGCGGGCCCTGACAACATCCCGGGTCGAGCGCTGAAGGACTGCGCTGGTGAGCTGACGGATGTCTTCACAGACATCTTTAACACTTCCCTGCAGCAGGCCAACGTCCCGTCGTGTTTCAAAGCTGCCACCATCGTACCTGTGCCGAAGAAACCCGCTCCGTCCTGCTTCAATGACTACCGCCCCGTGGCATTTACGCCCATCATCATGAAGTGCTTTGAGCGGCTTGTCATGGAGCACATCCGATCCGTTCTCCCCCCCACCATTGACCCCTTCCAGTTTGCGTACCGAGCCAAACGGTCCTCTGAGGATGCCATCTGCTCTGCCCTCCACTCGGCCCTCACCCACCTGGAGAGAAGGGACTCGTATGTGAGATTGCTGTTTGTGGACTTCAGTTCTGCCTTCAACACCATTGTGCCACAACGCCTCATCAGCAAACTTGACACGCTGGGCCTCAGTACCTACCTCTGCAACTGGCTACTGGACTTCCTCTGTCAGAGGCCACAGGTGGTACGTGTTGGCGACAAAATCTCCGCCAGCATCACGCTGAGCACGGGGGCCCCCCAAGGCTGCGTGCTCAGTCCGCTGCTCTTCACCCTCCTGACGCACGACTGCACTGCAACCTACAGCGACAACCGCATAGTGAAGTTTGCTGACGACACGACTCTGGTGGGTCTCATCACCAAGGGAGACGAGACTCAATACAGGCTGGAGGTTGACCTTCTGACCACGTGGTGCAGGGACGACAACCTCCTGCTGAACGTCGACAAGACCAAAGAGATTGTTGTGGACTTCCGGAAGGGTCACACCCAACACCTGCCGCTGACCATCGACGGTGCTGTGGTGGAGAGAGTGAGCAGCGCCAAGTTCCTGGGGGTGCACATCAGTGACGATCTCTCCTGGTCCACCAACGCCGCATCACTGGCAAAGAAAGCCCAGCGCCGCCTGTACTTCCTGCGGAAACTCAGGCGAGCGAGCGCTCCTCCGGCCGTCATGACTACATTATACCGCGGCACCATTGAGAGCGTCCTCTCCTGCTGTATTGCTGTTTGGGGTGGCGGCTGCACTGACTACAATTTGAAGGCCCTGCAGCGCATAGTGAACACGGCTGGTAAGATTATTGGTGCTTCGCTCCCCTCCTTGAAGGACATTTACACCTTCTATCTCACCCGCAAGGCGACCACGATTGTGAGTGATGTGAGTCACCCCGCTCACTCTTTGTTTGAGCTTCCCGCACCACCAGACTCTCAAACAGCTTCATACTCCAGGCTGTTAGGATCCTGAACTCGCTTCCCCGTTATGCGTAGCGTCCTGTACTTTTGCGCTATGCTTACTATCTGCTGTATGCACACTGGTTCCGTTTTGCTCCTCTTATTTGTTGTGTTATCTGTTTATTATTTATTATCACTCATTATTTATTGTTTGTGCCTTCTTGTTTTTACTTGTATGTCTATCGTGTAATATGTCTCGTCACCGTGGGATAGAGCAAACGTAATTTCGATCTCTTTGTGTGTCTCGGCATGTGAAGAAGTTGACAATAAAGCAGACTTTGACTTTGACTTTTCCGTTCAGTTCCACAGACGCACCTGAACCCCTAGGGAGCTAAAGGGTCAGGGTTCTTAGTTCTTCACGGGTTTGAGACTGATGCCATATTATAATAGGCACCCCCTTTGCAGCCAGACTTCGCCCTGACCGGGGCCTAGGAGACAAGCACTCTCTGTAGTTTACAGTAGCTGAGATGAATCCAGCTGGGTCTTTCTGCACAGCTGTGGCGAGTAGGACTTGGAATGGTCCCTCCCACCGGGGTGAAGACCACGTCTTTCGTTTGATTACCGTTTTTTTCCTAGTTTAATGCGCGAAATTTAACTACCGTTTTTTTCCGTGTATAGTGCGCAAAATTTTACTAATTTATTGTCCTAAAATCTGGGGTGCGCATTATACATGGGTACAAAAAAAAAAAAATTTTTTTTAATTTTTTTTTTTTTTTTAAGTCCCAATGATCGTCACACACGCAGGGAGGCAATGGGTCCCATTTTTATAGTCTTTGGTATGGTCTTAACTAGGCTGGATGTATTTTTTTTTGTTGGCGTTGATTTCTCCGACTGCCCGTAAACGCACCACCGCGCTTCGTGCGCGCACGGGACAGCAAACGAGCAGGTGATCGAGCAAGCGTCTGATACGAGAGCATTGCGGTCGCATGGAGCGTGTTTGAAGTGAACAGCAGAGAAGAAAGGCAAAGTGTTGTGAAATAAAATGCACAGAACGGATGCGCAAGACACGTCAGCTATATAAAGAGCGAGAGTTGTTTTCTTCCTATTAGTTTCAATTCACAGTTTAATTAGCAGTTTCAATCAGCAAATAACAAAATGCGTATTACAGGTAATATTTTATTTCACAACACTTTGCCTTGTTCCTTTGGTCTCTGCTGTTCATCCTAAAACACAAAGGCGCTCTTTAAGCAATGCGACAGTGAGCGCCCGGCGCGCTGCGGTTGCGCGACCGCACCAAATTAAGCTCCCTGCGCAGTGCGCACTGAGGTCCACTTAAATTTTAGAAAGTACATCAGGACTTTAAAAATATCTTCTAAATTTCAGCGACGGCTCTGTCACACTAATCGACCAGCCCGGTGCAGTTGGGCGGTCGGCGGCGCGCTACGGTTGAGCGTTCTCTCGCACGCTTTCTCTCTCGCTCTCTCTCGCTCTCGCACACACGCAAATCGGATATCATACGGAGGCCGCCATTACAGATGCGCAGAACGGATGAGCAAGACACGTCAGCTATATAAAGAGCGAGAGTTCAGTTCTCTACCTAAATCCGTATTACAGGTAAGATTTTATTTCACAACACTTTGCCTTGTTCCTTTCTTCTCTGCTGTTCACTTCAAACACGCTCCATGCGCACGGAGCGCGGTGGTGCGTTTATGGGCAGTCGGAGAAATCAACGCCAACAAAAAAAATTACATCCAGCCTAGTTAAGACCATACCAAAGACTATAAAAATGGGACCCATTGCCTCCCTGCGTGTGTGACGATCATTGGGACTTAAAAAAAAAAAAAAAATAAAAAATAAAAATTAAAAATTTTTTTAAAAAAAATTCATAAAAATTGGGTGCGTATTATACATGGGTACAAGCTTTTTTCCAGCATCAGCATGCCATTTTTAGGGGTGCGTACTATACATGGGGGCGCACTATACACGGAAAAAAACGGTAATTTAATGTCCTAAAATCTGGGGTGCGCATTATACATGGGTAAAATTTTTTTTTTTTTCAAGAAAATCACGGTACAACAGAACCAACAACAGGACTGACCGACAAAGACGTGGAAGAAAAAGACAGGGTGACATTACCAAAGACAGGAACAGAAAGCAAACAGACATCATGACAGTAACACATGCAATGATCCGACGGTGAGCGAATGGCAGACAGGACTAAAATACAAAACACGTTACATTGATTGAGGTGACACAGGAAGGGAGGGGCGACGCGAACAGAAACTATGGCAACCTAGACACATAGCAAAACTGGGGACGAGACATGACAAATCTCCCTCGAAATAAAATCACCTTTCTTCTTGTTTATTGTCAATCGCGCATCGCATTCAGCCATCCTGCCCAACACACTTAGTCAGTAAAATTCATAATTGACGACACATCGTTTGATGTTGTTTTTATTCCTCTTCAACGTCTCTCCCATACAGAGCCGTCTTTTTCACGTTCGCACGCCTTTTTCACATGTCCGCAACTGATCGCGGTGGTGCCTTTACGGGCAGTCGGAGAAATCAACGCCAACAAAAAAAATTACATCCAGCCTACCGTTTTTTTCCGTGTATAGTGCGCCCCCATGTATAGTACGCACCCCTAAAAATGGCATGCTGATGCTGGAAAAAAGCTTGTACCCATGTATAATACCGTTTTTTTCCGTGTATAGTGCGCAAAATTTAACTAATTTATTGTCCTAAAATCTGGGGTGCGCATTATACATGGGTACAAAAAAAAAATTTAATTTTTTTTTTTATTTTATTTTTTATTTTTTTTTTTTAAGTCCCAATGATCGTCACACACGCAGGGAGGCAATGGGTCCTATTTTTATAGTCTTTGGTATGGTCTTAACTAGGCTGGATGTAATTTTTTTGTTGGCGTTGATTTCTCCGACTGCCCGTAAACGCACCACCGCGCACGGGAAATAGGCGGTTCTGTATGGGAGAGACGTTGAAGAGGAATAAAAACACCCTTGGAAACCAAAACTTGCCCCTCGTCGTGACTCGGAGCCGCAACAAATGTTTCGGATTTGTGTAGGGTACATTGTGAGACAGCAAACGAGCAGGTGATCGAGCAAGCCTTGTCTGATACGAGAGCATTGCGGTCGCATGGAGCGTGTTTGAAGTGAACAGCAGAGAAGAAAGGCAAAGTGTTGTGAAATAAAATGCACAGAACGGATGCGCAAGACACGTCAGCTATATAAAGAGCGAGAGTTGTTTTCTTCCTATTAGTTTCAATTCACAGTTTAATTAGCAGTTTCAATCAGCAAATAACAAAATGCGTATTACAGGTAATATTTTATTTCACAACACTTTGCCTTGTTCCTTTGGTCTCTGCTGTTCATCCTAAAACACAAAGGCGCTCTTTAAGCAATGCGACAGTGAGCGCCCGGCGCGCTGCACCAAATTAAGCTCCCTGCGCAGTGCGCACTGAGGTCCACTTAAATTTTAGAAAGTACATCAGGACTTTAAAAATATCTTCTAAATTTCAGCGACGGCTCTGTCACACTAATGCGACCAGCGCGGTGCAGTTGGGCGGTCGGCGGCGCGCTACGGTTGAGCGTTCTCTCTCGCGCTCTCTCTCTCTCTCTCTCTCTCTCTCTCTCGCTCTCGCACACGCGCACACACGCAAACCGGATATCATACGGAGGCCGCCATTACAGATGCGCAGAACGGATGCGCAAGACACGTCAGCTATATAAAGAGCGAGAGTTCAGTTCTCTACCTAAATCCGTATTACAGGTAATATTATATTTCACAACACTTTGCCTTGTTCCTTTCTTCTCTGCTGTTCACTTCAAACACGCTCCATGCGACCGCAATGCTCTCGTATCAGACAAGGCTTGCTCGATCACCTGCTCGTTTGCTGTCTCACAATGTACCCTACACAAATCCGAAACATTTGTTGCGGCTCCGAGTCACGACGAGGGGCAAGTTTTGGTTTCCAAGGGTGTTTTTATTCCTCTTCAACGTCTCTCCCATACAGAGCCGCCTCTTTCCCGTGCGCGGTGGTGCGTTTACGGGCAGTCGGAGAAATCATCGCCAACAAAAAAAATTACATCCAGCCTAGTTAAGACCATACCAAAGACTATAAAAATGGGACCCATTGCCTCCCTGCGTGTGTGACGATCATTGGGACTTAAAAAAAAAAAAAAAATTTTTTAAAAAAAATTAAAAAAAATTTTGTACCCATGTTTAATGCGCACCCCAGATTTTAGGACAATAAATTAGTTAAATTTTGCGCACTATACACGGAAAAAAACGGTAACTATCACATAAACAACAATATTATCAAACCATTTGTGTCACTCCAAATCATTAAATCCAGAGATCAAATTTCTCGTCTTTTATCGATCGTCCTTTGTCAACAATGCTGTGTGCCGCGCCGCAGTTCAAATTATTCCACAGGCCCATACAACTATGCGCTGCAGGGCCTTCAAGTTGTAGTCAGTGCAGCTGCCACCCCAAACAGCAATACAGCTGGAGAGGTGCCGCGGTAAAATGTAGTCATGACGGCCGGAGGAGCGCTCGCTCGCCTGAGTTTCCGTAGGAAGTACAGGCGGCGCTTGTCAGGCTTCGGATGAGGAAATGGAGCAGGGCGACCAAGTGCAGCTTGGACCAGGGTTTATTGGAACAAATTCAAAACACGAACTTGGTAGACTGACATAACTTAACTACTACACTAACAACAGGACTGACCTAACAAGACGTGGAACAGAAAGACAAGGTGACGTGACCGTGACAGCAGCGATTGCATGCAACAACCGACAAGCAATGATCCGACAATGAACGAGGGGCAGACAGGACTTAGATACAAAACACGAGGCAGGTGAACGCGGTTACATTGATTGAGGTGACACAAGAAGGGAGGGACGACGCGAACAGAAACCATGGCAACCGAGCAAAACTGGGGACAAGACATGACAGAAGCACACATGATCCACGGACATGAGCACACAGACGGACAAAACAATGACAACATGGACGTGACCGGGGACGAATCATGACAGCGCTGGGCCTTCTTCGCCAGTGATGCGGTGTTGGTGGACCAGGAGAGATCCTCACTGATGTGCACCCCCAGGAACCTGGCGCTGCTCACTCTCTCCACCACAGCATCGTCGATGGTCAGCGGCAGGTGTTGGGTGTGACCCTTCCGGAAGTCAACTACAATCTCCTTGGTCTTGTCGACGTTCAGCAGGAGGTCGTTTTCCCGGCACCACGTGGTCAGAAGGTCAACCTCCAACCTGTATTGAGTCTTGTCTCCCTTGGTGATGAGACCCACCAGAGTCGTGTCGTCAGCAAACTTTACTATGCGGTTGTCGCTGTAGGTTGCAGTGCAGTCATGCGTCAGGAGGGTGAAGAGCAGCGGACTGAGCACGCAGCCTTGGGGGGCCCCCGTGCTCAGCGTGATGCTGGCGGAGATTTTGTCGCCAACACGTACCACCTGTGGCCTCTGACAGAGGAAGTCCAGTAGCCAGTTGCAGAGGTAGGTACTGAGGCCCAGCTTGTCAAGTTTGCTGATGAGACGTTGTGGCACAATGGTGTTAAAGGCAGAACTGAAGTCCACAAACAGCAATCTCACATACGAGTCCCTTCTCTCCAGGTGGGTGACGGCCGAGTGGAGGGCAGAGCAGATGGCATCCTCAGAGGACCGTTTGGCTCGGTACGCAAACTGGAAGGGGTCAATGTTGGGGGGGAGCACGGATTAGATGTGGTCCATGACAAGCCGCTCAAAGCACTTCATGATGATGGGCGTAAGTGTCACGGGGCGGTAGTCATTGAACCAGGACGGAGCATGCATGTATGTACGTATGTACGTATGTACGTATGTACGTATGTACGTATGTACGTATGTACGTATGTACGTATGTACGTACGTACGTACAGAGTCATTACTGTGCAATAACATCCTGCTCTCCACACCTTTTTGAATTTGTCTACACTGTTTGTACTATGTGTCCTCTCTGCATCCATTGCAGCCTGGTCATCCTGGAAGAGGGACCTTCCCATCTGTGGTCTCTTCTCAAGGTTTCTCATTTCCCCTAGCTGGATTTTGAGTTTTTCCTTGCCCTTTTGGGAGTTTAAGATCAGGGGATGTTTGAGAATATGTGCCATTTTTCACATGTCCTGAGTGTTGTTAGTCATCTAAGTGTTGAACAGAGGCTGTGGTTTACCGAAGTCAAATTCCTTGTTTGGCACGCTCAAACATGGCGAATAAAAAACTCTTGAATCTTGAATGTATGTATGTATGTATGTATGTATGTATGTATGTTTGTATCTATGTATGTATGTATGTATGTATGTATTTACTTACTTACCGTTTTTTTCCGTGTATAATGCGCAAAATTTAACTAATTTATTGTCCTAAAATCTGGGGTGCGCATTATACATGGGTACAATTCTTTTTTTTTTTTTTTTTTTTTTTTAATAAAATCATGGTACAACAAAACCAACAACGGGACTGACCGACAAAGACGTGGAAGAAAAAGACAGGGTGACATTACCAAAGACAGGAACAGAAACCAAACAGACATCATGACAGTAACACATGCAATGATCCGACGGTGAGCGAGGGGCAGACAGGACTTAAATACAAGACACGTTACATTGATTTAGGTGACACAGGAAGGGAGGGGCGACGCGAACAGAAACTATGGCAACCTAGACACATAGCAAAACTGGGGACGAGACATGACAAATCCCCCTCGAAATAAAACTTGAAACTTGACTTTCTTCTTGTTTGTTGTCAATCGCGCATCGCATTCAGCCATCCTGCCCAACACACTTAGTCAGTAAAATTCATAATTGATGACACATCGTTTGATGCGATGGTGCAATCCTTCATGGTGTGTTATTGTCAAATATTGTTTGTTTTTTAATCTCCATCGCGGACCTGACGTCATACGGAGGCAGTATCACTGCGCATGCGCACTATGGATCCGATGCGCAGAACGGATGCGCAAGACACATCAGCTATATAAAGAGCGAGAGTTGTTTTCTTCCTATTAGTTTCAATTCACAGTTTAATTAGCAGTTTCAATCAGCAAATAACAAAATGCGTATTACAGGTAATATTTTATTTCACAACACTTTGCCTTGTTCCTTTCGTCTCTGCTGTTCACTTCAAACACGCTCCATACGAACGCAATGCTCTCGTATCAGACGCTTGCTCGATCACCTGCTCGTTTGCTGTCACAATGTACCCTACACAAATCCGAAACATTTGTTGCGGCTCCGAGTCATGACGAGGGGCAAGTTTTGGTTTCCAAGGGTGTTTTTATTCCTCTTCAACTTCTCCCATACAGAGAAGTCCGCACGCCTTTTTCACATGTCCGCACTGATCGCGGTGGTGCCTTTACTGCCGTCAGAGAAATCAACGCCAACAAAAAAACAAACATCCAGCCTAGTTAAGACCATACCAAAGACTATAAAAATGCGACCCATTGCCTCCCTGCGTGTGTAACGATCATTGGGACTTAAAAAAAAAAAAAATGTATATTATACATGGGTACAGGCTTTTTTCCAGCATCAACATGCCATTTTTAGGGTGCGTATTATACATGGGGGCGCATTATACACGGAAAAAACGATATTTAGCAGCATTGTTTTACCCCCAAGAAACCAAAATGTGCATTCCCAAAGTTAACCTTTATTAACTTTACATGAGTTACCTTCATTCACATTAATACATAGTTAATTATTTTGGAAGGGATATTACTTTAAAAAAGCTCCACTAAAGGCCCACCAGCAAATCAATTCACAGTAGACTCGATCTAGTGACTGAGTCAAGATTACAGCGAAGAGGACCGGAGGTATTCGCGTGGGTCCGAATGTGTGCGCGTTCACGTCATTTCCAAACGCACGTTCACGTGAACGTAACGAATGCGTCACTCGCGCGCCGTTTCACTGTTGATGCGCCTACCTAGCCTAAAATCTACGGATAAATGTTTCGATTTCAGGTGAGTATTTTACCTCGAATTTTAAATGCCGCGTTTCGGAAAATTGTTGACATTTCAAAAAGCAACACCAGTTTAGAGGTGAGTTACGTTTAGAATCTGCCCCATTGGAGGCCTATGAAGCAGCCCATAGCCTGCCGTAATGAGCTGCAGGAGAAAGAGCGACGCGGCACTGTTTGCCTGCAGACCGCGGAGGCTTACATCATCTTTACCCCTAAATCATACGGTTACCCCACCTCTGTGTGTCATTGTTGTCCCTAATGGTTGCCGAAACTACACGTAGTCGGTTACGTTTAAGCATGAAATACTAGGTCGTGCGTGATGCAAGCTAACGTCAGGATTAGCTTGATTGTTGCTGAGAGGTTGACCTGTTTGTTACTCACTTGTGACAGAGAATCCAACAGAATGCCTTGATTCTCACGGTCTTTGATGTTTGTCCATCGTGCTCATGCAATCGGGAGGCATTGATGTGTTGGTGAAACATTTGACACACACCCTGGACGTGGCTTTTGATGCTACGTTATACACACGGAGATCGAGCTCAGTCATTTTAAACCCAATTTTCTCATCAATAGTTCTCTCAATATAGTCTTATTATTGACAATTTATGTGTTGAAATTAATACACATGGTTGCTTTCATGTTTAAATAAATAAGTATCCCACATTTCCATCCTGAACTTAAAAGTTAGCTCAATGCTACCCAGCAGAGGACTGTAGCTAGCTAATCAATTGATAAAAGTGGCAAAACTACACAAAAGCTACTTCAGCTGGGCGGAGCCTTGAAAAGAAAAGCATACATTTTTGTTATTGTGCTTTTCTGTTATAAATAAATATGTGCATCTTGGAATAATTATGCTTTTTAGTGGCGCTGTATGTCTAATGCAGTGACAACATAGTGTTATTAACATCTTAACATGATTTGAAATATATTGCAATTACAGACAATTAGCAAAATTTGCAATTATGGTCGTTGTTCTAATAAACATAATGCTTAAAAAACACATGAAATATTAAAAAAAAAAAAGACCAAATCAGTTTTGTTTCGGAGACAAATTAAAAACGCAGTGTTGAGTAACACCTTAAAGTGATACTTTTCAGCTTCATCTGTCTTTCCATTTTCCAGAAATACTTTTCAGCTTAATCTGTCTTCTCATTTTCCACTTCTGGTCAAAATTCCTTACACAGATCAGGGCTCGAAACTAACGATTGCCCGATTGCCCGGGGCAAGTAGCGATGGCAGACGGGCAAGTAGAATTTTTTCCTCACTTGCCCGAACTTGCCCTGCCATAATACCATGTTTTCAAGCTGTAAAAAGACGATTTTGTGCATAATTTCTCGCAACTTCTGCCGCTTCTGGTCCGACATTTTGTTTTCTAGGGAGCGGTTAGTTTCTCGTGTAAGTCTGCAATACATTGATAACGGCAAAGCGCTTCGTAATTAAATGCATGCTCTCTCACCCGTCCCTGGCTCTTCTGCGCCTGCGCACCAGCAGAGCTTGTTTCCGGTTGGCGGATACGAAGGCATATGAAGGCAAAACTTATAGTGTTGTCTTTTTTATTGCAAAAATGTGTCGGGCAAGTAAAAATCCACTCCAAAAAAATTCGGGCAAGTAAAATTTTGTTTCGGGCAAGTAAAATTTTCTCCAACTTGCCCGAGGGCAACTTGGGCAAAAAATAAGCTTCGAGCCCTGCAGATACACACGCATACAGTTTAAATATCTTGCTGCCAAAATCGTGTTGCTGTGTAGTGATTAGGGCTGTAGTCAACCCCCAAAAGTCTTGGTCAACTTTCAGTCATCCAAATCTTAAACCGTCCGATTGTTCATTGGGGAGGAAAAAAACAGCCGTTATCTATTGACGGGCCTCATATCCTATGCTTTAAACTCAAATTGCATTTGTGTTGTCGTTTCTTTATTTTTAGGTAGAAGGCTTCATATACAGCCTTGTGTGAGTGGGACTGGAGCACCCTGTAGTCAATGCTAATCTGGCACTGGGATGCACCTAAATTTAAACAATGATAATATTGTCCTTGGCATCTTTACCAACTAAAAAGGGACAGGGCACCTCTCGCTGTTCTTTCAAAAAGGAAACTGTGGGTAATTCTGCTAGAACAGAATTAATTACAGTGTCCTTGCATTCGTCCACCGGTGTCTGTGCGGTGCACAACCTGCATATTGAGATATTTTTCTAAAAGTATAACATCCAACCATTTTACACCAAATTTTCAGTTTCAAACGTCTTTTCAAAATGTAATTGCAATTTCTTCATATTTTATCTTATTTTATATTCCAGTCCCTGGATGAAGACTGTACGTTGGAGGAAGAAGATGACGGACTAGTAGAAGAAGACGAAGATGAAATTGACCAGTTTAATGATGACACCTTTGGGGCTGGGGCTATAGGTTAGTTATGCTGTGTTGTATATCAGTTGGTGACATCTCCTGAAAATGTCCCATACTTTCCGGATTATCTACCACTACATTTTTTCCAATGCTTTGGTCCTTGCAGCTTCAAATGTGATCATAATATTTTACCGACTAACTACTCTTGTGAATAAAAGCGGTTGAAAAATGGATGGATCGATGGCTTCATGCCATCAATCGATTCACACAAAGTCTTTTCATATCCGACCAGTGAAATTGGCAAACACGTCACAGTTCGACTGTCCAATTCCACCCTCTTCATATCAGCTTACCGTTTTTTTCCGTGTATAGTGCGCCCCCATGTATAGTACGCACCCCTAAAAATGGCATGCTGATGCTGGAAAAAAGCTTGTACCCATGTATAATACGCACCCAATTTTTATGAATTCTTTTTAAAAAAAATTTTTTTTTTTTTTTTTTTTTTTTTTTTTAAGTCCCAATGATCGTCACACACGCAGGGAGGCAATGGGTCCCATTTTTATAGTCTTTGGTATGGTCTTAACTAGGCTGGATGTAATTTTTTTGTTGGCGTTGATTTCTCCGACTGCCCATAAACGCACCACCGCGCTTCGTGCGCGCACGGGACAGCAAACGAGCAGGTGATCGAGCAAGCGTCTGATACGAGAGCATTGCGGTCGCATGGAGCGTGTTTGAAGTGAACAGCAGAGAAGAAAGGAACAAGGCAAAGTGTTGTGAAATAAAATGCACAGAACGGATGCGCAAGACACGTCAGCTATATAAAGAGCGAGAGTTGTTTTCTTCCTATTAGTTTCAATTCACAGTTTAATTAGCAGTTTCAATCAGCAAATAACAAAATGCGTATTACAGGTAATATTTTATTTCACAACACTTTGCCTTGTTCCTTTGGTCTCTGCTGTTCATCCTAAAACACAAAGGCGCTCTTTAAGCAATGCTACAGTGAGCGCCCGGCGCGCTGCGGTTGCGCGACCGCACCAAATTAAGCTCCCTGCGCAGTGCGCACTGAGGTCCACTTAAATTTTAGAAAGTACATCAGGACTTTAAAAATATCTTCTAAATTTCAGCGACGGCTCTGTCACAATAATCGACCAGCCCGGTGCAGTTGGGCGGTCGGCGGCGCGCTACGGTTGAGCGTTCTCTCGCGCGCTCTCTCTCTCGCTCTCTCTCGCTCTCGCACACACGCAAACCGGATATCATACGGAGGCCGCCATTACAGAACGGATGAGCAAGACACGTCAGCTATATAAAGAGCGAGAGTTCAGTTCTCTACCTAAATCCGTATTACAGGTAATATTTTATTTCACAACACTTTGCCTTGTTCCTTTCTTCTCTGCTGTTCACTTCAAACACGCTCCATGCGCACGGAGCGCGGTGGTGCGTTTATGGGCAGTCGGAGAAATCAACGCCAACAAAAAAATTACATCCAGCCTAGTTAAGACCATACCAAAGACTATAAAAATGGGACCCATTGCCTCCCTGCGTGTGTGACGATCATTGGGACTTAAAAAAAAAAAAAAAAAAAAAATTAAAAAAAATTTTTTTTTTTTTTTTTTTGTACCCATGTATAATGCGCACCCCCGATTTTAGGACAATAAATTAGTAAAATTTTGCGCACTATACACGGAAAAAAACGGTAGTTGCGTTGGAGGCGTTGATGATGAAATATTTTACCAAGATTGGCCACATGCAAACATCATCACTTGTACATAGAGGACAGTGTCTCTAGATTGGCAGACGGTGGGCTTTGTTCCAACTACAGTTTAATCACACTCCTCAGCCTCCCCGGTAAGGTTTATTTAGGGGTGCTGGAGAGGAGGTTCTGTCGGAAGGTCGAATCTCAGATTCATGAGGAGCTTTTGTCCTGGCCGTGGAACAGTGGACCAGCCCTACACCTTCAGCATGGGAGTTTGCCCAACCAGTCTACATGTGTTTCGTGGACTTGGTCCACATTTCCAACAGTAAGTTTGGATTTGTTTCTGGTGAGGGCTGAACTCCATCAAGGCTCCCCGTTGTCACCGATTATGCTCATAACTTTTATGAACAGAATAGCAAGGCGCATCCGAGGTCTTGAGGGGGTTTTGTTTGGCGACCTCAGGATCACATTTGGGCATTTATCAGATGATACGGTGCTGTTGGCTTCTCAAAGCTGGAGCAGGAGATCGGCAGGCTGATCACTGCAGCGTTTGGTGTAATGCTGTAGTGGACTTGATTTACCGATTGATCTACTCTCACCTATGCTGATGAGCTATGGGTTGTGACTGAAAGAACGGCGAAATCGGTTTCCTCCTCAGGGTGTGCGGGCTTTCCCTTAGAGATAGGGTGAGAAGCTCAGTCATCCTGGAGGGACTCAGAGTCTCACCGCTGCTCCTCCATATTGAGAGGCACCAGATGAGCTGGCCTCTGATTAGAATGTCTCCTGGGTGCCTCCCTGGTGAGGTTTAGTGGAGGAGACCCCAGGGATGACCCAGGACACGCTGGAGAAATTATGTCTCTCAGAGGGCCTGGGAATGCCTTGGGCTCACCCGGGATGAGCTGGACTAACTGACCAAGTGTTCTTTGTCGTCCGTAAATTATGGTAATTTACAAATAAGAATTTCTGTAAATTATGGTAATATTTACAAATACCGTAATTTTCGGACTATAAGTCGCGTTTTTTTTTTTTTTTCATAGTTTGGGTGGGGGGGGGCGACTTATACTCAGGAGCGACTTATGTTTTTTTTTTTCAAAAATTTTCAAAAAAAAAAGAAAAAGGGAAACCGCGATAAACGAACCGCAATGTAGCAAGGGATTACTGTAATTTGAATTTCAAGTGACACCAAATCCCAAAGTAGTAGTAGAAGAAGGCGAAGCTGACGTCAGGGCGCACGCGCGGCGATGTTGACAAAGGACGAGGAATTTGATCAATGGATTTAATGATTTAGAGTGCACAGATGGTTTGATAACATTATTGCTTATATAATAGTTGTTTGATATATAATTTATATATCGTTATATGGGCCTGTGGAATATTTTGAAGTGCAAGAGCCGTCAGCGGCGCGCACGCATTGTTGACAAAGGACGATTGATGGATTTAATGATTTGGAGTGACGCAGATGGTTTTATTAACGTGTTATTTATGTAATAGTTTTTTGAATAACTCTGAATTTTACGTCAGGGCCGTTCTCAGCTCTTAGTTTGTGTTTATGTCACGTTAGCATAGCTATCGTTTAGCCTGTTGTTGCTCGTTCATGACTGTTCTTGGTGTTGGATTTTGTCGAATAAATTGCCCCCCAAAATGCGACTTATACTCCGGAGCGACTTATATATGTTTTTTTTTTCGCTTTTTTGGGCATTTTATGGCTGGTGCGACTTATACTCCGGTGCGACTTTTAGTCAGAAAATTACGGTAATAATTTTATTTTTGCAAAAGGAGTGTCTGTGAACAAACAACTAATTTGACTACTTTCTTCTTCCAGATGATGATTGGCAAGAGGAACATAAACGCCTTGCTGAGCTTGATGAGCGAGATGAACTCGGAGAGGGGCTTGGAATTGGAGTGAGCGTGAAAAAGGAATCAAATTCAGGAGCAGCTGAGGAAGATTCATCGTCCACCCATGTCACATCTGCAGCGGGCCATTTTCCCTATCACTCACCCTTCTCTTTACCCCAACACTCCTCTTCCTCTGGTATACACCAACCAGGTTAGTGATAACAAAGGAAACATATGCACTCAAATGGTCAAAAAGAAAACCTCTGTAGAAATAAGCGCACACCTTAATCTGTTAATTTAGACAAAATCTCAAATTGATCTATAAATCTTATTTTTAAATGTAAAGTTTGAAGACATTAATCAACAAATATAACTTTTTGAACCTTGAAATGGATTGTATTATAATTGACCATAAAGGAGACAAATTATGGATATTTAATTGTTTTTAATTGCTTCTTCATCTCTGGAGTGCTTGCTCACCCATGAAGTCTGAAATGACCCAATAATTTTATCTTTCGTAAAATGCCTACCGTATTTTCCGCCCTATAAGGCGCACCTAAAAACCTAAATTTTTATCAAAAGTCGACAGTGCGCCTTATAGTCCGGTGCGCCTTATGTATGGATCAATTGATGAATTTGTTGATCCATACTGGTTGTACACAGTGCTCTGCCAAAATGTTTTAGTACGACTAGTAAATTACAAGGTTGCATCGCTTCCCAACATTACGGTAACTGTAGTCAGGGGGCGTCACCGAATAGCTGTTGTACCCGCGAGGCTATTTCATTTCAAAATAGGCTGCTCCGTTAATGTTTCGAGTAAATCGATATGGAAGGGAAACATAGGTAAGTAGTACCAATGCGTTAGATCGAACTTTAGTCAGTTCCGATCATTTTATAGGAGATCGTTTGAGAAACGCGATTGTTTACACTTTGTTGAGGCTCATCGGAGATTGCGAGCTGAGGCTCATGGGATTTTGCGGACGGCTAATGCTATAACGATAGCTGCTATACGTGCGAGGCTATTTCATGTCAAAATAGGCTGCGCTGTCAATGTTTCGAGTAAATCTACGGATCGATATGGAAGGGAAACATAGGTAAGCAGTACCAATGCGTTAGATCGAACTTTAGTCACTTCTGATCATTTTATAGGAGATCGTTTGAGAAACGCGATTGTTTACACTTTGCTGAGGCTCATGGGAGATTGCGAGCTGAGGCTCATGGGAAATTGCGGATGGCTAATGCTATAACGATAGCTGCTATACGCGCGAGGCTATTTCATGTCAAAATAGGCTGCTCTGTTAATGTTTCGAGTAAATCTACGGATCGATATGGAAGGGAAACATAGGTAAGTAGTACCAATGCGTTAGATCGAACTTTAGTCAGTTCTGATCATTTTATAGGAGATCGTTTGAGAAACGCGATTGTTTACACTTTGCTGAGGCTCATGGGAGATTGCGAGCTGAGGCTCATAGGAAATTGCGGATAGCTAATGCTATAACGATAGCTGCTATACGCGCGAGGCTATTTCATGTCAAAATAAGCTGCTCTGTTAATGTTTCGAGTAAATCTACGGATCGATATGGAAGGGAAACATAGGTAAGTAGTACCAATGCGTTAGATCGAACTTTAGTCAGTTCCAATCATTTTATAGGAGATCGTTTGAGAAACGCGATTGTTTACCGAGGGCTCATTAGTTAATGGCTAGTGGATGCATACCGCAACCCTAGTCAACCTGGTTTTCAAATTCCTCTGGCATGTACGGCTTCTGCTTAATTGGCAAAAGGATGATGAGGAAAATTTCCTCCTGGACCCCAAAAGTTTAAGAACGTGCATTGCATCAGTCTTTCAGAATAAAACTTTCAACAAGAAAAATCAGTAGCAAAATGAGAAAGAGAGGAATTCACTGGGGAGCCAAGGGGGCGCCAGCCTGCAAAAGTTTGGGAACCATTGGGCTAAACGATAGGTATGCTAACGTGACATAAACACAAACGAAGAGCTGAGAACGGGCCTGACGTAACATTCAGAGTTATTCAAATAACTATTACATAAATAACACTCCAATTCATCGATCGTCCTTTATGGAAACGATGCCACGTATGCGCCGCGCCGCTGATGTCTAAATATTCCACAGACCCATATAACGATATATCAAGTATATGTTAAATAACTATCATATAAACAACAATATTATCAAACCATCTGTGTCACTCAAAATCATTAAATCCATCGATCAAATTCCTCGTCCTTTGTCAACAACGCCGCGTGTGCGCCTTGACGTCAGCCTCGTCGTTATTCCACGGATCTAGTATATAACCATATTATAGCGTTAACAAAGTACAAGGAAAGACGTGGGTTTGGTAAACGTCTCTTTATTTAACAAAACAAGAGTTCAACGAGCCAACAAGTACTGAACTGTAACGATAAAAACATATACAAGTTGCTATACGAAATAAAATATATCAAATAACCAGAGATGGGACCAAGTCACACATGTGCAAGTCTCAAGTAAGTCTCAACCTTCAAGTTTCAAGTAAGTCGCAAGTCATTTTTTTCTTGGGCAAGTCAAGTCCTTAAATAGGTCAAGTCAAGTCCAAGTCAAGTCCTTAAATAGGTCAAGTCAAGTCCAAGTCAATTCCTTAAATAGGTCAAATATATCAAGTCAAGTCCAAGTCAAGTTAACTGTAGTTTTTATTTATTAACTTGCTCCATATTAAGTCATATTTACTTAATTCAGTTTCATCATCAGATTCATTGCATTAAAGCTATATATACACACACCTATTTAGATAAATGAAAAGCACTTACTTGGCAGAATGGCTCTTCAGATGACGGACAAAGTTTGAAGTTGTCGTCTGGCTGTCCGAAATGTTTTTGTTGCATATCTCGCACTGTGCTGTCCGTCTTTTGCCGTCATAAAAGTAATTGCGATAGCCGAAGGTGTTTACTCGCGGTACCACTCTCGCTGACATGTTTGCGCTTGTCTGATATAAAGGGGCGTGATTCTCCAATAAACACGTTAGGTAGGTAGAGAGGGCACGACTGATTGATTGACAGGGTAGGAATCCAATCATGACAACGCCATTCTCAGCCTGCCCTCCTACCGTGTTATCGATATTATTTTTTTAAATGTATTATTAATTATATATTCAAACTGAAAACATAAACTAAATAACACTGAAGTCATTCAAGTCATCGTGTCTCAAGTCAAGTCCCGAGTCTTTAACTTCCAAGTCCAAGTCGAGTCTCAAGTTTTTTTCATTTTTTGTCAAATCAAGTCACAAGTCATCAAAACAGCGACTCGAGTCGACTCGAGCCCAAGTCACAGTGACTTGAGTCCCCATCTCTGCAAATAGCTATAACATAAATAGTTCACCACCACACGGCCCCAAGCATCGGCGTGGACTTCCAGGTGTGTGGCGGCGTGGACTTCCATCCCCGGAGGTGGCACTTCTAGCCACGGAGGTGGAAAAGAGCTCCATAGAATAGGACCGCGTGTGCGTAAAAGTCATGTCCGAGCCCCATCCACCGTCCCCGGACAGCCACCCGGCCGAGCGCCGGCCCCCGACTTCCATCCACGGAGGTGAAAGAGAGCTCCGTAGAGTAGGACCGGGCGTGCGTAAAAGCCATGTTCGAGCCCCATCCACCGTCCGTCCCTGGACAGCCACCCGGCCGAGCGCCAAACACAAAAGTGAAGAACTAACTTTTCACTATTCCTTTTTTTTTTACCAGGAAAATGAAAGAAGTTAGCATTTATTTTACCCATACATTGGGCCAAGCACCCTCCCCTCCATGTCTTGGTTGATGAAATGAGCAGCCTCTCTGCAGCTGAAGTGTCTTGTCAAGCCTGTCTATATCCAATTTTGAGAGGCTTAATGTAAGCTGAATTGTTCATATGTCTTTATATATTCAATTGAAATTGAATTTGAAATTGAAATAAGTCAAATGAACCCTTACCAATTTCTCAGAACGTGTCATATTTGCTTATGTTGGTGACTGGTGAAAGGAAAGGAAGACAGGCATGACGGTGCACTTCAGCTGCAGAGAGGCTGCTCATTTCTCTTAAATCAGCCATGGAGAGGCTATCCTTTTAAAATGTTGAAGTAGTCATAAGTAGAAATGTTTGCCAATTTTGGTGCCAATCCATAGCTGTTTTTGGACATTTAAGCGATAGTCTGTACAATGATTTCCAACGGGGAAATTGTGATCCCTTCCTTCTGTGACATCAGGCTATGTCAAATCAAGCAGATTCTGCACAAAAAAGTGGACATCAGTAAGTCCACGCCACTCTGCTCCAAAATACCGTTAAATCTCTTCTGATTTTTTTCTTTCCAGCGGAGAATTGCGATACTGACATAATTTTTAATACAGTCCTACCACATAAGTGCCAATGTTGGATCGCATTACCCTCCCTTAAAACTACATTTAAAAATAAAAGCTAATTAAAAATCAGAATCTACGTATATTAAACTTAGCAGCTATGAAGACAAACAGAAAAGTTGTGTAAAAATTGATAAGTGACTTCCGGAGGAAATCAACTGCACTGGAGTATGTCTGGAGCTCTCCGAGTACAGGGTACCGAATACAAATGCACACACCATGTCATTTTTGCTTCACTTCACAATTTGCTTCTTTGAGTTAGTCTGTCACATGCAATCTCAACAAAATACATTTAGGTTTGTGATTGTGAGGTCACAAATGTGATGAAGTTAAAGCAGTGCTTCTCAATTATTTTCTGTTACGCCCCCCCCTAGCAAGAAGAAAACTATTCGCGCCCCCCCCTCCCCACCGTGACTATCCTAACTTGTCTTGTAAGTCGTAAAATGTTGCACTGTCGCAAACGTGACAGAAGTAACAATAGAGCGCCAATGCCGCCTGCTGTAGTAGATGCGCAATTACACTTTATTCAAGTACTGCCAAAAAAAAAGCCTGTTCCCCAGGGTCACACGCGCCCCACTATTTGAGAAGCACTGAGTTAAAGAGATATGAATATTTTTTGAAGCACCGTGTGTGAGCAATACGCTGGACCCAAACCCTGCATATTATTGTTGCCATTTGCTACCAGATGTGGAAGATGGAAGAAAGGAAGGTCACTTGGCTGAGTCATTGGCAAGACTTGTCCTGGAAGCTGACCCTGCTATTGCTGGAGTCGGATCAGCAGAGAGGCCTGTTTTTATCAAAAACCAAAGGTTGGGCCATGACTTGAGGCCCAGGGTTCTGCACCAACCTTCCCCCATTTCACATTCACCTCATCCCCACCAACAGCCCCATCAGCATCAACAGCCTCCTGGGTCCTCCACCTCAGGTGAGAAGTAAAAACAATCATACAAGTGTGTGTTCTCAACACCATTGTCACACATGACAATTGAATGTATGGAACGTGGTACAATGTTAGTCTTGTGAAATGTAGTTTCATTCTATGACCTGCTTGACTGAAATATTTTCTTGCACCACTCCAGGCCATACTCCACCAATGCTCACCTACCAACAGCAGCAACATTTACTTCGTTCTGCACCAGGTTCCATTGGCCAGGTTAGTTTTCAATTGTACTCATTATTAGGCAAATTGTTGTGGCTCAGTGAAGATCTACACTTACTTGCCAAATATGGAACAGTGATTCGCCTGCATGCATGAGTGTGTGATTAAGCAAAGAAAACATGTTTTATTTGGGTAACATACTGCCAGAACATTACTTAAAACGATTGCTTCAGCTTCAACTATACATCACACTTTTCTGCAAATTTTGGCTGGTCTGTGACATTCGGGTCCAAATTATGTTTATTAAAATTACATCTAGAATTGTCATTTGCCAATTGTCAAAAGATACAAGACAAAATTGAGTAGTAGTAGTCATGAATTACTGCCGGTGTCACCGTCATAGCATGCTAAAGAAAATGACTACTGTACCAAGTGTTTGCCAACCGTCAAAAGAAAAAAAATTGGAAGCAGATGAAAGAATAGTAGTCAAGGCAACAAATGCAGTAGTGTTCAGAGTAATAGTAGTGCTATGTAACTACAAAGATTAATCCAGGTTTTGAGTGTGTTTTTTATTGTTACAACTTACTAGTAGATTCTCACAAACAAGACCATTCACAATATGTACTCTCGTAAGGCTGTGAAATTGCACTATAAGTAAGGAAAAGTAGAGAACGGATGCTCACAAGAAGAGTAGTCTATGACATTCAGTCAATTTGACGATTTTGCGATTCAGGTGTCTATTAAAAGATGGAACCAGCATCCGGTGACCGTGCTTTGGGACGATCAAGACATTGTTCAGAAGAACAGTTAAAAGGGTTTGGTTAAAAAGATGATGAGAGAGGGAAAAACCTATACACAGGTGCAACTCTCAATTTTGACGATACCATTTAGTCAAGATGCTTCGTTATATCAGACAAGGCAGACTTATTTAGCGGTATCTTTCGGCTCGCCTCTCTCGCCAAACAACCTATCGAGGCAAACACACCACTCTATTTTTGTCAGCATCAGATCTGTGCGTAGCGGAGGAGACGTTTGTGTGTGACTGTCACTAATTACCGTATTGGCCCAAATATAAGACAACCCTGATTATAAGACGACCCCCTCTTTTTCCAGACTCAAGTTTGAAAAAAGACTTTTTGAACACTAAATTTAATTTTTTAGACACAAAATACCGTAATTTTTGGACTATACGTCGCTCCGGAGTATAAGTCGCATCATGGGGGGCAATTTATTCGACAAAATCTAACACCAAGAACAGACATGAACGAGCAACAACAGGCTAAACGATACGGTATGCTAACGTGACAAACACAAACGAGGAGCTGAGAACGGGCCTGACGTAACATTCATTTATTTAAAAAAACTATTACATAAATAACACGTTTATAAAACCATCTGTGTCACTCCAATTCATTAAATCCATCGATCGTTCTTTGTCAACAATGCCGTGTGCCACGCCGCAGTTCAAATTATTCCACAGGCCCATACAACGATATATAAACTATATTTTAAATAACTATCACATAAACAACAATATTACCAAACCATTTGTGTCACTCCAAATCATTAAATCCATCGATCAAATTTCTCGTCTTTTATCAATTGTCCTTTGTCAACAATGCCGTGTGCCACGCCGCAGTTCAAATTATTCCACAGGCCCATACAACAATATATAAACTATATTTTAAATAACTATCACATGAACAACAATATTATCAAACCATTTGTGTCACTCCAAATCATTAAATCCATCGATCAAATTTGTCGTCCTTTATGTCATCCTGGTGACAGAGGACATGTCCAGAGGATATGGCGCTTTAAAGTGTTAATTACTTTATTTGATTTTTTTCTCTCTATTTTTCATGTTTTGAATATGTTCAAGATAAAGATATCAAAGCATGTGAAGTGATCAACTATACTAAAAATAACATGTGAAGTGGTCAACTATACTTGTAAGTGATGTGTTAATGATCAAGTAAAAATCTGTGAAAAAAAAACACAAGTCGCTCCTGAGTATAAGTCGCCCCCCGCCCAAACTATGGAAAAAAAACGCGACTTATAGTCCGAAAATTACGGTAATTACAGTACATCTGAAACAAATATTCGAGAGAAAAAGCATGTTATTTTGCCTCATTCAAATCATGCAAAAACTGTATCACATCTTAATATCTGAACATTTAAATATGTAAACTAAAGTGCAATCACATTTGTAAATGAATGGCTTCTGGTTTTTGAAATGTAAATAAACCAATCTACTGTGATAAAACAACAAAATCGCAATAACTGCATTAACCATCAAAGTGAAGTCTAACTAACTGTAGTCTTGAAACAATCTGAATAAGGAAAAACATTGCAATAAAATAATGCAAACTGGTTTAAACTTGAGAGTAGCTGACATCTGTCATGTCAGAACATTACTCCTCACAAACATCCTCTGCCTCGCTGTGGACAGTGTCACTGTCCTCACATTTTCTGTTATCTCTTCTCTTATTTTCTTCTCTTTTCTTTCTTACCGCTATTTTTTTATTTTCTTCGTCCTACCGCTATTTTTCGTTTTCTTCTTCGTGACGGGTTCGCTTTGGCCTGGGGAGTTAAGTTCAGCATTCGCTTTAAAGATATCTGCCGCCATCTATCCTTGTGAATGGGTATAATGTGTAGACCCCGAATGTAAGACGACCCCCACTTTTTCAGTCTTATTTCAATGCAAAAAAATACCGTCTTATATTCGGGCCAATATGGTACATTGCTTAAATAAACTATTGTGTGGCTTTGTAGTTTGTACCCTTTAAATGTTCAGAAAATAAATGAAACTCATCTTGTCAAGCAATACCAGATCAGCTCAAAATCACGTCATTGGCTCCAATAATCGAGACATCCTTATTTCAAAATTATGTTGCTAACACCGCCATCAAATTATGAATATACAAATTTATTGCTCTTCTGTCATTTTAAACTTTATTTAAAACTTGTTTTACCTTGCTACACACTGTTTAAAGCTCAAGAGCAGAAAACAATACATAACTACCGGGTCAGCCATGTGAGTCTTTAATATACAGTATACAAATATGTCCTTGCAGCAGCTTGTTTATTTGTTTAAGCTGTCTATATGGTGATGGTCATATTTATTCATTTCCCCCTCATCGCTCTAAGATGAACTCACGCAATATCTGGGAGAACAGTATGGGGTTTGGACCAGTCAGTGTTAGCCCTGGATTAGTTACACACATGGAGGTGAGTGATTTTTTTTTTTCTACTTCTTTTCATTATTATTATACAGATTTTAGAAGACAGATTTTTGACCACTAAGAATTTTGTGTATCGTATGGAATTGAAAATTACCGTATTTTCCGCACTATTAGGCGCACCTAAAAACTTACATTTTACTAAAAAAAACACAGTGCGCCTTATAATGCAGAGCGCCTTATATATGGATAAATTGATGAATTTGTTGATCCATACTGGTTGTACACAGTGCTCTGCCAAAATGTTTCAGTACGTTTTAGTACGACTAGTATATTACAAGGTCGCATCGCTTCCCAACATTACGGCAACTGTAGTCAGGGGTCGCCACCGAATAGCTGTTGTACCCGCGAGGCTATTTCCTTTCAAAATAGGCTGCTCCGTTAATGTTTCGAGTAAATTTATGGATTGATATGGAAGGAAAACATAGGTAAGCTGTACCAATGTGTTAGATCGAACTTTAGTCAGTTCTGATCATTTTATAGGAGATCGTTTGAGTAACGCGATTGTTTACACTTCGCTGAGGCTCATGGGAGATTGCGAGCTGAGGCTCATGGGAATTTGCGGTGCGCCTAATAGTGCGGAAAATACGGTAATGAAGCCATGTTACAATGTCGGAACTTTTTTTTTTTTTAATTATTGTTTTAGCTTTTACTTCTTTATCAACAGCAAAGAGAAATGGATGTAGGCCCTTACTTTTGGTGTATGGTTAAGAAACACTAACGGGTCGCAATTGGAACATTGGAGACATTCCTATGGGAGAACCTTTGTAGGAAAAAGCTTGACCGCTCTGATACAAAATGTAAATTTTAATTTAACTTTCAAAAGGAGGGGTGTCAAACGTACAGCAAGCCAAAACCAGCCCGTCCAGTGGTCCATTCAAACCCTTGTGGAGGATTTTGGCAAAGTAGAACACATTAACTGCAAATTACAGATTTACAACATAATGATAATTAATGTGATTTTCTATTTAGTATGTACTTTGTTATTTACACTTTAACATTGGGACAATTTAGAGTAGTTGCTATTGACTTCATTTACATTAAGTCAAAATGTTGGTAAAGATCAAAATTCTGGTTTTGGAAACGTTCGGTGTAACCTGTTAACATGCGCGAGTTACTCCCACATTTGAATATCCCGATTTAATATCTACGTGGCCTTTTGAAACCTGAACACTGCCAATATACAGTATCTCACAAAAGTGAGTACACCCCTCTCATTTCTGCAATGTTTTAATTATATCTTGTCATGGGACAACACTGAAGAAATGACACTTTGATCCAATGTTAAGTAGTCACTGTAGAGCTTGGATAGCAAAGTAAATTTATTGTCAGTGCCTCCCCAGTCATGAACCTCACGCACGTCACTGATATAAAAGTTTAATTTTTGGGCAAGAATCAACAACAAGTGGGACACAATCGTGAAGTGGAACAAAATGTATTGGATAATTTAAACTTTTTAACAAATAAAAAACTGAAGAGTGGGGCGTGCAATATTATTCGGCCCCCTTGCGCTAATACTTTGTAGCGCCACCTTTTGCTGCAATTACAGCTGCAAGTCGCTTGGGGTATGTCTCATCAGTTTTGCACATCGAGAGACTGGAATTCTTGCCCATTCTTCCTTGCAAAACAGCTCAAGCTCAGTGAGGTTGGATGGAGAGCGTTTGTGAACAGCAGTCTTCAGCTCTTTCCACAGATTCTCGATTGGATTCAGGTCTGGACTTTGACTTGGCCATTCTATCACCTGGATAAATCTATTTGTGAACCATTCCATTGTAGATTTGGCTTTATGTTTTGGATCATTGTCCTGTTGGAAGAGAAATCTCCGTCCCAGTCTCAGGTCTTTTGCAGACTCCAACAGGTTTTCTTCCAGAATGGTCCTGTATTTGGCTCCATCCATCTTCCCATCAATTTTAGCCATCTTCCCTGTCCCTGCTGAAGAAAAGCAGGCCCAAACCATGATGCTGCCACCACCATGTTTGACAGTGGGGATGGTGTGTTCAGGCTGATGAGCTGTGTTGCTTTTACGCCAAACATATCGTTTTGCATTGTGGCCAAAAAGTTCGATTTTGGTTTCATCTGACCAGAGCACCTTCTTCCACACGTTTGGTGTGTCTCCCAGGTGGCTTGTGGCAAACTTTAAACGAGACTTTTTATGGATATCTTTGAGAAATGGCTTTCTTCTTGCCACTCCAGATTTGTGCAGTGCACGACTGACCTGTCCTATGGACAGACTCTCCCACCTCAGCTGTAGTTATCTGCAGTTCATCCAGAGTGATCATGGGCCTCTTGGCTGCATCTTTGATCAGTCTTCTCTTTGTTTGAGATGAAAGTTTGGAGGGACGGCCGGGTCTTGGTAGATTTGCAGTGGTCTGATACTCCTTCCATTTCAATATAATTGCTTGCACGGTGCTCCTTGAGATGTTTAAAGCTTGGGAAATCTTTTTGTATCCAAATCCGGCTTTATACTTCTCCACAACAGTATCTCGGAGGCTATCAAAGAGCAGGTGGATTTATACGGATACTTGATTACACACAAGTGCATTCTATTTATCATCATCAGTCATTTAGGACAAGTAAAGGGGCCGAATAATATTGCACGCCCCACTTTTCCGTTTTTTATTTGTTAAAGTTTAAATCATCCAATAAATTTCGTTCCACTTCACGATTGTGTCCCACTTGTTGTTGATTCTTGACAAAAAATTAAAATTTTATATCTTTATGTTTGAAGCCTGAAATGTGGCGAAATGTTGAAAGGTTCAAGGGGGCCGAATACTTTCGCAAGGGACTGTGTATATGTACCGTAATTTTCGGACTATAAGTCGCGTTTTTTTTCATAGTTTGGGTGGGGGGGGCGACTTATACTCTAGAGCGACTTATATACATATACATGTTTTTTTTCACTTTTTTGGGCTTTTTATGGCTGGTGCGACTTAAACTCCGGTGCAATTTATAGTCCGAAAATTACGGTGTATATATATATATATATATATATATATATATATATATACACACACACACACACATACAGTAATCCCTCGCTACATCGCGGCTCGTTTATCCCGGTGTCACTACATCGCGGATATTTTTTCCAAATTAAAAAAAAATTTAAAAGTCAAACTAAAACTTCTAAATTGAGCAGCCAGCAGAAGGCAAGGAGTGTCCACACAATTGCAGTGCGCACACTTGTACCTTTTTATAAAAACATTGTTATAATAATAAGAGTTCTAAAAACATATTTACAGTATGTACACTTGTACCTTGTTATAAAAATGTATACAGCAGAACCTTGGTTTTTGAGCGTTCCAGTTCTCGAACAAATTGGAGTTCGAACGAAAAATTCGAAATTTTTTTGCTTCCGATGTCGAACAAAGATTTGGAGGTCGAACCTCGCAAGATGAGCCGAGAAAACCCGACCGCGCGGCCCGGATGCTGACTGACTCCGTTCGTTGTTATTGTATTTTTGTTACTTTGAGGATTGTATTAAAGAAAGCAAGTGGGAGCAGTAAAGCTGCTGATGGTGAAAAGAGGAAAGTAGTGCGCAAAACCGTTGAGTTTAAGAAAGAATAGCAAAATATGAATCTGGTGTGCGTGTGTCCGAGTTAGCTAAGGAGTTTTTCATGGCAAAATCAACGATAAGCACCATCCTAAAACACAAAGACGCTCTTCAAGCAAGTGATGTTGCTAAAGGATCGACTGTGCTTAGCAAACAAAGGCCACAAGTATTGGAAGAAGTGGAGAAACTGTTGCTAATTTTCATAAACGAGCAACAGTTAGTGGAGGATAGTGTTAGCGAGGGACGCCATTTGTGGCAAAGCGAGACATCTCTTTGATGACCTTAAAAAAAGTGTTTTTTTTTTAGTCTTGGAACGGATTACATTTTTTTCCATTATTTGTAATGGGAAAAATAGATTCAGAATTCGAACAAATCACTACTTGATCTTGTTTTGTCTCTTCTATGTGTCAATTACATGGCATTATTTGCCTGGCGGATAGGACATGCGATTAACACACCACTCTTCTCTCCAGTGACCGTGTCACATATCCCTCGCACAACAGCGGGCCACAGCCTTTATACGAGTGTATAAAAGTGATAAAGTCATCACAAAAATCACGAAAAATCCATAGATACGCCGCACCGGACGACAAGCCGCAGGGTTCAAAACTTGAACAAAAAATAGCGGTTTATAGTCCGGAAATTACCGTAATCTGGCACATTTTTTATGTGTTATGAGATTAATTACATTGTTGTTTTAATACCCCATGCTTGTTTTTGGATGGCTCTTCAGGACAGTCCATTAATGTCAATAATAAAAGAGGTGGGACTTCCAAAACGTCCATCTCAGGGGAGGAACGATGGACGGGATCTGTCAGAAAGGGTTCCACCTCCACGCTCCTCTTCTCCTGTGATTGGCTCCCCTCCAGTCAGGGCAGTGCCCATTGGAACTCCGCCGAAGCAACCAATAAGTCACGCCTTAAATCATCAGGTACAAAGCAGATCACAGCTTCCAGGGATACATTTCTTTTTTTTCTTGCTTGTTTGAGTTTCTTTACAGAAGATTTTGTTTTAGAAACAGACAAGACTACATGTATGAGCTAACTAAAACCTTTATTTACAGAAATTGGCTAAGTCATGTCAGAATTCAGATGTTACTGTTGGCCATTTATCAAGATTACAAGAAGCTTTTTGCAATCCTGCTAATAGCTACTACAGGTGCAACGAATAAAAAAAACTCACAGTTCAGACCGAATCACGGATTTGAGTCACAATTCTGACAGTTTTTCAGATCAGCAAAAAAATATTTGAAGAAAAAAAGGGAGGAGGATGAAAGTGCTACTGTGGATCAAAAACGTTGAATGCGTAGTCATGTCAACGCTTAACAGGTGCTTTTCAAGCTTGATGGCCAAAAAATAGTGAATTAAAAGCATAGGAGAAGCTAAGGCACTCTAGCAGAGGAATTTATTGCCAACGTTTCAGCTGTCTGAATTAGGGCTAATTGAAGCATCACTGGTTTGCAGCCTATTTAAAACAAAAAGCAGTCATGTGATGGTATCTCGTGATGAATAAGTCACAATTTTGCTCAAATTATTCGGCAGTAAATCTTCTGGTCATTATTTCACCCACTGTTTTTTCCCCTACTAATTCTATGATTTGGGCATGTGCTACAATGCTGACCTTTGACCTTCACTAGTGTAAAAATAGAGAATAATTGCCATCTCCACATTTAGACCATTACAAGTGTGTTTCAATAAGAATAGCAACAACAAAAATAACGCAGATTACTGGCAGGAGGAGCCATTTTTCAGAACAGTTAACATACCAAAAAAAAAAATAGATGCATGTCACTGGTCAGCGAACAGGCCCGTGAGCTATTGAAGTGGTCCTTTGGGGGCTGCGGGCACCACATTTGGTGATACCTGACTTGCATGATCCACAAGAGTTTTCAAGTTCCTCTGCTCTCTGTACTGCTAATGTTTCCTTCAGGCGAACAGATTTTTTTTCACCAACCAATTTGCTGACCATGTGCTACCCAAACCCTGATTGGTGATCCGTTACAGATCACCGATCAAGAGGTTCCGTTGCACCACTAGTAGCTACTCTGTTTTATCCACACTAAAACTGTTTTCTTCTTCTGTTTGTTTCTTTGTTTGTGTGTATGAAGATTCATCATCCTACAGCAGTTCATGTGAGAGCCCCAATCCAGCACAGATACCCTCCTCCTTTCCCTGAACGTTTGTCACCCAACACTCTGCTCAATTTCGCTGTGAGTTTTTTTTCCCTACCTTCTTTGATGGGTATCAATGCCACACACTGCTTTTGTGTTACATCATCTAATTTTACCTTTTGCATCAGTGTGAATCACTCTATTTCAAGTATCTTTCGATACGGTCAATCATTTATGTCATTTTCAGTTGGCAGTATGTGGCAAAATGGCCACCTTCTGAGATGGATAAAACTGGATAGATTTTGCTATTTAATTCATATTACACAACTGCGATATTGATGACAGAGATGAAGATTTTCTTCCGATCGGCAGATTTCCAACTTTTTCAGACCAAAAATAACCACTTTCGACATAAGCGCAAATCTATTGAGAAACTTCTCAGGAGAAACCGTAAAGCAATTGATTGATCGTTATTTTAGCAATTTGATAAATAATCCCAAAATAATTGGTTTTCAAATTCAATCTGATTACATACAGTACAGGCCAAAGGTTTCATTCGATGCTCATTCAATGCATTCTTATTTCAGGACTATATACGTGTAGATTCTGACTGAAGGCATCAAAACCTTGAATAACACATGCGGATGTGCATACTTAACAAAAAAAAGGTGAAATAACTGAAAACATGTTTTGTATTTTAGTTTCTTCAAAATAGCTCCCTGTTGCTTCTTTGCACACTTTTGCCATTCTCTCAACGAGCTTTAAGAGGTTGTCACCTGAAGTTTTTGCCTCACAGTGTGCCTGATCAGGGTTAATTAATGGAATTTCTTGCTTCATCAATTGGGTTGTGCACATCAGTTTTTTGTGCAGAAGTCAGGTTAATACACAGCCGATCGACAGTCCTATTGGACAACTATTCAAATTCAAATTATGGCAAAAACAATCCGCTAACTAAACAAATATAAGTTGCCGTCATTACTTAAAGAAATGAAGACCAGTCGTAGAACTGCAAAAACTTTAAATGTGTCCCCATGTAGAGTCACAAAAACTATCAAGCGTGACAATGAAACTGAAACAGATGAGAACCAACCTAGTGAAGGAAGACCAAGAGTCACCTTGGCTTCACCCGAGTCACCAGCCTTAGAAATTGAAAGTTAACAGCACCTCAGATCATAGACCAGATGAATGCCATGCACAGTCCTAGTGGCAGACCCATCTCTAGAACAACTATTAAAAGGAGACTGCTTGAATCTGGCCTTCGTGGTCAAGTAGCCCCTACTTGACCATGAGAGAGGCAACAAGTAGAAGAGATTTCTGCGACAGATGACCTGGCCTCCAACATTCACCGGACTTGAACCCTAATCAGATGGTTTGGGGTGAGCTGGACCACAGAGTGAAAGCAAAGGGCCCAACAAGTGCTCAGCACCATTGGGAACTTCTTCAAGACTGTTGAAAAAACATTTCAAGTGACTACCTTTTGAAGTCCATCGATCAAATGCCAAGAGTGTGCGGGGCAGTAACCAGACCAAAGGGTGGCTATTTTTTACAAAACTAGAATATAAAGCATGTTTTCAGTTATTTCACCTTTTTTTGTGAACTACATAACGCCACGTGTTCATTCATAGTTTTAATGCCTTGGAAAAAATATACAGTGTGGAGAATTATTAGGCAAACTGTATTTTTGAGGATTAATTTTGTTTTTGCACAACTACAGTGCTCTCAGTCAACCAAAATGTTAATAAACCTTAAACTTGAATCTTTAAGAGAGTAAAAGTGAGATTCTGGCTTTTTAGGAAAATTGACTATTTGCAATGAAATGTTTGATGGTTCTGACGCAGGCAAACTTTTTGACTCGCGGGCCGAACTGGGTTCTAAATTTGGACCGGAGGGCCGAACCAGGAGCAGATGGACGTAGTGTTTGTGTGAAGTAATATAAGCGACCTGTAAAGGTCATTGCATAAAAGATTTTGGCCTTTAGTAGTTAGTAAAGCATGGATATTCCAAACAAGTTTTTTGAAAACAAATGCATTTATTAACAGCATTAAAAAAAAAAACATTCACTAAAAAACTGCTATCAGTGATTCTCATAAAATACGACACTGTTATTATGAATAACAGTCTCCATCACTTCACCACCAGACTCACCAACAGCTTCATATTCCAGGCTGTTAGGATCCTGAACTCTCTCCCCCTTTCAGCGTAGCGTCCTGTACTTTGCGCTATGCTTACTGTCTGCTGTATGCACACTGGCTCAGTTTTGCTCCTCTTATTTATTGTGTTATTTGTTTATTATTTATTCATCACTCATATTATTTATTTATTATTTATTGTTTGTGCCTTCTTGTTTTTATTTTGTGTCATCTACTTGTATGTCTATCGTGTACTATGTCTCGTCACCGTGGGATAGAGGAAACGGAATTTCGGTTTCTATGTGTGTCTTGACATATGAAGGGATTGACAATAAAGCAGACTTTAACTTTGACTTTCCAGTGCCTGCAGGTCAGATTAATGAAAGATGTTTATCTTGTGAGATCACATCAAACGGCAAACATTCTGACCAAATATATCATCTTGAAAAAACATCCAAATAAACTAATCAAAACGGCAACGCGGTGAGGGGTATCGGAAAATCACAGAGTTTTAACTCACAAACACCTGGTAACAGAGGTGAAGAAACGGGAAACACTTCCTTAAAGTAAGCCTTAAGAACTTTACAGGTTAAGATTAGTCGCTAACAGGTGGTGCATCAATGTCCTTGAGCATCCTGCATTGTTTGAAAATGAGTGGTCGCTAGTTTCAATCCCTGCTATGTGTACAATTCATGTTCAAAATGCATTTTTTTTACAACAAACTTGAGAGCCTCCCCTTCATTTTCAGTGGGAACAGTGTTGTTGGTCTCCCTTTTTTGCTAGTGCGTCATAGTCTGGAGTAAAACTTGTTGTGGCAATTCTTAGGAGAGATCCGAGGTGTTGGTCCGTTTACCTCGATCTGTGACGGGTTGATGTTCATGTGGCTGAACATCACGTCGCGTACGTCGAGCCAAATTGGCCACTCTTTTTTAAACACTCGGCACTGTGTCCACCTTGCTTTTCCTTGGGCGACTCATCTTAATAGAAGGATTCCAGGGGAAGGTTTGTGGGTGGCTTTAGCGTAAAACTGTATCTGAAAGCTCAGCGGGCGAATTACAAGAATGCTGTCGTCACAGCCCACACTCTAAATTCGGGACTGATACAAGTAGAGCGCGGGTGCGCCATGTCCGTGCTACTGAGTACGTACATGCACTTGTGAGTGTGCACCGAGCTTTCTGACACGGCTTCCGGTAGTAAATGCGCAGGCGAGCGCTTCCCCATCTACTGGGGAAACGCAGTCATTGCAGGCAAAATGACCCAAAAAAAAGTTTAATAATACAATTTATTCAGGGTTGGCGGGCCGGATTAAACGGACCCGTGGGCCGGATGTGCCCCGCGGGCCGTAGTTTGCCCACCCCTGTTCTGACGTCACGCCCCAATATCTTAGCAATTTCAAGAGTGCTGCATTCCTTTGAAAGACTTTTTACAATTTTTGACTTTTCAGAGTCACTTAAATCTCTTTTTTGCCCCATTTTGCCTGAGGAACACAAGCTGCCTATTAATTATGCGCTGTTATATTGGGTGTTGATCTGCTGAGGCCCCACCATCCTCCACCACCCCTCATAACACAAATACACATCACTTGATGTGCTTGTATTGAGTAAGCATTCAAGCTTATACAGCATGGAGTTGGAAAATATGCATAAAAATGATCATATGGTCAAACTAAGGGGGGGGGGGTTAAGGTTAGGGAAGCGGCCGGGCAACGTTAGCCTCCGCGACGAGAAGAATGATCCAGGGCGCTTGCTGTGTGTTAGCTAATATGTTGAGCTCTTGTTTTGTGAAATAAAGATTGTTTTAAAAAAAAAATTTGATTTTTAATTAATTTTTGCCCTCTCCCCCACAAGAACTCGCCACTGTGTCGTGGACCATTTCCTCCAGGAGTCGGCCCGATGCTGTCACAGATTCAACGGGCCCAGCTCCTCAACTCTCAGGTCAGTGGTACAGCCACAGTAAAAATAAGATTCTGTTTACAGACAAGTTTTGAATTATCTGACATTCAAACTTACAGACAGACTGCACATACATAGAGCGCTGTGGATAAGTATTTCCCCTTCTCAAATTCTTAGCTTTCTGCAGTTTCCCACTCAAACATTTAAGATACCGTAATTTTCGGACTATAAGTCGCGTTTCTTTTCATAGTTTGTTGTCTGTTGTTGCTCGTTCATGTCTGTTCTTGGTGTTGGATTTTGTCGAATAAATTGCCCCCCAAAATGCGACTTATACTCCGCAGCAACTTGTATATATTTCTTTTCAGTTTTTTGGGCATTTTATGGCTGATGCGACTTGTACTCTGGAGCGACTTTTAGTCCGAAAATTACGGTAATCAGAATAACGAAATGATTTGACAAACACTATCAAAGTAATGATAAAATGCTGCATTTTTATTTGGCCATTTTGTTTATTAAGTGGGAAAAGAATATTGAAACCTTTTGCCTGGTCAATCCTCAGCAGCAACAGCCGAAATCTAGAGTTTTCTTCACAACTGGCAATGCGTCTTTCACATCTTTGTGGAGATATTAGGGCTTACTTATTCGTACAGCCCTGGGTTTGGTCATGTGACATTTACACGTTGAGCCCTTGTCACTGTGTCATTTTCAGTCAGGAATATATACAATGCACACCACCATCAAAACCTTTCCTAATTGTGAGGTATGGTAGAGGGGGCTTCACGATTTGGGACTGCTTTGCTCTATCAGTTACTGGAAACAGAAAATTCCCAACTGTACCAATACTTTTTCCTTTACGACACCATCTGCCTAGGTTGGACGATGTGAAATTACATTCACCCAATGGGTAGAAGTAAATTATGGAATGCCCTAGTCAGACTCCTGACCTCAACCCAATTTGACCCCAAGAGAGCAATTTACACAGACATCCCAAGAATATTGTTTACTAAAACTGTTCTGTAAAAAGAAATGTTCCAGAATTCATTCGGACCATTGTGCACGTATCAACTTAAAAAAACCTTAGGTTTAGGTCATTGCTACCAGGGTGCTCACCTAAATCCAGTGGATCATACACTTTTTACATCTTGCATTGTAATGTTCAGTAAAAACATGGTAACTTATGTGAAATTACATTCACCCAATGGGTAGAAGTAAATTATGGAATGCCCTAGTCAGACTCCTGACCTCAACCCAATTTGACCCCAAGAGAGCAATTTACACAGACATCCCGAGAATATTGTTTACTAAAACTGTTCTGTAAAAAGAAATGTTCCAGAATTCATTCGGACCATTGTGCACGTATCAACTTAAAAAAAACTTAGGTTTAGGTCATTGCTACCAGGGTGCTCACCTAAATCCAGTGGATCATCATACACTTTTTACATCTTGCATTGTAATGTTCAGTAAAAACATGGTAACTTATGTTCCTTTTAAAACGCACGCTGAGCAATTTCACACTTTTCTCACAATCTGTCACCACGCACACACATGGCATTTCTACACTCATCCCTTCATTTCCACCCAGTTTAATTTACGAACAGGACACTCCACACATTCCCACTTCCCTTACGGTTTCACTCGTGCGACCAAGGGTCCAAACGGATTTTCTACTATAGTTTAAAACATACATTGACACATACAGTCACACTCACTACAGACATGACGCTGCAGGCGACACTCAGATTCAGGCACTCTATTCAGAAATTCCAAACGTGGCCGTAGTTTACGAGACCCTAAAATGAGGCTGCACGTTTCAGATGGTCAAGTGACTAGAAATGAACAAACTTGGCCTTATTTTTTATGAAAGCTACAAACCTCTTCAATTATTTGTTCTATTTTGATATAAAGGTGGTTTGAATTTTTCTTAACAGCTATATCATATAACTTGTTAGGATCTGACGTTTTGGACATATGGGATACTGGTTTACTCAACATGTGCATGTCTGATATTGCTCACTATGGTCCGAGGGATGCTCAAGGAGTTTGTGCGAATGCTCCGAAGCATGAAGAATTAGAGGGAACATTGATGGAAATGTATGATTGTTTCTTATGAAGAAGAAAACCCAATTTGTTGTAACAAGAAAATGAAGATCAGATTGTATTACATAACCAATTTCAAAATCCCTATTAATTCCAAACGTGTTTTTTTTCTTGCAACTGTGCGCATGTATTGCAGGGGTGTCTAAATCCAGCTCCCGACGGCCGCTATACTACATGTTTTAGATGTTTCCTTCTTCCACCTGAGTAAATGCTCTGCAGAAGCCTGATAACAATCCTGATCATTTTAATCAGGTGCTTTTGAGGCAGGAAGCATCTAAAACATGCTGGATATCTACCCTCCACAACTGGATTTGGACACTGGATACTGTATGTGCTGTCCTGTATGTATGACATTATTTATATCACACATTCTTCTCTTTCTAGGTGGCAGGAGTTCCTCGTGGTGGTCCAGTCCCTCCTTTGTTACCAGCTGGTGGTGGTTTCAGACCATTTTTCAGTGGCCCGCACCCTACACACGGTCATCGAATGGGGCCGCCGCATCCTCATGGTCATCCTAACCACATGCCACCCATCAGGCACAACGCCACTCATCTCCATCCTCAACATCGGCGCATACTTACCCAGCGCATGCAAAACAGGAGCGGGTATGTGATCATCCGTCGTTTATTATGTACTTTTAACAATGCAAGAGCTGAGCCTTCTCATAAAACCAATCTCATTTGTACCATTTTTTTACCCTGAAGAGAGCTAAGCAGAACAGGAGGGGACTGGCGCAGCAGAGACCCATACAGTAACCTGATGACTCAGAAAGAGAAGGAATGGGTCACTAAAATCCAAATGATGCAACTTCAAAGTACTGACCCTTTCCTGGATGACTACTATTATCAGGTTTGTTAGAATGTTATATGGCTGTGTATTTCATGTTGAAACTTTGACTTGTCACTTTGTCCATGCAGTGGAGCCTCTGAAGTTTTACAGTTGTTTACATTTTCTTGTAACATATGCATCTAAAGTCACACAAAACATTAGCAATTGGAGTGCTGTTGTGCGGTGTCACAGGAAACGTCATATTGCGAGATGTACTTCAGTTCAGTGTGCCTTTGTGGCTTTTTTGCGACAACTTTCCCAAAAGAATGTGCTACATATGCGTCACGCAAAACCTTATATCTCATGAGAGGTAAGCATGATATCAAAAGGCCTGCAACTAACAATTTTGACAACTGAATAAAATGTTGTTGATTAATCGGTGAATCTAATTATTTAAATGTTTTTGTGTCATTATTTCAAATTGACATGAATTAATTACGATTCAGTTACTTGTATAATTTGTAACAAAATGGTTTTCCAAAGTAAAAACTTTTTTTTTTTTTTTGATTTAACACAAATATTTTTGGGCTGCTTTCATAGAGAACTACATAAATTGCATAATGTGAGAACCTGACAGTTCAGGGCATTTGGACAATTTTGAATTCGAAAACTATCCAAATTACTCATCGATTATCAAAAATAATTATCCATCAATTGTTGCTCCTCTAAAATTGTAATTATTTGCTTCTACAATAAGAATATAAAAAATCTAGAATAATAAAAAGGTCAAGCTGGATTGGATTGTGTTCAACCTCTGGGATTCCATCATGAAAAGGCACAGAGACTCATATATGCATTTTAATTTGATTCAAATCCTGGGCAATCAAATTGTGCTGTAATTTATGTTATTATTCTATGGTCATAATCCATCATTATATTGTTATACAGCACTACTATGAAAAGATGGAAAAGCGTCAGGAAAAAGAGAGAGACAGCAGTAAAAAAGAGCACACTACGAAGCTGATCACTCCACAAGTTGCCAAGATTGAACACACCTACAGACCAGGTAAATTCAGACACTTGCAGAACCTGAACAGATTCCTGTCCTGCAGGTGCTCTTCCACACTACTTCCCCAGTGCATCAGGATGACTTTTTTCTGGCAGCTTAGGGGAGACAAAAAAAAGCCAAACCAGTTACCAATTTAATTCATTTAATTACTCTTGCCAAATGTGGTTTGTTCGCATAAGACAAGGGCTGGGTATTGATTAAATTTTCCTGATTCGATTTGATTTCAATTCACAACAGTTGCCTTTGATTCGATTAGGATTTTTTTTTTCCGACTAGTAATCTTTCCTTTAAAATTTAAATTTTGTTACTTTCAAGGCAACCCTCTATTTTAGATGTTAAATTTGGGTTAAAATAAAGGTAATACATGAGAAGTAAATATTAATATTTAGATTATACTTTAGAAGACTCCTCAACACATGACAAAAAGGTTCGGGGGTTGGTTCACAATTAAAAAGAAGTTGGAAAACATGTCTGTTATGTACACTCCAGCTTATAGTTCCTTATAAACATAATAATGGGCTCTATTAATCAGGGATGAGAATTTTCCGCGGATCTGCGGATTTCTGTGTTTTTTTTCCGTCGAAAGTATCATTTTCGTGAATCTTGTAAACCCGTTGAGAATTATTTTTGTGTATATACGGGTGGGGGGGTTAGAAGCGGCCGGCCAGCTGGCCGGGCAACGTTAGCCTCGGCAACTCGCGAGCATTTGCCCACCCGCCGCGACGGCATCTTTTGGCACATCTCAAGGCAAAATTCGTTAGGCTGTGAGTACGGAAATTGGCTTGCCTCTGTAAACCTAACTCACTGGCAGCAGTGATGCGTCAAGATCCGCCTTATTTTCGGCAGCATTTTGACACTACTTTCATCACATCATTTCCACTTGTTAACTTACACGGAAGTCGTCACCTTACCGTGGTGGAGGTGTTTCCGTGTCCCAATGATCCTAGGAGCCATGTTGTCTGGGGCTTCATGCCCCTCGTAGGGTCACCCATGGCAAAAGGGTCCGAGGTGAGGCGCCAGACAAAGCCCGGCTCAAAAAGCCCCTTATGAAGAAAAACATATATGGACTCTCGCCCGGACGCGGGTCACCGGGGCCCCCCTCTGGAGCCAGGCCCGGAGGTGGGGCTCGAAGGCGAGGGTCTGGTGGCCGGGCCTTCGCCCATGGGGCCCGGCCCGGCACAGCCCAAACAGGAAACGTGGGTCCCCGTTTCCATGGGCTCACCACCTGTGGGAGGGGCCAAAGGGGTCGGGTGCATTGTGAGCTGGGCGGCGGCCGAAGGCAGGGACCTTGGCGGTCTGATCCCCGGCTGCAAAAACTGGCTCTTGGCACATGGAATGTCACCTCTCTGGCTGGAAAGGAGCCTGAGCTGGTGTGCGAGGCAGAAAAGTTCCAACTAGACATAGTTGGACTTGCCTCCACACACAGTTTGGGTTCCGGTACTAGCCCTCTCGAGAGGGGCTGGACTCTCTTCCAGTCTGGAGTTGCCCACAGTGAGAGGCGTCAAGCAGGTGTGGGTATACTTATTGCCCCCCAGCTGGGCGCCTGCACATTGGGGTTCACCCCCGTGAACGAGAGGGTAGCCTCCCTCCGCCTTCGGGTGGGGGGACGGGTCCTGACTGTTGTTTGTGTCTATGCTCCAAACAGCAGCTCTGAGTACCCACCCTTCTTGGGGTCCCTGGAGGAAGCACTGGAGAGCGCTCCTTCTGGGGACTCCATTGTTGTACTGGGTGACTTCAATGCTCACGTGGGCAATGACAGTGAGACCTGGAAGGGCGTGATTGGGAGGAACGGCCCCTTCCGATCTGAACCCGAGCGGTGTTCTATTATTGGACTTCTGTGCTCGACATGGATTTTCTATAATGAACACCATGTTCAAACATGAGGGTGTCCATGTGTGCACGTGGCACCAGGACACCCTAGGCCGCAGTTCGATGATCGACTTTGTAGTCGTGTCATCGGATTTGCGGCCGCATGTTTTGGACACTCGAGCAAAGAGAGGGGCGGAGCTGTCAACTGATCACCACCTAGTGGTGGGTTGGCTCCGATGGTGGGGGAAGATGCCGGTCCAACTTGGCAGACCCAAACGCTCTGTGAGGGTCTGTTGTGAACGATTAGCAGAATCCCCTGTCAGGAAGAGCTTCAACTCCCACCTCCGGCAGGGCTTTTCCCACGTCCCGGGGGAGGCGGGGGACATTGAGTCCGAGTGGATCATGTTCCGCGCCTCCATTGTTGAGGCGGCCGACCGGAGCTGTGGCCGTAAAGTCGTTGGTGCCTGTCGTGGCGGCAATCCCCGAACCCGCTGGTGGACACCGGACTCCTCTGAGGATTGCGTAATCATACGGCTGCCCGGTCGGCCCCCCAGACCCCCGGCTACTTTTCAGTGTTTTTTCACATTTGCTATTCTCATCCCTGATTCAGTGTTCTTTTCTCACAGTTCAATTTGCAGGCTCTTTGGGTAAACTGACAGTTTCTAGTGTCAACAATCCACGCAAAATGATTGATGCAGTTGTCACCACGCGCTCAGATGACGAGGTACGTTTCATACAGCGTGTCTGTGCAGTTTTCTTTTATCAATGATTACCGTAATTTTTGGACTAAAAGTCTCTCCGGAGTACAAGTCACATCAGCCATAAAATGCCCAAAAAGTGAAGAAAAACGTATATAAGTCGCTCCGGAGTATAAGTCGCATTTTGGGGCGCAATTTATTTGCCAAAATCCAACACCGAGAACAGACATGGACGAGCAACATCAGGCTAAACGATAGGTATGCTAACGTGACATAAACACAAACGAAGAGCTGAGAACGGGCCTGACGTAACATTACGAGTTATTTAAAAAAAACTATTACATAAATAACACGTTTATAAAACCATCTGTCACTCCAATTCATTAAATCCATCGATCGTCCTTTGTCAACAATGGGTGCGCGCCGCTGACGGCGCTTGCACTTTATATTCCACAGGCCCATATAACGATATATAAATTAGAAATCAAACAACTATTATATAAGCAGTAATATTATCAAACCATCTTTGCACTTTAAATCATTAAATCCATCGATCAAATTCCTCGTCCTTTGTCAACAACGCCGCGCGTGCGCCCTGACATCACCCTCGTCGTTATTCCACAGATCCATGTAGTATATAACTATATTGTAGCGTTAACAAAGTACAAGGAAAGACGTGGGTTTGGTAAACGGCTCTTTATTTAACAAAACAAACTTCCAGGTATGTGGCGGCGTGGATTTCCAGCCACGGAGGTGGAAGAGAGATCCATAGAATAGGACCGGGCATGCGTCAAAGGCATGACCGAGCCCCATCCACCGTCCCCGGACAGCCACCCGGCCGAGCGCCGGCCTCGACTTCCATCCACGGAGGTGAAAGAGAGCTCCGTAGAGTAGGACCGGGCGTGCGTAAAAGCTTTGTCCGAGCCCCATCCACTGTCCCCGGACAGCCACCCGGCCGAGCGCCGGCCCCCGACTTCTATCCACGGAAGTGAAAAAGAGCTCCGTAGAGTAGGACCGGGCGTGCGTAAAAGCCATAATAGTTTTTCAAACCTTCTGTGTCACTCTAAATCCTTCAAACTCTTCGTCCTCCGTGTCACTTAGAAACAAAGCCGTTAATGATGCCGGTAGTACGTGGGACCCTTCGTCATCGTCGTCATCCCGCGATCAATCTTTGTCCTTTTTGTAAACAACCGCCGCCCCACGCCGCGTCGCGCTGCTGATGTCACTTGAAATTCAAATTACAGTAATCCCTTGCTACAACGCGGTTCGTTTATCGCGGTTTCACTTTTTTTTCTTTTTTGGAAAAGTTTTGGAAAAAAACACGAGTCGCTCCTTATTATAAGTCGCCCCCCCACCCAAACTATGAAAAAAAACGCGACTTATAGTCCGAAAATTACGGTACATTGTTTTGAATTGTCAGAACTACACAAAGAACCTTGCTTGTTTTCCCAGGGTGGATATTTTTTTTTTCAAGTGTCATATAGGTTAAATGCACACTCGTGCTCAAAATCTCACAGACTAACTTGCTGGCTGGAGAGATGCCAAAGTTAAAGACCCAATGATCGTCACACACACATTTAGGTGTGGTGAAATTTGCCTTCTGCATTTCACCCATCCCCGTGTGATTTTAATCCATCCCCTGGGGGAGAGGGGAGCAGTAGCGGTGCCGCGCTCGGGAATCATTTGGTGATCTAACCCCCCAATTCCAACCCTTAATGCTGAGTGCCAAGCAGGGAGGCAATGGGTCCCATTTTTATAGTCTTTGGTATGACCCGGCCGGGGTTTGAACCCACAACCTTCCAGTCTCAGGGCGGACACTCTAGCACTAGGCCACTGAGCTCCCCTTATTGAGAATTTGAGGACTGTCATCAAATACTCCAAAAGCCACACATATTTTGCACTCAAATTGATGCTGTGTTCTGTTACTGGTACATCGGAAGTTTGTGTTTTACTTTTGAGAAAACTATATAAATTGTTTGCTACCTTCAGAAACACCGTACTGTATTTTATGTCCTCTTGAGTATTTTCTCTGACATTTTGCATGCTTTCATCACCAGGAAAAGAGAGAAAAGCAGGTTTGGAATAAAAGACGACAGATTTTATACACTGTGGAGAAGGTAAATTGACAATCTGATGAACCTTCTACAAATTCAACCCATGTGCTGAAAGTTTAATTTCACTCACCGTCTTCAGATCTACAGTTTGCTGCTTGAGGTCCAAGACTTTGAGAAACGTTTTGTCCATGCACCAGAGGAGGACAGGGAGACCTTACTGGAGCAGCACAAAACCAATACTATGCAGCTCTGTAATTCTCTGCAAGAGAAAGAGTGGGATGACAGGTAGGGACAATATACAGTCGACCCTGGCTTTTCGTGACAGTTAGGGATCTTAAATAGCACAAAATTGCAGATGGTCATATGGCACTGGTAGACAGACGATGGTCACTTTATAAACTTTATCCCAGAAAGGTTTTCCTTTTTCGATTTGCAAAATTGTTTTGGAACTACATAACTAATCTACTTAGCTGCATCAAAGTGATAATGTTACTTCAAGTAGTATTTTGAAAAACAAAAGCTTATAATTGCTTTGTCGATATTACAAATCGATGGACCAAATGCGGTCAGATTCATATAAATAATTATCCCTTGCAAAACCTGTCAAATATTTATTGATGTAGCTTGGCAATTTGTACATTGTTCACCCTACTGACCACGATTAAAGCCATTTAAAAGGTGCTCCATAAAATATCTTTCAACATAAAACTACCGTATTTTTCGGACTATAAGTCGCGTTTTATTTCATAGTTTGGGTGTGGGGGCGACTTATACTGAGGAGTGACTTATATGTGAATTTTTTCCTAAATTTTCAAAAATTTAAAAAGTGGAACCGCGATGTAGCAAGAGATTACTGTAATTTGAATTTTAAGGGACGTCAGCAGCGCGGCGCGTCGGTTGTTTAAAGGACAAAGATACGATCACGAGATGATGAAGATGACGAAGGGGCCCACGTACTACCGGCATCATTAGCGGCTTTGTTTGTAAGTGACACGGAGAACGAAGAGTTTGAAGGATTTAAAGATTTGGAGTGACACAGAAGGTCACTAGCTGTCCAGGGACGGACGGTGGATGGGTCTCGGACATGGCTTTTACGCACGCCCGGTCCTACTCTACGGAGCTCTCTTTCACCTCCGTGGATGGAAGTCGGGGGCCTGTGCTCGGCCGGGTGGCTGTCCGGGGACGGTGGATGGGGCTCGGACATGGCTTTTACGCACGCCCGGTCCTATTCTATGGTGCTCTCTTCCACCTCCCTGGCTGGAAGTGCCACCTCCAGGGATGGAAGTCCACGCTGCCACACGCCTCAAAGTCGACACCGGTGCTTGGGTCCTTGTACTTTGTTAACGCTACAATATAGTTATATACTAGATTTGTGGAATAACGACAAGGCTGACGTCAGGGCGCAGGCGATGTTGACAAAGGACGAGGAATTTGATCGATGGATTTAATGATTTGGAGTTACACAGAATTGGAGTGACACAGGTTTGATAATATTATTGCTTATATAATAGTTATTTGATATATAATTTATATATATCGTTATATGGGCCTGTGGAATATATATAAGTGCAAGCGCCGTCAGCGGCGCGCACCCATTGTTGACATAAAGGACGATGAATGAATTGGATTTAATGAATTGGGGTGACACAGATGGTTTTATAAACGTGTTATTTATGTAATAGTTATTTGAATAACTCTGAATGTTACGTCAGGCCCGTTCTCAGCTCTTCGTTTGTGTTTATGTCACGTTAACATACCTATCATTTAGCCAGTTGTTACCCGTTCATGCCTGTTCTTGGTGTTGGATTTTGTCGAATAAATTTCCCCCAAAATGCGACTTACCGTATTTTCCGCTCTATAAGGCGCACCTAAAAACCTAAATTTTTATCAAAAGTTGACAGTGCGCCTTATAGTCCGGTGCGCCTTATATATGGATCAAGTGATGAATTTGTTGATCCATACCGGTTGTACACAGTGCTCTGCCAAAATATTTTAGTACGTTTTAGTACGACTAGTAAATTACAAGGTCGCATCGCTTCCCAACATTATGGTAACTGTAGTCAGGGGGCGTCACCGAATAGCTGTTGTACCCGCGAGGCTATTTCATTTCAAAATAGGCTGCTCCGTTAATGTTTCGAGTAAATCAATATGGAAGGGAAACATAGGTAAGTAGTACCAATGCGTTAGATCGAACTTTAGTCAGTTCTGATCATTTTATAGGAGATCGTTTGAGAAACGCGATTGTTTATACTTTGCTGAGGCTCATGGGAGATTGCGAGCTGAGGCTCATAGGAAATTGCAGATGGCTAATGCTATAACGATAGCTGCTATACGCGCGAGGCTATTTCATGTCAAAATAGGCTGCTCTGTTAATGTTTCGAGTAAATCTACGGATCGATATGGAAGGAAAACATAGGTAAGTAGTACCAATGCGTTAGATCGAACTTTAGTCAGTTCTGATCATTTTTTAGGAGATCGTTTGAGAAACGCGATTGTTTACACTTTGCTGAGGCTCATGGGAGATTGCGAGCTGAGGCTCATAGGAAATTGCAGATGGCTAATGCTATAACGATAGCTGCTATACGCGCGAGGCTATTTCATGTCAAAGAAGGCTGCTCTGTTAATGTTTCGAGTAAATCTACGGATCGATATGGAAGGGAAACATAGGTAAGTAGTACCAATGCGTTAGATCGAACTTTAGTCGGTTCCAATCATTTTATAGGAGATCGTTTGAGTAAAGCTTCTATTTTATGCGCCTTATAGTCCGGTGCGCCTTATATATGGACAGAGTTTTAAAATGGGCCGTTCATTGAAGGTGCGCCTTATAACCCGGTGCGCCTAATAGGGCGCAAAATACGGTATATGTTTTTTTTCACGTTATTGTGCATTTTATGGCTAATGCTTGACTTTGTAGTCGTGTCATCGGATTTGCGGCCGCATGTTTTGGACACTCGGGCAAAGAGAGGGGCGGAGCTGTCAACTGATCACCACCTAGTGGTGGGTTGGCTCCGATGGTGGGGGAAGATGCCGGTCCAACTTGGCAGACGCAAACGCTCTGTGAGGGTCTGCTGTGAACGATTAGCAGAATCCCCTGTCAGGAAAAGCTTCAACTCCCACCTCCGGCAGGGCTTTTTCCACGTCCCGGGGGAGGCGGGGGACATTGAGTCCGAGTGGATCATGTTCCGCGCCTCCATTGTTGAGGCGGCCGACCGGAGCTGTGGCCGTAAGGTCGTTGGTGCCTGTCGTGGCGGCAATCCCCGAACCCGCTGGTTGACACCGGCGGTAAGGGATGCCGTCAAGCTGAAGGAGCCCTATCGACCCATTTTGGCCTGCGGGACTCCGGAGGCAGCCGACAGGTATCGGATGGTTGCTGAGGCAAAAACCCGGGCGTGGGAGGAGTTTGGCGAGGCCATGGAGAATGATTTCCGGACGGCTTCGAGGAAATTCTGGTCCACCATCCGGCGTCTCAGGAGGGCGAAGCAATGCAACGTCAACACTGTTTACAGTGGGGATGGCGTGCTGCTGACCTCGGCTCGGGACGTCGTGAGTCGGTGGGGAGAATACTTCGAAGACCTCCTCAATTCCACCTACACGCCTTCCATTGTGGAAGCAGGGCCTGGAGACTCTGAGGCGGACTCTCCAATCTTTGGGGTCGAAGTCACTGAGGTAGTTAAAAAAACTCCTCGGTGGCAAGGCCCCGAGGGTGGATGAGATCCGCCCGGAATTCTTAAAGGCTCTGGATGTTGTCATGGCGGACTCTACAACATTGCGTGGACATCGGGGACAGTACCTCTGGATTGGCAGACTGGGGTGGTGGTTCCCCTCTTTAAGAAGGGGGACCGGAGGGTGTGTTCCAATTACAGGGGAATCACACTCCTCAGCCTCCCTGGTAAGGTCTATTTATGTATATTCCGGAGCGACTTTTAGTCCGAAAAATACGGTACATTAAAGGCTAACAAGATATATTGGGCCCATTACAATCTTTTGATTTTCAGTGTCAAGTACAAATGGCTGCCCAGGGCAGAATACCTTTAACTAGTGTCACAATAGCCCCTAACTTAACATTTGAGGGGTGCATACAGAACATTTAGGAGGTGTTCACATTATTGTTTTTTTTTTTTTTTTTATTACACTGATAATGCACTGCCACTCGTCCCCAAAAACAGAATTTCTTGACTTCTTTCACCATGACTGTTAACTTCACAAAACTAAATAGTAAGCAGTGATGTATCGCTTTGTCATTGTTTATCGTTTATAAGAGGAATGTGAAACTTGTAGATTTGCACCATAACCCCAAAACTGGCCTTTTGCCACACATTCGCCAATCGCAGTAGGATTATATGGCCTTAGAATTTTTTTCCCCTGCCCATCAAAGTACAATTTCTCAAACTATCAATTTCAAATGGCGCCTCTTCAGTAAACTACCTCCCCTCTGTTTATTTTCATGTCACCTATATTGACAGCGACAGACCATTGTTGTTGATGTATTTAGTTAGCCACTTTCTATCTGTAATAATCTCCATTTATTGAACATATTAACAATGCAATCAAGGAAGGTAAACAATTTTATTTTTTTCTGGCATGGTTGCAAGAGTCACAATAGCAAATAAGGAGTCATATATGATGCTAATCACCACCGCCACTACTACTCATTCTACTCCCCCGCCACCTCTTGCGCCTCAATTTCCAGGCGTGTCTTACTGATGAGTAAAAAAACCAACAATAAAATGGCGAATGGGGAAAGAAATACCGTATTTTCCGCACTGTAGGGCGCACCAGATTATAAGGCGCACCTTCAATGAATCGCCCATTTTAAAACTTTGTCCTTATATAAGGCGCACCAGATTATAAGGCACATAGAATAAATAACTCAACGTTGCTCAAACGTTAATGCAATCACAATACAGTAACACTCAAAATAGTGAAAACAATAACAATACAGTCAAACCTCGGTTTTCGACCACAATCCGTTCCAGAAGGCGGTTCGAGAAGTGAATCGTTCGAATTCCGAGGAAAAAAATTTCATCTGTTCCAAGACAGGAAAAAAAAAACTTTTTTAAGCATGTTTGCATTTGCACATTTTTAAAAGTTAAAAGTTAAAGTCCCAATGATCGTCACACACACATCTGGGTGTGGTGAAATTTGTCCTCTGCATTTAACCCATCCCTGTGTGATCTTAATCCATCCCCTGGGGGAGAGGGGAGCAGTGAGCAGCAGCGGTGCCGCGCTCGGGAATCATTTGGTGATCTAACCCCCCAATTCCAACCCTTAATGCTGAGTGCCAAGCAGGGAGGCAATGGGTCCCATTTTTATAGTCTTTGGTATGACTCGGCCGGGGTTTGAACCCACAACCTTCCAGTCTCAGGGCGGACACTCTACCAGCTCAGTGGCCTAGTGGTAGAGTTTTTTTTTGTCCGATCGTGCAACTGCAGCGCACCGCCGAACGTGCAACCATAGCGCACCGCCGACCGCGCAACTGCACCGCGCTGGTCGCATTATTGTGACAGAGCCGTCGCTGAAATTTAGAAAATATTTTTAAAGTCCTGATGTACTTTCCAAAATTTAAGTGGACCTCATTGCGCAGGGAGCTTAATTTGGTCCGATCGCGCAACCGCAGCGCGCCGTGCGCTCAGTCGCATTGCTTTAAGAGCGTCTTTGTGTTTTAGGATGGCTTTACTGCTCCCACTTGCTTTCTTTGGAGGCATGATTAGGGATTAATACAATCCTCAAAGTAACGAAAATACAATAACGAACGGAGTCAGTCGGCATCGGGCTGCACGGTCGGGTTTTCTCGGGTCCTTTCGGCTCATCTCGTGACGTTCGACCGAAGCAAAAAAATCTCGAATTTTTCATTCGAATTCCAATTTGTTCGAGAACCGGGACGTTGGAAAACCGAGGTTTCACTGTATATCAATAACTCAACGTTGCTCAAATGTTAATATCACACAACACACAAAATAAACACGTAAAGCTTACTTTAATAAATTAGTCCTCATCCACGACTCCATATTGGTCCACATATAAGGCACACCAGATTATAAGGCGCACTGTTGGCTTTTGAGAAAATTGGAGATTTTTAGGTGCGCCTTATAGTGCGGAAAATACGGTAATTGATTTTTTTTATGTATTGTGAAGTGGAGACATTACACGACAGCTCCACCCTGGCAATGACCGCTCAAAAATAAATTTTGGGGAATTTTTAGTAATCCACTCATTAGTCCAAAAACCGTAGGTGTGTTTCAGAGAATGGTTTTCAAATGGCAATTTGCGAATCACTGAGGGTATACTGTATAAATGAAAGATTTTATCATGCCCACAGAAACACACAATAATTATTTTCCTTGTGCTCTTTGGAAAGGGTGAGCGATGAACGTTGTGTTATGATCATGTCGGTGAGGAAAGGCAAGCGGCTCATCTCCAGGCTCCTACCCTACCTACCTCCCTCTCATGCTGCCACCGTTGTCATGGCAATTGCTCGAAACCTTCCGACCCTGGCCAAGAAGGACAAGCAGGACCAGGTAATCAAAACCTTTTACTACCATATTGGAGCTGCAACTAACAATTATGCTAATAAGTAATTAATCCGTCTCATTTTTTTTTAAATTATGAAGTGAATTTCACTTTATTTTTAATTTTGATTCCTTCATTTTTAAAGGGGAATTATTTCAAATTGGTAGTGCTCAAAGGTTGCTGCATAAAGTTCCTGAGCTCTGGCTCAGGAACTTTATGCAGCAACCTTGAAGTCATAATTTAGGATTTTTAAGAAGTCGAAGTTGATATTAAATTACAATATATTGAGACACACTAAAACAGACATGACCAAAGTCCGGCCCGTGGGCCAAATCCGGTGTGTAACTTTAGACCGTCCCGAAGCATTGTGTCATAAAATCAATATGTGGCCCGCTGGCACTGTCGCGGGGACCTGCGCGTTCCGAGCAAGCCACAGAAATGAAACGCGTACGAACGCACATGAGCGAGCGCTCATGATCAGGTGCGAGTGCAGTCTCCCCAGTCCCTTCCCAGTTCACGCGCACACTGGGAAGGGACGGACGGGGCAGGCAGATTGTCCGTTTGTGATAATCTGATAATCAGTGACACAGACAATTCCTCATTCAAATGTCCACACACCAAGGACTAAGGCGACGCTAAAATCAGAGACTGCCAGTGACGCTGCAGAGGGAAAGTCAAAATAACCCACGGACTACTGGTGAAAGGTCTGTCTATTTACTACCAACTCTACAAACACGTCCGCGCCGCCCACTCACAGTGATCAGCAAAAAGAATAGGGATTCTGAAGTATTTTTCTGTGTATGAAGTTAAAATAAAAAAGATAAAACGGAGAATGATTTAATTTGGATTAAAAGTCTGACATACTACCTGCCCTGTTTACTGCCTACTGTTGTACTCATTAATACAACAATAACAATAATAAAACAAACACAATACATGTAATGAAAACATTCATTCAACTTTCATAAAATCATTAATTTATTAATACTTTAATCTTTAACTATGCTGGTGATGCCATTGACAATATATTCTCATTTGCAATATCAACTTATCTGCATACAGCAAAGTTACATATTTACAAGTTAATTTACAATGGTAATGGCATATCAGTCCGAATACAGCCCCCTATACATTTCATCTAACTAAATAAAGTCAAGTTTATTCATATAGCCCTAAATTACAAGAAGTCTCAAAGGGCTTCACATATACAAAATAAATGGACAATTATTCTCAAAGCATCCCCTGATCTGAAGCTCCCAAGAGGGCAAGGAAAAACTAAAAAAAAAAACTCCTAGGGGACAAATGAGAAACTTTGAGAAGGGACCACAGATGGGAGGATCCCCCTTTCAGGATCACCAGGCTGCAATGGATGCAGAGAGAGCACATAAAATACATAATATAAAAAGATCAAAGAAAAGTGGATGTCCAATTCAAAGCGAAGAACTGCAGGAGGTGCCCTTGATTGTCCTGGCAGTATCTTCAAGGGGGGGTAATCCGCTACAGTTCCCTCTTCTTGATTGGTCCGCGAGAATCCAGACATCCGCTGTAAGTCAAATCTGGCTCCCTTTGCAAAAACATTGGACCCCCGGCAATAAAACATACAAATATATTCTACTATATACAGTAGGTGCTTAAAATGTCTTTGTCATCCTGTGTCTATAATAAAAGAGTCTCAAGTCAAATGCCACTTGAATATTTTTGGGGAGGACAATATAATCAATCACTCTCATGCGTGACCTCTTATAAATTCCATTTACAACTTTTATATTAAACATTAAATTAATGAAAAACACATAGTCTATCTATCCAACCATTTTCTGGACTGCTTGTCCCCACGGGGGTCGTGGGCGTGTTGGAGCCTATCCCAGCAGTCATCGGGCAGTAGGCGGGGGACACCAGCCAATCACAGGGCACACAGAGACGAAGAACCATCCACACTCGCACTCACACCTACAGGTCAATCGGCCTACCATGCATTTTTTTGGGATGTGGGAGGAAACCAGAGGGCCCTGAGAAAACTCACGCAGGCACGGGGAGAACATGCAAATTCCACACAGGGAGGGCCGGAGGTGGAATCGAACCCGTACCCTTTGAACTGTGAGGCGGATGTGCTAACCAGTGCTTCACCGAGCCGTCAAAAAAACATAGTAAGAAGTAAAAAAAAACAAAAAAACATAACGATTTCACATATTTTTTAAACTCAGGTTGAATGTAACTCCATTTACCACACCATTTGCCGTTTATTAAACAAGACAGTGTACAGTATTAGGACATTTTGTCCCAAATATTTAATGAATGAAATAATAATTTATAAGTACATGTCAGCATCATACTTGAGCTATGAAAAATGTGCTTATGGGTTCATGTCTAATGCTGTATTCACACCAAATATATTGCAAGCGTTTCTGGCGACAAGATTCAATCACAATATAGTTCCCGCGTGTGTGTGTGTTAGAAAGATTACACTTGGTGGACTCCGTGTTCTTTATATTGAGAAATGACCAGTAAGTGCAGCCATTACCTCTTAAGTTTACAAGCCTCTGTCAGAATCCAATTATTAACCAGCAGTGTTTTTTCATCATTGTGATTTTGCATTTTATTGGTTTAGAGATGCAAATATGTCATGGAAATAGGGTCTGGGTCCAAAGTTAATGCAAGGTTTATGCCACCAAATACTAAATGTTATTAACTTTGTTAATATAGTCATGTTATTAACGTTGTTGATATAGTCATGTCAGTTCCATGTCAGTTTTACTCACTTGAAAAGGTAATGGCTTCAAACTACGGTAATTTTCGGACTATAAGTTGCAGTTTTTTTCATAGTTTGGGTGGGGGAGAGACTTATAATGAGGAGCGACTTATATGTGAATTTTTTCAAAAAAATTCAAAAAAAAAAAAAGTGAGACCGCGATGTAGCACTGTGATTTGAATTTCAAGTGACGTGCGCGGCGTGGTGCGGCGGTTGTTTACAAAAAGGAAAAAGATTGATCATGGGATGACGAAGACGACAAAGGGCCCCACGTACTACCGGCATCATTAGCGGCTTTGTTTCTAAGTGACACGGAGGACGAAGAGTTTGAAGGATTTAAGGATTTGGAGTGACACGGAAGGTTTGAAAAACTATTATGGCTTTTACGCATGCCCGGTCCTCCTCTACGGAGCTCTCTTTCACCTCCATGGATTGAAGTCGGGGGCCGGCGCTCGGCCGGGTGGCTGTCTAGGGACGGTGGATGGGGCTCGGACATGGCTTTTACGCACGCCCGGTCCTACTTTACGGAGCTCTCTTTTATCTCCGTGGATAGAAGTCGGGGGACGGCGCTCGGCCGGGTGGCTGTCCGGGGACGGTTGATGGGGCTCGGTCATGGCTTTTACGCACGCCCGGTCCTATTCTATGGATCTCTCTTCCACCTCCGTGGCTGGAAATCCACGCCGCCACACGCCTGGAAGTTTGTTTTGTTAAATAAAGAGCCGTTTACCAAACCCACGTCTTTCCTTGTACTTTGTTAACGCTACAATATAGTTATATAGTAGATCTGTGGAATAACGACGAGGCTGACGTCAGGGCGCACGCGCGACGTTGTTGACAAAGGACAAGGAATTTGATCAATCGATTTAATGATTTGGAGTGACACAGATGGTTTGATAATATGATTGCTTACATAATAGTTATTTGATATATAATTTATAGATCGTTATATGGGCCTGTAGAATATTTTGAAGTGCAAGTGCCGTCAGCGGCGCGCACCCATTGTTGACACAAAGGACGATCGATGGATTTAATGAATTGTAGTGACAGATGGTTTTATAAACGTGTTATTTATGTAATAGTCTTTTTAATCAATCTGAATGTTACGTCAGGCCCGTTCTCAGCTCTTCGTTTGTGTTTATGTCACGTTAGCATACCTATCGTTTAGCCTGTTGTTGCTCGTTCATGTCTGTTCTTGGTGTTGGATTTTGTCGAATACATTTCCCCCCAAAATGCGATTTATACTCCGGAGCGACTTATATGTTCACGTTATTGTGCATTTTATGGCTAATGCAACCTATATTCCGGAGCGACTTTTCGTCCGAAAATTACGGTAAGTGTTTTGTCCTGATGTTGGGGGGGATGAGTGGTTAAAGTATGGGGTAGGATCTACAGTAGATTGGAATTGCTGTCAAGTACATTATTTGTGGAAGTGATTTTTTTTTTTTTTTACAGGTATCGTATCTGCACATCAGGACTGATATTTCTCTGCCATTATTAGGTGCTGTGCCTGTTAGTGGAGCCTGTCTCTGCGGTGATCATGTCCTTATCAAGCTCTGCCCTCACAGACTTGCTCCAGGAGCTTCAGGGCAGTGAGGGTCAACTTGCCACTGTACTACACAACAAGGTACACACACTTGTATGTAACACAACAGAAGTCAGCTTACTACACATCAAACCCTGCATGATAATGGGACTCCCACATCCAATTAGATTAAACAGAACAGTAATGATCCATTATTTTTTCGTCTTGAATTTTAAATCTCAAATTATTTTTGTGTTCATGTTCTTAGCAACTTAAGCAATATGTTCACAAGATCTTTTGGTCTTGGGATCTGCACGTTTTGGAACTAACCATGTTTAGCTCAGGGACATAAAACTTCAGAAAATGAAAAAATAAATCTACGGAAAATCGCCCTCCTGAACAGTATGATGGCTGGACATTTCCAAGGGGTTATAATCAGTGATGCCGATAATGCATTAGTAACAAGTTACGCAATAATAATGGACGTTTTGAGAAACTTTTAATCTGCGTTACTATTTGTACTATAGACTATATACCAAAAAACACCAACATGAAAAACAAGAGTGAAAATAAAAAAATATATAAAATATATACATCGTATTTTTCGGACTCGGTCGCTCCGGAGTACAAGTCGCATCAGCCATAAAATGCATAATAAAGGGGGAAAAAACATATACGTAAGTTGCACCGGAGTTTAAGTCGCATTTTGGGGGAAATATATTTGACAAAATCCAACAGCAAGTACAGACATGAACCAGCAAAAACAGGCCAAACGATACGGTATGCTAACGTGACATAAACACAAACGAGGAGCTGAAAACGGGCCTGACGTAACATTAACAGTTATTCAAATAACTATAACATAGATAATACGTTTATCAAACCATCTGTGTCACCCCAATTAATTAAATCCATCGATCGGATTCTTCGTCCTTTATGTAAACAATGCCGCGTGTGCGACGCGCCGCTGACGTCGTTAGTTGCAGCTCAAATTACTCCACAGCAATGTTCCCTCTAATTTTTCATGTATCTGGGCATACACACAAGCTCCCTGAGCAAATTTAGGACTACTGTGAGCAACATCAGATATGCACACTTTATTTTTAAATAAGTAATTTGGTCCACTTAAAAAAAGACAAAAATCTGAAAAATGGGATGTGTAGATGTTATACAGTATGTGAGTCCTCTGACTGTGCCTCTCCATCCTGACAACACTCCACGGTTGCCCAAACACACACACACACACACACACACACACCTTGGTACAGGTGTCGTTTTTCAGTGAAGACTATCAGTAATTATGGGTTGTTGTTGGTGCTGTTTTGTCTTCTGGGTGAGAAGATTCATGTACACATTACACATATAGACCAATGGACACATTTTCGGATTTGACACATTATTGGATTTTGTTGCGTCAGATTTTTGGGCACATTTGTAGCTTGAATTATACATACTCAAATAGTTTTGCTCCAATAATGGTTCCAAGACCCTCTTTCTTTGCGCTGCAGACGGTATACTAGAGCACAAGAGCTCATCTGTCTCTACGTCTCCCAAACTTGCTTTCACGAGTGAGAAAGACCCACCAACTTTTGAGGACTTGGAGAGCATGGTGGCTGCTGACACACACAAGGCTGCCTGCACAAGTACCGTATTTTACGCCCTATTAGGCGCACCGGGTTATAAGGCGCACCTTCAATGAACGGCCCATTTTAAAACTTTGTCCATATATAAGGCGCACCGGACTATAAGGCGCATAAAAGTCGCTTTACTGCAATAAACTGAGGTTGACTAGGGTTGCGGTATGCACCCACTAGCCAATAACTAACGAGCCCTCTGTAAACAATCGCGTTTCTCAAACGATCTCCTATAAAATGATCGGAACTGACTAAAGTTCGATCTAACGCATTGGTACTACTTACCTATGTTTCCCTTCCATATCGATCCGTAGATTTACTCGAAACATTAACAGAGCAGCCTATTTTGACATGAAATAGCTTTGCGCGTATAGCAGCTATCGTTATAGCATTAGCCATCCGCAATTTCCCATGAGCCTCAGCTCGCAATCTCCCATGAGCCTCAGCAAAGTGTAAACAATCCCGTTTCTCAAACGATCTCCTATAAAATGATCAGAACTGACTAAAGTTCGATCTAACGCATTGGTACTACTTACCTATGCTTCCCTTCCATATCGATCCGTAGATTTACTCGAAACATTAACGGAGCAGCCTATTTTGAAATGAAATAGCCTCGCGGGTACAACAGCTATTCGGTGACGCCCCCTGACTACAGTTACCGTAATGTTGGGAAGCGATGCGACCTTGTAATTTACTAGTCGTACTAAAACGTACTAAAACATTTTGGCAGAGCACTGTGTACAACCAGTATGGATCAACAAATTCATCACTTGATCCATATATAAGGCGCACTGGACTATAAGGCGCACTGTCGACTTTTGATAAAAATTTAGGTTTTTAGGTGCGCCTTATAGGGCGGAAAATACGGTAATACTGGTACTAAAATAATGTACTACCGTTTTTTTCCGTGTATAGTGCGCAAAATTTAACTAATTTATTGTCCTAAAATCTGGGGTGCGCATTATACATGGGTACAAAAAAAAATAAAAATAATAATAATTTTTTAATTTTTTTTTTTTTTTTTTTTTTTAAGTCCCAATGATCTTTACACACGCAGGGAGGCAATGGGTCCCATTTTTATAGTCTTTGGTATGGTCTTAACTAGGCTGGATGTAATTTTTTTTGTTGCCGTTGATTTCTCCGACTGCCCGTAAACGCACCACCGCGCTTCGTGCGCGCACGGGACAGCAAACGAGCAGGTGATCGAGCAAGCGTCTGATACGAGAGCATTGCGGTCGCATGGAGCGTGTTTGAAGTGAACAGCAGAGAAGAAAGGAACAAGGCAAAGTGTTGTGAAATAAAATGCACAGAACGGATGCGCAAGACACGTCAGCTATATAAAGAGCGAGAGTTGTTTTCTTCCTATTAGTTTCAATTCACAGTTTAATTAGCAGTTTCAATCAGCAAATAACAAAATGCGTATTACAGGTAATATTTTATTTCACAACACTTTGCCTTGTTCCTTTGGTCTCTGCTGTTCATCCTAAAACACAAAAGCGCTCTTTAAGCTCTCTCTCTCGCTCTCTCTCGCTCTCGCACACACGCAAACCGGATATCATACGGAGGCCGCCATTACAGATGCGCAGAACGGATGAGCAAGACACGTCAGCTATATAAAGAGCGAGAGTTCAGTTCTCTACCTAAATCCGTATTACAGGTAATATTTTATTTCACAACACTTTGCCTTGTTCCTTTCTTCTCTGCTGTTCACTTCAAACACGCTCCATGCGCACGGAGCGCGGTGGTGCGTTTACGGGCAGTCGGAGAAATCAACGCCAACAAAAAAAATTACATCCAGCCTAGTTAAGACCATACCAAAGACTATAAAAATGGGACCCATTGCCTCCCTGCGTGTGTGACGATCATTGGGACTTAAAAAAAAAAAAAAAAAAAAAAATTAAATTTTTTTTTTAAAAAAAATTCATAAAAATTGGGTGCGTATTATACATGGGTACAAGCTTTTTTCCAGCATCAGCATGCCATTTTTAGGGGTGCGTACTATACATGGGGGCGCACTATACACGGAAAAAAACGGTATTATTTAATTTTTGACATCCAGGTTTTTTACTGGTACTTTACTCGTGCCGGTTCATAGTACAACCCCACCCGTTTTTACCAATTAATGGACAGCAAGTTCATTTCAGCCACACTGCATAAGGTGGCATTATGTATTCTTTTGTAGTGGTCTTGCCATACAGATAACTGGCCACAAAGGCTGAATGTGTCATTTTGTTTCTGTTCAGTTTGGTGTGACACTGCTCTATCTGATATTGAGTGAAGGAGAGAGGATGCAAAGTTCTGACCCCAACTGTCAGCTCATGGATGACAATCGATGGTGAGATAATTTGTGATGTTAGTTTCACCAGTGTTAGTACTCTTGTGTGTTTTACTGTCTGTAGTCATGCCTTTTTAAAATATTTACCGTTATTTGGTCCTCCCCACTTTTTTCAAACCCTCAACCCTTCTCCAGGACAGAGCTGGTGTTTTCTGTAACCAGGGAGTTGCTCAGCATTCCCTCAACATCCCTCTCACCTCCTCTCTTCACACCTACCAACCTGATCACCCTCTTCTCACGCTTTATTGACCGTCAGCGCTTGGACTTGTTACTGGAAAAACTACAGTAAGTCACATCACACTTCACACCACATGTATGAAGATACATAGGTCATGTATGAACTATGTATGGTTTAAGCCAGGGGTGTCAAACTCAATTGCACAAGGGTCCAAAATTCGAAACACGCTTTAGGTCACGGGCGGCCGCACAGGAGAAACATTTATTGAACACACTAAAACTAAATGTTTTTGGAACATAAATATGAATAAAAACAGACAGGAATATTACTCTGAAACAAACTTAAACCTTAAATAAATTATATTTATTTTATTAATTTTCGGATTATAAATCGCGTTTTTTTTTTTCATAGTTTGGGTGGGGGGGCGACTTATAATAAGGAGCGACTTATATGTGTTTTTTTCAAAAATTCAAAAAATATTAAGGAGCACATCAAAATAAAAAAACACAAAGGTACGTTTTTACTTTTAAAAGCATGTGGGTTTAGAAAGTAACATGATTTTACATGTAAACTAATGTTAGGCGTAGTGTGTGCGTCCGCGTGCGTGCGTGTGTGTGTGTGTGTGTGTGTGTGTGTGTGTGTGTGTGTGTGTGTGTATACACTGCTCAAAAAATTTAAAGGAACAGTTTTTTATCAGGGTATGGCATGAATTCAATTAGACTTTTCTGATAAGGTTTTGGTCAGGTACGTGGCAGAGGGGGTTGTTAATCAGTTTCAGCTGCACCGGTGTTGATGGAATTAACAACAGGTGCACTAGAGGGGCAACAACGAGATGGTCCCCAAAACAGGACTGATTTTGAAGGTGGAGGCCATTTCAAGTTCCTCCCTCTTGATCTTTTTTAACTGTTTTTCCACAAGTGTTGGCTTTAGCGAGAGTCATTATCACGACTGGGAGCATGAGGCGATTTCTTAACCCTCCTGAAGTTGCGCAGATTGTGCAACTCCTCCAGGATGGCACATCCATACGTGCTGTTGCAAGAAGATTTGATGTGTCTCCCAGTACAATCTCCAGAGCATGGAGGAGATTCCAGGAGACAGGCAGTTACTCTAGCAGAGCTGGACAGGGCCGTAGACGGTCCCCATTCCATGAGCAGGACCGATATCTGCTGCTTTGTGCAAGGAGGAACAGGTTGAGCACTGCCCGTGACCTACAGAATGACCTCCAGTAGGCTACTGGTGTGAATGTCTCTCCCCAATCAGTCAGAAACAGACGTCCTGTAGTGTTTTCTGTGCTCATTGCTCAGCACCGTAGAGCTTGATTGGCATTTGCTATAGAACACCAGAATTGGCAAGTCCGCCACTGGCGCCCTGTGCTTTTCACAGATGAGAGCAGGTTTACCCTGAGCACCTGTGATAGACGTGAAAGGGTCTGGAGAAGCCAAGGAGAGTGCTATGATGCTTGCAACATCATTCAGCATGACCGGTTTGGTGGTGGGTCAGTGGACCTCTACAGGCGAGAGAACAGCAGTCTGACTGCCATTATATATATATCAGGATGAAATCTTTGCACCCATGGTCAGACCCTACGCTGGTGCAGTAGGTCCTGGGTTCCTCCTGATCCACAACAATGCCCAGCCTATTGTGGCAAGAGTATGCAGACAGTATCTGGAGGATGAAGGAATTGACACAATTGAATGGCCCTCACGATCACCTGATCTAAACCCGATAGAACACCTCTGGGATATAATGTTTCGGTCCATCATACGCCGCCAGGTTGCTCCTCGGACTTTACAGGAGCTCACAGATGCCCTTAGACAGATCTGGGAGGACATCTCACAAGACACCATCCGTCATCTCATTAGGAGCATGCCGCAACGTTGTCAAGCATGCATACAAGCTCGTGGGGGCCACACAGGATATTGAAAAGAATTTTGAGTTGCAGAAATTGAATTTAGGCAAAAAGGACAAGCCTGCCATATCATTCTTTCTCTTTGATTTTTGGGGTGTCTGTATACTGAGCCTTCTGTCGGCTGAAGACGTTTATTTCCATTAAAAGATGTGGCATCCTTTTGTTCCTTAAACATTAAACTGTCCATATTAGTATAGATATCCCCAAAAAACTTTCACCATTGAAATCTGATGTGTTTTGAAAGTGTTCCTTTAATTTTTTTGAGCTGTGTGTGTGTGTGTGTGTGTGTGTGTGTGTGTGTGTGTGTGTGTGTGTGTGTGTGTGTGTGTGTGTGTGTGTGTGTGTGTGTGTGTGTGTGTGTGTGTGTGTGTGTATAGATAGATGGATAGATGGATAGATAGATAGATAGATAGATGGATAGATGGATAGATAGAATCCCCCTGCTACTTTTCCGTGTTTTTTCACATTTGCCATTCTCATCCCTGTTTTATATATTTGTCATATGATTTGATTTATATGCTAACTACAGATAGGTATTATGAGTGTTTGATAACAAGATATGTGGTTGTAGATATATGTTGCAAAAAATTAACAGTTTTCATTAAAAGGAAAAACTCCAGAATTGATTGTGCCATTTTGATGTATTACCGTAATTTTCGGACTATAAGTCGCACCAGAGTATAAGTCGCACCAGCCATAAAATGCCCAAAAAAGTGAAAAAAATACATATATATGTATATATAAGTCGCTCCTGAGTATAAGTCGCCCCCCCACCCAAACTATGAAAAAAACTGCGACTTATAGTCCGAAAATTACGGTATATTCACCTTGGTAGCCCACCAAGCAGGAATATCTTTTTAACAAAACTGTTGAAATTGAGTGATGAAATTAATGGTTTTGGGGTTGCTATACTGCCAAAATCCAGGAGTTTCCAGGGGGCAAAGCGAGGGTGAGGGGATCATTCAGTATTACACAATACAATACAATACAATACAATACAATACAATACAATACAATACAATACAATACAATACAATACAATACAATACAATACAATACAATACAATACAATACAATACAATACAATACAATACAATACAATACATACAATACATTGTTCCCTCAAAGAACTGTAGCTTTCCAGTGCCAGCAGCACTCATGCAGCCCCAGACCATGATGCTATTCAGTTTCTAAGATAATGTATTTTGTCTTTCCCAGGATCCCTGCCTCGTCCAGGTAGAAGTTTCCTGATCATCAATCCAACCCACCCCCACACTTGAGGCAGTGCGTGCCTGCGTGCGCGTGTTTGTGCGTGCGCGTGTTTGTGCCAGTGAGTGTGTGTGCATGGCCGCATTGAGTCATTTTAATGTATGTTTTTGTGATAAAGAACAAGGATTGCGTTTGAATGAACTAACAGCAGTTTTAATAATTAAATCTGCTTTTTTTTAATCTAAAATCTTGTTTACAATTATGCCTATGTTGAACCTTCAAATTAAAAATTATTTCTATTATATAAAAAGTGCACTGATATCTTCTTGTCCAGTTCTTTTAGTGCAACGATAATCTCCCTCAACCCACAAATACATAGTAAATAGAAATGAATGATAAATAATAATGATCAAATAATTGACAGCCTAAATGAACCTGCTTTTTGTTTGTACATTCTTAGTGTGTATTAGGAATGATTGTCCTTTTAAAGGTAATCAGTGTCTGGTTAAAAAAAGCAGTGGAGATTATAGTTTTTCAAGGCATTTTTGGAGACTTAAATATTTTTCAACCATCATTAAAAAAAAAAAAAAAATAGAATTGCTTCATACTCAAGGTTCACATATTTGTCTGATATACTTGGAGGTTGGTCATAGACCTACTCCTAATCAAACATGCCTTGGGAGCACCTTTGATTTGATACTTACACATGAATAAAATTGGTTTCCTTAAAAGAAAAATGAGAGTTTACATTTGTTTTAGTTTTTTTTAGTTTTGTGTTTGAAAGACAAGTCAGTAATGTCCCACATTCACTGAAGAATCGCTGCATAGATTGGAAAGGTTCTTGCGAGACATTTTGCAAATAAAGATTCAATCACTCGCAAGTTTTCATATGTGCTTTTTTACTCAGTCTAGTTAGGTTACCCAGAAAGAACTTATGCATTCAACATTCAAGCAGATATGTTAAACACAAATTTGTTTGGGTTGCTTGACAGGTTAATTTCACATCGTTTCAATTTAAGTTAGAGGTACAGGGGAAGAACCTGTATAATGATGGTAAGGATCCATGAATTTATTTCACTTTGTTGACAAAATGGAGGACATAAGAGGGTCTGTGAAGAGGTCTATGAAGGTGCACAATTTGGTGCTGATTGAAATACCAAAAAAAGTATCCACCTATGTAAAGGTCCATTAGTTCAAGTCCTACAATCATACAAAATTATGACAAACATCTACTGTTTCAATACAGGCCAAACTGTTTTACCAAAAGGAATCCTAAGTGTTTTATCATTTTATTTCTCAAGTGCTTTTTGAAGGTAATCAATGGTCTATTCTAATAATAGTGATTAAAAATAAAATGGCAGTGGGTGCTTTGTGTCATCACTCATTTGTTGCCTCCTTTTTGCCTGAAAAGACAAGACAGACAACAGTTCTTTTATCACATTTCACTTCACCTACAAATAAGAGGCAATATTGAATTGTTGGAAACTGGAGGTGGGACTTAAAGCATTAATTTATAATAATTGATTACAAATACTTAACACGTTAAAAAAAGAATCAAGCATTTAGATCGTGGTTTGTATTCCAAACAATGTGGGACCTTTCTCAGTACAATTTCCATTTGCAGCAATTACCGTAATTTTCGGACTATAAATCGCTTCGGAGTATAAGTCGCACCAGCCATAAAATGCCCAAAAATGTGAAAAAAAAACATATATAAGTCGCATTTTGGGGGGAAATTTATTCGACAAAATCCAACACCAAGAACAGACATGAACGAGCAACAACAGGCTAAACGATAGGTATGCTAACGTGACATAAACACAAACGAAGAGCTGAGAACGGGCCTGACGTAACATTCAGATTTATTAAAAAAACTATTACATAAATAACACGTTTATAAAACCATCTGTCACTACAATGAACGTGCAACAACAGGCTAAACCAGGGGTGGGCAAACATTTTGACTTGCGCCCCGAACTGGGTTCTAAATTTGGACCGGAGGGCCGAACCAGGAGCAGATTGATGTAGTGTTTGTGTGAAGTAGTATAAACGACCTGTAAAGGTCATTGCATAAAACGTTTTGGCCTTTAGTAGGTAGTAAAGCATGGATATTCCAAAAACGTTTTTGGAAAACAAATCCATTTATTAACAGCATTAAAAAAAAAAAAAAAAAACACTAAAAAACTGCTTTCAGTGATTCTCATAAAATACGACACTGTTATTATGAATAACAGTCTCCATCACTTCAGTGCCTGCAGGTCAGATTCATGAAAGATGTTTATCTTATGAGATCACATCAAACGGCAAACATTCTGACCAAGTATATCATCTTGAAGAACCGGTGAAAGCATACGTCCAAATAAAGTAAGCAAAATGGCAACACGGTGAGTAGTATCTGAAAATCAGAGCAGAGTTTTAACTCACAAACACCTGGTAACAGAGGTGAGGAAACGGGAAACACTTCCTTAAAGTAAGCCTTAAGAACTTTACAGGTTAAGATTAGTCGCAAACAGGTGGTGCATCAATGTCCTTGAGCATCCTTCATTGTTTGAAAATGAGTGGTCGCTAGTTTCAATCCCTGCTATTTGTACAAATCATATTCTAAATGCATTTTCTTACAACAAACTTGAGAGCCTCCCCTTCATTTTCAGTGGGAACAGTGTTGTTGGTCTCCCTTTTTTGTCATAGTCTGGAGTAAAATTTGTTGTGGCGATTCTTAGGAGAGATCCGAGGTGTTGGTCCGTTTACCTCGATCTGTGACGGGTTGATGTTGATGTTCATGTGGCTGAACGTCGCGTACTTCGAGCCAAATTGGCAACTCTTTTTTTTTAAACACTTGGCACTCAGTGTCCACCTTGCTTTTCTTTGGGCGACTCATTTTAATGGAAGGATTCCAGGGAAAGGTTTATGGGTGGCTTTAGCGTAAAACTGTATCTGAAAGCTCAGCGTGCAAACTACAAGAATGCTGTCGTCACAGCCCACGCTCTAAATTCGGCACTGATACAAATAGAGTGCGAGTCCGCCATGTCCGTACTACTGAGTACATACACGCACTTCTGAGTGTGCACCGAGCTTTCTGACACGGCTTCCGGTAGTAAATGCGCAGGCGAGCGGTTCCCCATCTACTGGGGAAACGCAGTCATTGCAGGCAAAATGACCAAAAAAAATGTTTAATAATACAATTTATTCAGGGTTGGCGGGCCGGATTAAACGATCCCGTGGGCCGGATGTGGCCCGCGGGCCGTAGTTTGCCCATACCTGCACTAGCCAATAACCAATGAGCCCTCTGTAAACAATCGCGTTTCTCAAACTATCTCCTATAAAATGATCGGAACTGACTAAAGTTCGATCCAACACATTGGTACTGCTCATTTATGTTTCCCTCCTATATCGATCCGTAAATTTACTCGAAACATCAATAGTCGGTACATACGGAAAATACGGCGTGTGTGTGTATATATATATATATTAAAACATTCATATCCATTTTCCGAACCGCTTAGTCCCCACGGGGGTCGCGGGAGTGCTGGAGCCTATCCCAGCCGTCATCGAGCAATAGGCGGGGGACACCCTGAACCGGTTGCCAGCCAATAGCAGGAAACACAGGTCTCTGTGCACTCGCACTCACACCTAGGGACAATTTGGAGTCTTCAATCGGCCTACCAAGCATGTTTTTGGGATGTGGGAGGCCCGGGGAGAACATGCAAACTCCACACAGGGAGGGCCCGAGGTGGAATCGAACCCACACCTTCCGAACTGTGAGGCGAACGTGCTACCCAGTGCTCCACCGAGCCGCATATATACATACATATAAATATATACATGTATATATACGTATGTAGACGTTCGAATGCTGGCTAATGGCTATTAGCGCGATTGGCGCCAATAGCTAGTGAGCATTTGAACATCTAGACGTCTATTCAACATTGAGGTTCTCTTCGATACATCTAACCTGTGATCCTTACCTTTGTACCAGGATGTTGTGAAAATGCATTTGATTAGTGATGGTCCAGGGTGTGAAAATGTAAATTTTTTTGTATAAATGTAACAGTCATACTTATGTTAGCTGCAGATATAAATACACCTTTTGATGTTAAAATTAACCAAAACGATAATTGAACCTAAATAAAAACGTTTTTTCAAACATTATCCAACCATCACAAATATCAATGTGCAATGATTTTAAATCATATGTTTAAAAATGTAAAAATATACATACAATATTAAAAAATGGGGGCTGTTTTAATAGAACAAAACTACTAAGTTACAATTTAAATATATGCATATTTTTTGTAGGACATATCAAACTAAACAACCAGCTCGGCGAAACACAACAATATAAACATCGCTCTCTTGTGGGGTTTTGATAGCCCCCTTTACTACTCAGCGCTGGAGCCTGTTCTAATTTTAAAGCCATGGCGGTCCTTGTTTCATCATCCGTGGCCTCTGTGCGTGTCGCCAACGGCTTCTACGAAGTTGAACTCAATGGACATCAGGCACCACCCATTGTAGACCTTGGGATTACTCTGTAAAAGAAATATGAATATGGAAGAAAAAACTACCTATAAAATAGTTTTTCCTTGATGTATGTCATGTAGTTATGTGCATTCCAGTTATTTTAGGTGAACTGAATCCTTAGAATCAGTTCACTCAAGATTCGTTCAAACGAATCGTTCAATGAATCCCCCCCTAACCCCCACACACACACACTGATACGTTTTTTTTTATTTTTACATCCAGTGGAAACAACCCATACACATCAAACAATACAACTACCCCCCCCCCCCCCAAATTATTATATATAATAATAATTGGTTCAGGTAATTAACACATTTCTTTCTATAATACAAAACTTACACACTGATCCGTTGGCAACAGTCTCTCACCCGGTCGTGAACGGGAATTTGCGTCACTGACTCGTTCATGAACGGGAAATTACGTCACTAACTCCTCCATCTATCGCTCGGTGGCGCTGCTGATTGGTCGTTCGCGAAGATTCACGAGTGAGTGACAAACAGCATTGCCGCTATGCCATTCCTAGCCGACGCACTTTATGCCGACATTGATGTTTCAATTTTGTTTTTGTTGGCTTGTAGTTGATGGTGTTATTATATATCAAATGTGTTTGTGTTTGTATGAAAGGTTGAAAAAAAAACGTTATGCCGACATTTGTTAATTTTGGGGACACCAACTCATATAACAACGTAAAACACATATACATATTGTCATATAAAGCAGTTAACCAAATGTCAGATTTTTATGTTTTGATTGGCGAATATAAAAACAAGGAATAAAACACCAGACAAGTTATAACTTAAATGTTTATAATAATAATAATAATTAAAGTACATCTCAAACCAGCAATCTAATGTGAAACTGCAGTCGATATATTGGATAACAATATTTAGGCATATATATGCATACATGTTATTTAAAACCTAAATCTACATTCTGGTTTACATAGTTCACGCCAGGAGACGCAACACGTCCACTGACTGATCCGTTGATGCACAGGAAGGCAGTTCACTCATTGACTCGTTCGTGAACGGGAAAGCCAGGATTCGTTCCCTCACTGATCCGTTCTCGCGGTGAACTGGAAATGCGATTCACTCAGTGAGTGATTCACTCAGTGAGTGATTCAATCAATGAGTGATTTGTTCACTCACAGATCGTTCGTTGGTGAACGGGAAATGCAATTCACGACTCGTTCGTGAACGGGAAGTTACATCATTTTCTTCGTTTTGTTTTACGGCGAGGTAGCACCAGCTTCAATGGGCATTACTGACACCTACTGGTTGAAGTTATATATGAAATGAAAAAAAAGAACGAATTACTTTAGGAAGTGATTTGTTCACTCTCGTTCACTGAAAAGAGCCGTTCTTTTTGAACGGCCCGTTCACTCACGAGCCAACACTAATGTAATGTCTTACCGTTTTTTTTCATGTATAATGCGCCCTCATGTATAATACGCACCCTAAAAATGGCATGTCAATGCTGGAAAAAAGCCTGTACCCATGTATAATACGCACCCCAATTTTTTTTAATTTTTAAAAATTTTTTTTTTTTTTTTTCAAGTCCCAATGAACGTCACACACGTATCTGGGTGTGGTGAAATTTGTCCTCTGCATTTGACCCATCCCCGTGTGATTTTGATCCATCCCTGGGGGAGAGGGGAGCAGTGAGCAGCAGCGGCGCCGCGCTCGGGAATCATTTGGTGATCTAACCCCCCAATTCCAACCCTTAATGCTGAGTGCCAAGCAGGGAGGCAATGGGTCCCATTTTTATAGTCTTTGGTATGGTCTTAACTAGGCTGGATGTATTTTTTTTGTTGGTGTTGATTTCTCCGACTGCCCGTAAAGGCACCACCGCGATCAGGTTAAAATGAAGAGAGGAAAGTGACGTGCGGACATGTGAAAAAGGCGGCTCTGTATGGGAGAGAAGTTGAAGAGGAATAAAAACACCCTTGGAAACCAAAACTTGCCCCTCGTCGTGACTCGGAGTCGCAACAAATGTTTCGGATTTGTGTAGGGTACATTGTGACAGACAGCAAACGAGCAGGTGATTGAGCAAGCGTCTGATACGAGAGCATTGCGTTCGTATGGAGCGTGTTTGAAGTGAACAGCAGAGACGAAAGGAACAAGGCAAAGTGTTGTGAAATAAAATATTACCTGTAATACGCATTTTGTTATTTGCTGATTGTATTAAACTATCACATTCATTGTCAGTCAAGAAGAGAAGAGGACTATTCGCATCGGATCCATAGTGCGCATGCGCAGTGATACTGCCTCCGTATGACGTCCAGTCCGCGATGGAGATTAAAAAACAAACAATATTTGACAATAACACAGGTTTCTGTTCCTCTCTTTGGTAATGTCACCCTTTCTTTTTGTCCCACGTCTTTGTCGGTCAGTCCTGTTGTTGGTTTTGTTAGAGAGTTATGTTAGTTTACCAAGTCTGTGTTTTGAGTTCCTCCAATGAACCCTGGTCCAAGCTGCACTTGGTCGCCCTGCTCCTTTCCACACTCCATCCGTGACAAGATTTTCTTCAAAAATTGTTGTACCATGATTTTCTTAAAAAAATAAAAATAAAAATTGTACCTATGTATAATGCGCACCTCAGATTTTAGGACAATAAATTAGTTAAATTTTGCGCATTATACATGGAAAAAAACGGTACTTTTCCCTGTGATGGGCCTTTCACACTCACTTGCTAGTTGTTAAAGAATGAAGCAAGTGTTAGCTGCAAGATTCAAATGAACCATTTTCCAATGATAAACTTTGCCCCGTTTGAAAAAAAAAAAGATGGCATTCTGTCTGTGCCTTTGAATGTGGTGCAATTTAATTTGGCTGTTGTATCCAATCACGTTATTTTAAAATAGTACTGATAAAATTGCTTATTCTACAAGTTGTTATCCAAATGATGAAAATGTACATGGTAAACCTGGGTTTGCACTTTGAGATTTGAGTGCATTAATGGACATTTTCAAACGTTTGATTTTGTTTATCTGTTATAAATGTTGTTTTTTTTTACTTGGTCTGAGGAAATATTCTAAGATTTTGAGATAGGATATTTGAGTTTTCTTAAGCTGTATGCCATAATCAGTAATATTAAAATAATAAAAGGCTTGCAATATTTCAGTTGATTTGTAATTAATCCAGAATTTGACTTTTTTTTTTTTAATCGCATTACAGAAAATAAAGAACTTTATCACAATATTCTAATTTTCTGAGACAGTCCTGTACAAACAAACTACTCTCAAAAACATTCTTGAAACATAACAGAGCAGGCTCTGTTCAAAATTATTACTCACCAAAATGCAGCCCTTCTTTTTCTTACAGAAAAGTAAGTTTGTTTGTTCTTTTTCTGAAGCGACGTCGACTCTCGCAACTCGAAGAAAAAGACCCTTTCAGCGCTTTTTCCTGGATTTTATCAGCAGACAAACCGGAACCGGAAATAAAAGCGATTACTTTTAACCCAAAACTCGATAAAATATGTCCCCAACCGCTATTTTTTTGGGCGTACACTATCTAATGCAGGGGGCACCAACCCGGTGCCCGCGGGCACCAGGTCGCCCGCGCCAACCACATCAGTCGGCCATAGGCCAGTTCTAAAAATTGTTTACAGTACACTGGTGAAGAGCATGCAATGCCAGGCTTCCCACTAACATTAATGTTCAGTGTCTTCACATAGAATATCATTAATAAAAATATAAAATTAAAGGTACACTGTGTAACTTTGTTATTTCAGAAGTGTATTATCAAAGTGGTCGCCCTTTGCATTATTCGGTGCCCTTGAAGTAGCTCCCAACTTCAAAAAGGTTGGTGACCCCTGATCTAATGTATTTAATTTAATCCCCCACATAGTCAGACATGGTATGGTTAAAATTAATAATGATTGTTTAAAATTCTGTACATTATTTGTACAACTTTCAGCTGGTTAAGAGTTTTATATTTTGAAATATGATCATATTTGATGGATTTAATTTTGTTGTTGATTTTAGGTTATTCCATAGCCCTAACATCAGTTTACCGAAATAAGCACACTTCACACGGATCAATGGTTGTTTAAAACAGAGCATCACAGCTTCTGTACAATATTAATATTGTATAAATGTATACAACTTCCCATTCCTTTTCTATTTTGTGCAGTGGATTTTTTTCTGTCTGTATCTGTTGTTTGTACAGTCATAGTTTGAATGACTTTCACCTTGCTTGTGCTTTTGAGTGTATTTGTCTTCATTTGATTGGTTGTGTGGTTTGCCTGTTTGAAACGAATGGATTCAATTCAATTAAACTTTCAGAATGGTTTTGGGTTTAATATTTCATATTTGATGGATTTAGTTTTGTCGTCTATTTTAGGTCTGTGTAGACCTAAAACGACTATTTTAGGTTATTCTACACACCTAAAATAGACGTCTAAATTAAGTCTATGTGTAGATCTAATATAGACGTCTAAATTAGGTCTACACATAGACCTAATATAGACGTCGATCAGGTTCCAGAAATAACCACACTTCACCCGGATCAGTGGTTGTTTAAAACAAAGCAATGCAACCTCTGTTCATTATTTATACAACCTACAGCTGGTTTATGGTTTAACATTTCATATTTAATGCATTTAAATTTGTCGTCTATTTTAGGTCTATATATAGACCTAATTTAGACGTCTTCTATTTTAGGTCTATAAAATAACCTCAAATAGACATCTATATCAGGTTACAGAAATAACCAGTTCACATGTACGGGTCAATGTTAAACACAAATCCAAACAACTTCTGCAAATTACTTATACAACTTACAGCTCGTTGAAACTTTAAAATTTCGAAATATGATTATATTTGATGTTTTTAATTTAGACGTCTATTTTAGGTCTATACCGAGACCAGTTTTAGACGTCTAAATTAGGTCTATACATAGACCAGACGTCTAATAGACATCTATGGCTGACAGAGTAGCTAACTAACGATGCATTTTTCCAACTGCAGCAAGACTGCGTTAGCGTCTGTTCGATGGAAATTCTGGCGTGAGGAGCTAACATGTAAATGGCGACGTGAATATAGCAAGCGCCAGGAAAAAAAAAAGACAGTCCGTCTTGAACAAGTTCCCAGTAGTGCGATTACAGCTATCACTACAGTATATAATCCTCTTCACACCCGGTATCAACAGGTGGCTCCGTGGCGCAATGGACAGCGCATTGGACTTCTAGGCTTTCGTAGTGATTCAAAGGTTGTGGGTTCGAGTCCCACCGGAGTCGTGGTTTTTTTTTTTTTTTGCACCTACGCTTATTTTTTTAGTAATTAGCACATTCTCACTACGACGTAACCTATCAAACTTTTTTTTTTTAAATACAACGCTACATAATGATTACCTTCTTCGAGTTTTGTGTTATCAAACCTTAAGAATACAAAGCTATATAATGATTACCTTCGTCGCATTTTGTATTCTATGTTTAGAATTAATTATTTGTAGTACTAATTTAAGGGCCTGTAAAATTGAGGCATGGCGATTTGCGACACGAGGCGCATATATATCAGCGAGATTTTACCGTTTGAGAACCTTCAGGAGCAGGACACCCAAAACGTGCCAATGTTTATTCTTACCAGTAGATGGCGTACACGCAAATGTAGGACAATGCTGCAGTGAGTTATACCGCTGAACTCAAGGTAGACAAGGTCAGAGAACAACACAGCAGGTCGGGAGACGACGAACATAATGGGGAGGCTGATAAAATCAGTGTATTTTCTTTTTCACATGGCTGTGTCAGTGGCGGTAAGAAATCGCACCTCATTCTTAAACTTGTTGCGTGTGTACAGTATTATTGTAGTCAGGGGTCGCCACGCCGAGTCACTCGCATTTGTTAGGCAGTTTTAAATCAGATAGTGAATCTGCACAATCCAATGATATCCAATGGAAAATGAAGGCAATGTTATGTATGTTCGTGTTTTCTATTAACTAGGTAACAATTATTTGTTCCTAAGTTGAAAGAAACAACATCAATATTTCAAATAGACTTACCATAAACTATTTCAGATTTGTTGTTGTACTCAGTGTGTGTTATGGGCCTCCTCGGGTCAACAAACAAGTTCCAACTAATGTATAATAAATATCGTAATTATAACCACGTAAAGAGTGCCATTGTTACAAAGTATTTGTGACAGTTGTTGCATATTGTTGATTCAACTAAAAAACAGTGCTATCTTGTCCAGGCACCTGTGCCATGTGAACAGATTGTGGTCCGCCTGCAGGCAGAGATTGAGGAGCTAACAAATGTGATCAATGAACAGCACAGATACATCCAGGTGCTCCACAGCCACCAGGCTCAGCAGCTAGAGCACATTCCCAACTCACATCTGGGAGCCCAAAACCCCTACAGAGGTTTACCGAGACTTTTTTTTTTTAAAATACAACGCTACATAATGATTACCTTCTTCGAGTTTTGTGTTATCAAACTTTAAGAATACAAAGTTATATAATCTTTTCTTTCTGCCTGCTCACACCCAGAACACTAAATAACTGTGGACTACAGTTAAATGTCTTTTTATCATAGATGCCATGCTGATACGGGCTGAAAGTTTTTGGTGTTTGTTTTGGCACTTTTGGTCCAAGAAAGAACTTTGTCAAAATATGAAAAATAATGAAAACAAAAAACCTTTGTATTAATTTCTAACATCAACCATATTTACAGCTAAAACACTGCACACAACACAATTCCAAAATTTACCAGAATGATTGTGTACGTGTGTGTGTGTGTGTGCGTGCGTGCGCGTGTGTAATTTGCATGCGCATGTGTGTGTGCGTAGACTGCTCCGAGGTGTTTGCTGATGGGAACGTCGCGAGTGGCTTGTATGCGATTCGCCCCGATGGCTTACCCACAGCGCTCAGCGTCTACTGTGACATGAACAATGGAGGAGGATGGACAGTTTTTCAAAGAAGGAGGGATGGCAAAGAGAACTTTGATAGGTGTGTGTGACTTTACGAATGCTAAATCAATGTAACATTGAACATTTAAGTGTCTTAAGTAAATGCTCTGTGTGTGCAGAGCGTGGGTGGAGTACAAGCATGGGTTTGGGGACCTACATTCCCCTGATGGAGAATTCTGGATGGGCAATGATGCTCTACATCATCTCACCTCACAAGGTGCGTGCATACGTGCGTGTGTGTGTGTGTGCGTGTGTGTGTGCAAGCACACATTTGCATTGTCTCTAAGGTGATTTGTCACACATCAGATCTTTAATCTAACCTTTTCTAGGGGACTACGACCTGCGCATTGACATGGAAGATTTTGATGGTAAAGAAAGCTTTGCAGAGTACAAGAAATTTAAAGTGGACAGCGAAACAGTAAGCTCACATCCTTCGTTTCCAAGTAACTTATCTGTAACCTTGACCTTCCTTCTTTTCTCACAACAGTACGGCTCTTATTTAGACTAATGTTTTCAGTTTCTAAGCACAAGCAAATGTGTACGGTTCTGTTGTGTGAATACTTCAACAACTCCTATCCTTTTTCTTCATCGATTAAGTAGATTATTGGGACTGGTGCCACAAAAGATATATTTCAACTACATCCTCTTTTGTGACACCATGTCAGGACCTTTGCTCTGCTCATTTTGGTTTTCATATAACTATTTGACAATTTTCACAATTTTTGGAGCTGTTACTGACATTGAATGTGTGGAAGGACTTGTACCGATTGCATTTGGGGGAGTACAAGGGGAATGCAGGAGACGCCCTGGCTGACCTGCACACCACCAAGCACCCATCTCCAGGCAGCAGTTCGGCCGGAGTCAAATTCAGCACCTATGACAAGAAGCCCGGTGGAGCTGGCAAGTGCATTAGGCACAGCAAGTCAGGCTGGTGGTTCAGCAGGTCAAACTATTTTCTCATTCCCACAAATCCACCATGCTGAAAAGCATCTTCATAAATGGTATAGACTGTAATTTTCTTCACACTGTGCATTCTTGTGCTCAGGTGCGATTCAGGGAACCTTAACGGTCATTACTACAAAGGACCATACCAAGCGATGACCACTGATGGCATGGTGTGGTACACATGGCACGGGTGGTGGTACTCCATCAAATCAGTGGTGATGATGGTACGAGCTGCTGACCTTAAGCATCCGCAGGTCAAGGCACCGAGACAACTAGACCCGAAGAAAGCGTCAGCTGATCTCTCTCATTACCCACCTGGCCAATAGGCTGAAAAGCAAGTAAAACTTTGCCGTTACAAAAGCAGACTGTATTTTGTATGATGTAGTCTGTGCTTCTGTTGTTTCATTTTTGGTATTACAGCACCACTGTAGTTGGATTGCAACAATTAAAACGTGACTAAAATCGAATGTCTTACTGTATTTATCCTGTTTTCAAAATAAAAGAGACCATACTGTACTGAGGCATTGTAGGTACATTTGACGTTTTAGAGGATTAAGACAGAAAAACAACTAAAAGGCTAGTGTCTCTCAATAAATGTTTTCATGCTGTAGGAAAGTTTTGTCAAACGTGACATTACAAGTGATCAGCTATGAAGTCAATGAGGGCTTTAGGTCATTTTACAAAGTGTCAATTAGTCTTATTTATCTGGGATTTTAGGTAACAGCGGGAATATAGTAGTTAAAAGCATTTTGCTTCAGGAAATGGGAGGTGGGGTCTAATTTGACCAGTACAAACATAGCGAAACATCCAAGGAGAATTACATTCCACATTGTAGAGTAAGGTTGAAAGGAGCAAACTTAGAACAAGCACATCTAAGTTCAAGTCTATGGGTTTAGGTCAGTTGAAAGTTTGCATTTGCTCACATTAGCATGTGAAGTTCATTCAGTTCTTCCAAAGGTCTGAAGCAGACCAGTGATTGAGCTTCGCTCTTTGGAGAGAAAACCGTTCTCTTGAAAAGGAGAATAAAAACGAACAAGTAAATGACAGATTTTGGTTATGGTACACATCCCAACCAAGTTATTTCAGCCTCCTCCTTATTGTGTACACAACAAAAGTAAAAAGTGAATAGCCATAACATACGAGAGGTGCTATATACAAACCCTGAGTAGTTAGTGCCTGCAATTTTCTTGAGAATAACAAAGACGTTTCTTGGCATTTGGTAGTCAGAAGCTAAACAAGCCCCATGATGTGCTTTCAAAGCACGAGTCTTTTACTGCAAATAGTTTAAAATGTACAAGTTCATCATGAGATACGTATCCAACACTAAAATTTTGGATCTTCCATCCATCTTCATGGCGTTTGGAATGAGCCGTTAGAGGAGAGGGGGAGGATGTCGTTATCTAGGCGATAAGGGCGCAGCAGCAGGGAACGACGCAGAGTTCCGTGGTGAGCTTAAGGGAGATGTAGGAGAGAGGCGGCGTGGACTCCCCAGCAGGTCGCCATTATGCAGTTTCCACAGCAGCTCCTCATTCTCCATTGAAAGACGCTTGTTGACCTTGGACTCATTCTGTAGTGTCTGCTGGAGTTTGGCCTGCTCGTTGGACAGCTGCCTGCAGTCACAGTTGCATAACATCATTTTCAAAGGGTCATACTTTTTTAGATGAACATACTAGAGATGATAAGATGCACAGGCGTTGATTTTCTTTTTTCTTCTCTTGAAAATAAGCAGTTGAGATGGTTCACATTTTTGGGGAAATATACATTGTAGACAGAATAATATACTATTTTATTTTATTATTATATTATATTTTTGGTTTGTCTCCCTAAAAGTGTTTTGTCAATTTTTGTAGAGGCCCATCTGGAGGCATTGTTGTGCGAAGGAACTGTCATTGAGTTGTGGAGCTTCATCATCTCTACGCAATTACAGAAACCTTTTTTTTCCAGGGTGACAATTACGTGCTTATCTTCCACTATTTTCAAGTGAGGAAAATTAAGGACAAAACTTTCTTTTTTTAAATGATCTTTATATTCTTGTGCTTGTGTAGCTATATACTCAGCACAAATAAAAGTCTTGATGAGCCCACCTGTAATGTGTTTTTGTAGAGCCTCATGCGGAGGCATTGTTGTGCCAAGGAACTGTAATTGTGTTGTGGAGCTTCATCATCTCTACACAATTACAGAAACCTTTTTTTTCCAGGGTGACAATTACATGCTGATCTTCCACTATTTTCAAGTGAGGAAAATTAAGGACAAAACTTTCTTTTTTTAAATGATTGTTATGTTCTTGTGCTTGTGCATGTGTAGATATATATTCAGCACAAATAAAAATCTTGATGAGCCCACCTGTAATGTGTTTTTGAAGTAAGACCACCACTTAGTAAATAAAGGTGACAACCCGACCTACAATCTATAGACACAGACACATGTGTATACGCACTTTGAGAGAGCAGCGTGTTTGTCCATCCTAGCTTTGTAATCCTCGTTCTCCTGTTGAATTTTTGTCAGACATTCCTCCAATTTCACATTTGTCTCCACCTGGGACACACACACAGTCATAAATATTTTGCCTTTATGTAGAAATGATGATAAGCCTAAAAATAAAGCTACTAACCAGTTTGTTCATTTCCATGAGCTTCTTTTCCTTTTGATGCAGCTGGTTATTCTTAATCTCCAGCACCACCTTTAAACTTTCTAGCTCCTGCTCCAGGTAAAGAGTGTGGGAGTCCTTCTGCAAACACACGCACGCGCGCGCACGCACGCACACGCACACGCACACACACACACACACACAGAAAATCATTAAACACAGCACATATTTTGCTCTCTAATGGAACCGCAAGTAACAGAAGCTCCTGTAATTTTTTAAGTGTATTGGCTTTCATTAGATTGTGCATGTCTACCTAATCTTGTGATTTTCCGTTAGCGTTAAATACTTGCCTTGCAGTCTGATCTTATAAGTTACAAAGTGAATGTTGTCCAGGAGTTGCGCTTTAGTTAAGGTATGGGCAGGCGCAATCACTTTGCGTCCCAGCAGAGGGCAGCTGTGTTCATGTTCACTTCACCTTGGTTTTGCTCTTTTAACTTAGTGGTGGTTGTTATTCAGTCAATAGTGAAATGATAAGCAGAAGAGTCATGTGGTGTCATGTACGATGCTGGAAAAGTCATTACCAGATTCTTATCTGAGAGCATCCGCCTCTCTTCCTCTGCTTTCAGCTTTTCATTCATGGCCGCGTTTTCTGCTGACAGCGTATCTATTTTGTCCTGATCGGAGGAAGGCATTAAAGGCATTTGTCAACACTGATATACAATATTTAGGCTGCAGAATTTGCTTAAAAAATATAATACATCTTAAATAAAAAACTAGTCTTACAGAAAAAGTAGTTTCTGTTTCCTTTAATGTTTTGTTCAGGTTCTCCAGGTCGATTTCCTGAATTCTCTTTAGGTCTGAAATGAACAAATTCATGAACAAACGTTTACATGAGATGTACCTATGAGTATAGATACTGTATATTACTGTATAACTGTTTAACAAGTGGGTTAAGTTATCTGTTTTGCGTTATTGGTTGATGGACTCACCTTGTAGGGAGGTTTCATGTTGCTGTTTGAGAGACTCAATGATTTGGCGGTGACTCACTTCCTGGTTCTTCCTCTCAGCTTCATTCTTGGTCCTCGTCTCTTCCACCTACAAATCAAAGTTGATGATCAGTAACTTATTTTTTAGATGATGTCACTGTAAGCATGTTTTTTTGTTTTGTGCACATTAATCTGAGATCAGATCATTTGATTCATCAAAACTGTGGGATCCAATGTGAGTTTATCATTGTTGCGCAATAGTGTCATTAGTTGTGTCCCTAGTTTCATATAACACAAGTGAGGATAAAGTAGATCTACAGTTGGTTATTTTCACAAGTCAACAATAATAAGCAATTTGTACTCCAATCTTGTGTTGTGCAGCAGTCTGTCATTTGTCACATTTTGCTCATTTGTTACTGCTTTGTTAAGGATTTTAAGAAAGTACAATGCATCCCGGTGGAGCACTGGTTAGCACGCATGCCTCACAATTCGGAGGGTGCAGGTGCGAGTCCGCCTCCGGCCTTCCCTATGTGGAGTTTGCGTGTTCTGTCTCTGTGCCCGGCATGGGTTTTCTCCGGGTCCATCCCAAAAACATGCTTGGCATGCTGATTGAGCACGCCAAACTGCCCATAAGTGTGAGTGCGAGTTCGGATGGTTGTTCGTCTCTGTGTGTCCTGCGATTGGCTGGTAACCAGTTCAGGGTGTCCACCGCCGACTGCCCGATGACTGCTGGGATAAGCTCCAGCACGCCTGTGACCCCGGTTGGGACACGGGGTACAGATAATGGATGGATGTACTATACATCCCTAAGACAAATGTAACACTTGTAATGTGTGTGCATAAGTATAAGGAACGTATAGAATTTTAGCCTTAGCCCAAGAATTTGAAATTGTTTTGTTAAAATACTGTATTTTCCGGACTATAAGCCACTACTTTTTGCACAAGCTTTGAACCTTGCGGCTTGGAGGCCGGTGGGGCTTTTTTTTGTGAATTGTTGATTTGGGTGAGTTGTTGCCAGAAAGCTGATTGGTGTAAGTTCTCTGACCTTTTGTTCCATTAACATGCGACATTTGTCAGCCTCCTCCTGGTATGTTTGATGGACTTTGTCCCACTCTGTTTGGTAAAAACTCCTCAATCTGACATATACAAACAAGACAGAATAAGAATTTTGGACATACAATTATGATTGGATGTGTTCTGTGCATGGAAAAATCGGTACCTCTCCTCTAGCTGCACCAATTCATCCTTGTGTTGCTCATCTAGCCTTTTTAAGGCCTCCTCCAAATTTATGCGTGCCTCCTCCTTCTCCTTGTGCAAACGGTCACAGCATTGAGACGATGCAACTGCACATACACAAGAATGATTTGAGTTAGACTTTCAATGACACATTTCAACAATACTTTGCAAACTATCACACTTTGAATGTAAAATTAATTTGCGTAGTGGATCCGGAAGTTATACTAATCATTGCCACTGACACGTGTGCACTCAATCTCAATAGACCACTTTGAAGGAGGATGAGTTTTTGCAGTCTGTTTGGAATAAATCGAAATAGAGTATCAAAGTAAATCAAAGTTGATCGGCCAGTGATGGCTATCATTAGCTGTTGGAGAGCTGCTGAAATGACTCAAAACCTGCAATATGAAGTTTCGCCTTTAGGGGCGATGTAATTTATGCAGTCTCTGGAGCATGGAAGAGGAAAGGCACCTGAGTCTAGAGCAGTGGTGGCCAACCCGCGGCTCGCGAGCCTCATGCAGATCTTTGCCTGGTTTCCTTCGGCTCTTTTACGTTCATATCAACATTTGTGTTTGTGGTTTTTTTTTTGTGCATGTTGCTTCGCTTGAGTTCAATATGGTATTTCTGTCAAACGCGTATGCGCATGAGGTGAAATCCCGCAAAGGAGGAGGGGCAAACCCATTCGAGGAAACAAATAGTGTCAATTTCGCTCTCAAAATGGCAGGGAGAAAATACACAGCTAAACGAAAATATGAAGATGAACACAGGATGTTTTTAACAGAGAGGGAAAGTTTATATTTTTTTGTTGAACGCAATGGCAAGCCATTCTGCCTGATATGTCAGACGTCATTAGCGGATTTCAAAGCTTCAAATCTTCAGCGCCACTTCAGCTCATTTCATGCTAATATCGATAAGGACTTTGCAAAAGGGACTGAATTTTGCATGTGCAAGTTGGACACTTTGAAAAGTCAGGCAGAAAAACAGGTACAGTTTTTCCCAAAAATTACAAAGCCCTCAGGCCCTCACGCTTGCATCGCATCAACTGTCTTGGAACATTGCACGGGCTAAAAAGCCATACAATGAAGTGGAGTTTGTTAAAAAATGCCTCAGTGACGGTGTTGAAATCTTGTCTCCTGAAAACGACAAACTAAAACGAATAGTATCAGACATCCAACAAAAAGAATTGCTTCGACTAGCAACAACGGAATACAAGCCAGATTTGAGGACGATTGTTCAAGGCAAGGAATGCACTAAGCAACATGCATAGTAAGCAAAAAAACGCTATCGTGAATTATTGTTTTTGTTTGTGGACTTTGTAGAACTGAGAGTTTGTGTGTGAGAAAGTGCATACAATGTTCATTGTTGAAAATGACTGGCCTGTGGTCAATTTCTGTCATTATCATGTTAGTGCGTGACATGCAGTGAGGTTCATAACTGGGGAGGAACTGACGTCACTCGTGTTGAATCAGTCTTTAGTCGGTTCCGATCACTTTTATGGGAGTCTGAGAAACGGATTGTTTACAGCGGGCCACCATGACACTGAGGCTGCTGAGGCTCATGGGATTTTGCAGGTGGCTAATGCTATAATGATAGCTGCTATACGCACAAGGTTATTTCATTTCAAAATAGGCTGCGCCGTTAATGTTTTGAGTACCGTAATTCTCGGACTATAAGTCGCACCGGAGTATAAGTCGCACCAGCCATAAAATGCCCAAAAAAGTGAAAAAAAACCCCATCTATATGTATATAAGTCGCCCCCCCACTCAAACTATGCTAAAAACCGCGACTTATAGTCCGAAAATTACAGTAAATTTCCGGATTGATATGGAAGGGAAACAAACATAAGTAAGCAGTACCAATTTTATAGGAGATAGTTTGAGAAACGCGATTGTTTACTGAGGGCTCATTGGTTGTTGGCTAGTGGATGCATACCGCAACCTTAGTCAACCTCAGTTTGTTGCAGTATAGCCTCTATTTTATGCGCCTTTTCATCCGGTGCACCCAATATATGAAATCATTTCTAAAATAAAAAATTCAATGAGGGTGCGCCTTATAGCTGCGAAAAATACGGTAGATTGATTTAGTATTGGTACCATTGACAAAGACAAGTAGTAGAAACAATAAGCTAACTATGAAAGGCCATTTTTTTAACTACGACATAATCGTCATGCTACAAGAGAAACATTTTCCTTCATGCAATCAAATCAAGTAGTTGAGGAGCACAAACAAATTAGTAAACCCAGGTGTGAAGGGAGTGAGGCCAGATTTGGCTCTTGTGATTTGACTCATTTTAACTGCCAAAGCTGGAAGAGCATTCATTCATCAGTAGCTCCCAACAGGTAACTGGCTTTCTGTCAACCACATTCCACTTTCATTGCTCTCATCAATGACAGACAATTCATTGAACACGCCAGTGAACTAAAAATGATAAAGTAGAACACATACATTGTGTGACTAATACAGCTTTCACAAGCAGATGCATGTCTACCTCTCTCTCTCACCTGTCAACATGTGACACATCGAATCATGCACATTGATAACAGTTTTGAACTACCAAATGCTACAATGGTTAACAGCAAATTTGAATCAGGGATGGCTTTAAAATGTACTTTAAAAATTATTTATTTTTCTCTGGCAGGATATTTGACCTGTAAAAGTTTGCACAATTTGAATTTTACATGTGTTGTAATTCAAAGGAACACCGGAAGTGCCACATCAGGATGCTCTTCATTCACTACAGCTCGGCCTTCAACACAATCATTCCTGACATCCTGGTCAGTAAGCTGTCTAACCTTCGCTTCCCCCTCTCACCTGCAGCTCAATAAAGGACTTCCTTCCAGGCACCAGCAGTCAAACCTGGGCCCCACCTCTCTTCCACCAGAACATTCAACATGGCCCCCCTCCCCTCCTCTACAACCTTTACACCTCCGACTTTAAACTGGCCCACAACGGTAACATCATCGTGAAGTTTGCCAACGACACGACAGCGGTGGGGTGGATCTCAGGAGGTGACTAGTCAGCGTCCAAAAATAAGGTCCTGCGGCTGTCTGAGTGTTGCACAGCTAACAATCTGACACTAAACGCCGCTAAGTCAAAAGAGCTAATCCGAGACTTCAAGAGGTCCAGAACAGATCCACCTCGCCTCACCATCAAGGGCGACTCAGTAGGGAGAGTTACATCCTTCACCTTCTTGGGCACCACCATCTCTGCCGACCTCTCCTGGTCGGTCAACACCAAGGCTGTCCCCAAGAAGGCACAGCAGCGTCTGCACTTCCTGAGACTGCTCAGAAAAAAGGACACCATCCAAAATCTGCTGCTAACCTTCTACTGATCCTCTATTGCCAAGACATCACAAGACTTACCACCTGTTTTGCTTGCTGCACTCTGGCAGATGCTACAGGTGCATCCAACAATAACAGACTTAGGGACAGCTTCTACCCAAATGCACACATACACAGGTCACCAAATACACACAAAGCTCTCACTGTATGAAGTCTGTAAAGCCACTTGCAATTTTGTTGGACCTCCAGTTTGTCTGTTGCTGTACAATGACAATAAAAGCCTTTTTATTCTCCCCCCGTCAGAAAAATTAATCTCGAAAACCTTTCTTGCAGGACTGATTTAAAAAATGGTTGACAAATATTATCAACTAATATTTCACAGATAATGCAATAGTGCCTTTAACTTCAATGTGTCACACAGTATAACACAGCTGGTGGTACTGAAAAAGAGAGCTAGAAATTAACCACATCCAGTAGCTGTGATCATATCTTGACTTGTAATTGAACTACTGTATATGCAGTAACAACTGGCTGTCGCTACGGCAGTTGCTGCAACCCTTTGAATAGAACTCACTGTGTGTGTGCTTTGTGGGCGTGCAGCTGCTCCAGTGGTGATGGAAACAAAAAGTCAATAACAGCTGAGGGAAATATTATAGTTCGGCTCGTGCTTCAATGCACATAGTGCATCCATAATATTCAAAGTGAAGGAATGGGGTCGAAATACAAAAAGTCCTGCCTAGCTACAAAAACAGATATGCTCAAACCTCATTGAATAAAGTACATAAGCAGACAAGTATAATCACATATTAAATCAATAAAAGAAACATTTTAAGCATATAGTTATACCTGCACACCAAATCAATAAAGCAGACATAACTAGACTTGAATCACTTGTTATCCACTTTACTCTTCGGATCACGGATTGCGGTTCTGACTCCACGAATGCCGCCGATTGCGGTTCTGACTCCCCGAATGGCGCCGATTGCCGTTCTGTTGACGGTGTGCACAGTTCTGTTTCCGCGTTTGCCGCTGTGTGCGGTTCAGACTCTGTTGCTGCCACCTTGGACTTGTCTCGTCTGGAGGCTCACGGTCAGAATTCTATCCGTGTCCGAGTGGACTTCTGTCTGTCTGTTTGCTGGCCGTGAGTCTATCCCGTCTGTGTCTTCGTTTCCCCACCTACCTCCCTTCCAACTCCCTTTCCCTTTAATAAACCCTGGTTCAAGCTGCATTTGGTCGCCCTGCTCCAATCATTCCCGACAGCGAGCCCCACTTGACAGACATTTGCTTTCTGAAAAACACAAATGAATTTAACCCCTCAAAGAGGAGTTCAAATCTGGGCTCCCGCTTCCTGCATAGAATTTCTCTCATTACAAAAAAAAAAACATGCTAGTTTCATTGAAGATGGCCTGTAGATGTGACTGTAAGTACTCATCTGTATGTCCCTGCCATTGACTGGCAACTGTCTAGCCTCAAGTCAACTGGGATCAGCTCTATAGAAAATGGAAGCATGCATGATGGCAGCACATTTTACACCGTTGTTGTCGTTGTTGTTCAAGGGCAGCACGGTGGACACTCGTTAGCACGTCCGCCTCACAGTTAGGAGAATGCGAGTTCGATTCCACCTCCGGCCCTCCCTGTGTGGAGTTTGTATGTTCTCCCCGTTGCCGCATGGGTTTTCTCCGGCCACTTCGGTTTCCTCCCACATCCCCAAAACATGCATGGTAGGCTGATTGAACACTCCAAATCGTCCCTAGGTGTGAATATGGATGGTTGTTCGTTGTTTCTGTGTGCCCTACAATTGGCTGGCAACCGGTTCAGGGTGTCACCCGCCTACTGCCCAATGACTGCTGGGATAGGCTCCAGCATCATACGAGTGAAGGAATGGGTTCGAAATACAAAAAGTCCTGCCTAGCTACAAAACCAGATATGCTCAAACCTCATTGAATAAAGTACATAAGCAGACAAGTATATTCACATATTAAATCAATAAGAAACATTTTAAGCATATAATTATACCTACACACCAAATCAATAAAGCAGACATAACTAGACATTTTTGATAGGGGGTAATGACAAAGGTTTTAACTTTATGATCTGATATGTATTTCTGAGCACGTTGAAATAACAAATGTTTTTTGATATATTGCCTGAATAGCTTAATGACCCTTAAGGAACTGTTTAATGCATGCCTGATGATTTTCTAAATCACGGACACTGCCAAAGTCGTCTAAAAATGGACAAGATTGTATCTTGTTTTGACAAATGCTAGACGCCAGTTTTCGATTACTACTGAACGTTCTGGACAGAGGGAAATATTTTGCCGAACAAAGAAAAGATATGGTTGGAAGCATGATTAAACTAAGAATATGATGGCGTAAGCAAGTACATGGAGTATCAAAAGAACAAACAAACAAAAACATGGTAAGTGGTGAGTACAAACTTTGCATAGTCAGGGAACATTAATAAATTGATGATGTCACAGCCAAAAGCTCACATAATTCCGTACAAAATTGAAAGAATGATGAATGGGCGGTGTGCGACAATGGGCGAAGTGAATGTATGTGCAAGAATGGTTTACAGCAGTGGTCACCAAACTACAACCCGCGGGCCGGATACGGCCCGTCAGCACATTTGGCCCGGCCCTCTGAACAATACCAGAGACGCTATCGGATTTTTTTCCTATTTGGCCTCCAGAAAAAAAATCCTAAGCCCGCCGGCCCTGTCAAAGAGAGAACGGAATAATGGCGAAAAGGTTAGGTAAGAGAAAATTGATTCAGAATGCAGGGTATTTAACCTGCAGTGGACAAACGATTATTTTTTTGTTCAATGTAAAGAAAAGGCTGTTTGTCTCATCTGTCAAGAGATGGTGGCGGTATTCAAAGAATACAATCTTCGCCGACACTATGAATCCCGTCACAAAGACAAGTACGATAGCTTGCAAGGCCAAATACGAGCAGACAAACTCTCAAAGCTAAAAAGTGGACTACTATCTCAGCAGAATACATTTGTACGCCAAGCTCAGCTGAACCAGGCATCCGTTCGGACCAGCTTTCGGGTTGCTAAACTGATAGCAAGCAGCGGTAAGCCTTTCACTGACGGAGAGTTTGTTAAGAAATGTATGGATGCTGTCGCGGAGGAGGTGTGTCCCGGGAAGAAAGATGCATTTAATGCCGTAAGTCTGTCGGCGAGTACAATCACCAGACGCGTTGAAGAAATCGGGAGTAATGTATATGCCAGGGGTGTCAAACTCGTTTTTTTCGCGGGCCGCATTGCAGTCATAGCTTCTTTTTCGGAGGGCCAGTATAACTGTCAACCCAAATAAATGTATGAGCACCTCATATTATATACAGTAAAAGCTACAAAACAAACTGACAAATAACTTGTTTTCAAATCAGACGAGAAAAAAATGGTCAGATATTAAAAAATATATATATTAAAAGTGAAGACAATTTGCAATTCCAGTAATGACTGAATTTGATGCAAAATTTGTCTTTGCGGGCCACATAAAATGATGTGGCGGGCCGTATCTGGCCCCCGGGCCTTGAGTTTGACATGTGTGGTATATGCCCAGCTGCAGCAGAAGACGAAAGAATTTGACTTTTTTTCATTAGCACTGGATGAGAGCACGGACGTGCAAGACACAGCGCAACTGCTCATTTTTATTCGTGGAGTTAGCGCAAACTTTGAGATATGCGAGGAGCTGGCAGCCCTCCAAAGTCTCAAAGGGACTACAACGGGAGAGGAAATTTTTGACAAAATGTGCCAAACCATGGAGAAGTTGGACCTGGACTGGTCAAAGCTAGCTAGCATCACGACTGACGGGGCTCCTAGCATGGTGGGCGAAACTCGGGGTCTAATAGGACGCATGAACCGGGAGTTGGAAAAAAGGGGTCTCACCGCTACGAGTCCACTGCCTAATTCACCAGCAAGCACTGTGCTGCAAAGTGTTGACGTGGGATTCTGTAATGAAGGTTGTGGTGTCGTGCATAAACTTCATCAGAGCAAAGGGACTTAAACACAGGCAGTTCCAAGAATTCCTGTCTGAACTGGAGTCTACGGACGGAGATGTGCTGTACTACACAGAGGTCCGATGGCTGAGCAGAGTTTTGAGCCGTTTTTACGAACTGCTACCCGATATTAACGCATTTCTTCATTTAAAAGACAAAACGGTCCCAGAGCTGATCGACCCAGAATGGAAATGGCACCTCGCATTTTTAACAGACGTGACAGAAATACTTAACAGCCTTAACTTGCAGCTACAAGGTGAGGGGAAACTCATTTGCGACATGTATACACACACATAAAAGCATTTGAGGTGAAATTAGCGCTGCTTTTGGAACAAGTGAAAAAGCGCAACTTCGTCCATCTTCCTGCTACCCAAAACCTGTCGACAGAGAACCCAGCGGTCCCGTTCCCAGCTGAAAAGTGCGTGGAAGCACTGGAAATGCTGAAGGCGGAGTTTGGTGTGCGATTCAGTGAACTACATGTTCATGCAAAAGAAATCCGTCTTTTTCAGAAACCCTTTGTTGCCGACATTGATGAAGCCCAGCCTTCATATCAGTTTGAGTTGGCTGAGTTACAGAACTGTGATGTTCTGAAAGACGCATTCAAGCCCAACAGTCTCATTGACTTCTATGCTGCCCTCCCAAACGACACATATCCAAACATCAAAAAACACGCAATGAAAATGTCCACAGTTTTTGGCAGCACGTATATCTGCGAGAAAATCTTTTCTCGCATGAAACTGCTGAAAACTTCGATGATCAAGATTGACAGATGAACATTTGCATCAGTGCTTGAGACTGGCTGTAACTAGAATGGAACCTGATATTCAACTTCTCACCAGCCAGATGCAGGCCCACAGTTCACACTGATGAACATACATAGGTAAGCTCACTTTTCTGACTTGAATGAGTCATTCTGAGCATAAACAAATATAATCATAATAAAATATACTGGGATAGAATCCATCTTTACAACCCTACTGGTAGTGAAATGTATTGTGCTGTGTAGGTGCTGTATCACTTAGTTCAGTTTCTCAACCTGCTTCCTTTGTGGGTTTCACAGGGAAGTTGATGAGAGAGAGCTGCAAACAGCGGTGTCTACAAGCCTACTGGAACCTACAAAAGGATTATAAGGAAGGAACACAAGAACTTTAAGAGACTGCTCATATGTGTCAGAGAGATTCTGCTCTGACAACTGAGCTGAACTTTTATCTGTTAAGATTGTGCATGGCACAACAGAAAGTTAATGTTCTATGGCTTTTTTTCTATGAAGAACCCAGAGAGAGTTATTTAGTTATTAGTTATTTCCAGTTTTTTCTGTGAAGAACTCAGAGAGGGTTATTTAGTTATTATTTATTTCATTAATAGTGTTATTATTTGTTTCCTGACTTTTTTTTCTGTAAAGAACCTGGAAAGGGTTATTAAATAACAGTTATTTGGTTATGTGTGGCTTTCTGGAAAACAATAAAAATGTTAAGCTCCCCTACGATCGTCACACTTTTTCTGTTACAAACTGACACCGGCCCCTCATCAGAGAAGGGAAAAGTTATGTGGCCCTCACAGGAAAAAGTTTGGGGACCCTTGGTTTACAGCAGTGCTTCTCAATTATTTTCTGTTACGCCCCCCCCTAGCAAGAAGAAATCTATTCGCGCCCCCCCTCCCCACCGTGACTATCCTAACTTGTCTTGTAAGTCGTAAAATGTTGCACTGTCGCAAACGTGACAGAAGTAACAATGAGAGCGTTACTGCCCCCTGCTGTAGTAAACCCGCAATTACACTTTATGGCGCGCCCCACTATTTGAGAAGCACTGGTTTACAGGAAGGACACTTGGAGATACAACCGGTAGAGGTGCCAGAGGGAGACAGCCAAGAACCCGGCCAAAGACCTGAGTCAGGCTGAAAGACGGAAAGGAAAACAACAGCCCCCACACACATCGAATCGCCCATAATCAGCATCCAACCCCACAGAACCAGGTCTCACCGAACCAGCACCCACTTCCATGGAATCAAACTCTCCTGCGAACTTGCCCCACCCCAAAGACTCATCACCCATCAAACTCGGCCCACACCGGCATGTGCAACTGAATATAAGCTGACCAAAGAACCTTGAACGTTGCCTTTTCTGAATGGAGACTTTCTGCTCTTGAGCATGGTCGCATGAAAGGCCCAACGCTGTATTGTACTTTTCTGAAAACAGAGCTTTCTTAACAAGAATTGTGATTGAACTCAACCAACCTGTGTAAGTCTAATTTCTGCTTCAGTGTTTTAGCATTTTCCTAAATCTGAAGAAATCAAAGGAAATTGGTGAGTAAATTGGATAACAGGTGATTGGCAATGGCTTTTGCCGTGAGGCGCAGATAGCGCGCTTCCTAAATTGTGGACAAAATCCAACAGCACTCATTCAGGGCTACTTAGCCCAGAGTATGCCAAACAAAACAAACCAAGCAAGACAGTTCTTTTTTAGCTAGACAGTTGCAACAGATAGAGCATGTGACGTAACACGTCACAGGAAAACTATTAAACCGCCAAATGGGACACGACAGGTTGTTCCTGTTAAGACTCACTGAAAGAGAATGAAGGTTTTACTAACAGTGTGGTCTGCGTGTGTGTAAATGTGTTTGTCTGTGTGTGAGAGCAACGGTCTATGCGAACATTCTTCAGCTCCGTGTTTAAAGACATGCGCCAAAGGTCAAACATGCAGTAAAAGAAACATTATAGTCAGCGATGCGACAAATGGTGGAATGAAAGTGGAAAGTGCGAAGTGTTCATCAAAGAAAAATGTCTGAGACCAGGAAAGGTCTTTTCAGTTTGGAGTTATGGAGTATTAGGCAATGCTTAGGTACTGTAAAACCTCCATAGATTTTTGGAATACACTTTCTAGAGTTTGAGTGTCTTGATAAATAACACTGCATTCACACACTGTAATTGTTTTAATGTATTAGTTAGGCCGTCCTCAGACGAGCTTCCATAGTAGAAGCTATACATTGCAAATAATGACTGTGGGGCACAGCTCCTCACAGCATCCCCAATCCAACCCTTAATGCCCAGGGAGGCATGCGGTTCCATTTTATAGTCTTTTTGGTATGACTCGGCCGGGGATCGAACCCATGACCTCCCAGTCTCAGGGCAGACACTCATACCACAAGGACACTGAACTGGTTTAATGTATTCTTAGCTGTAAAGTCATGCATAAACGAGTTAACGCAGGACAAAACTGAAATGGTGTAGTAAAATATACTCACACTAGTCTAATCAAACACATATGAATCCCAAAATTCAATATTGACCCTTTTTCTGCTCTGTATCCCATTGCTCTTTGATGCTAATACTATTACTGACAAGTTCTGACATGGACACGTCCTCACTTCATAATACACAACTGCATCACTGCAAATTTCTTAACTTTTATTATTTCTTAGTCTTTCCAATATCATGGGAAGCATTTTTGTTTTTCTAAATGCTATGAATGAAAGAATAAATTAATGGTTGCATGAATAAAAAGGCATGGCCACGAACGTGCCGTGCATGTCAAAAAAGCCCTATGGGCTTTTGACTGTGTATTGTTTACTCCTTGTTTCCCTTCTGCAAAGTGGTAATTAGAATCATCCAGTTTGGGCGAGCAGACACGCTTTTGTGTCGGGGCATTTTTGCCGTGCCCCGGTTCACCTTTTCCAACTTGACTGCAGTACAGAGGGCTCACATTATTCCAGCGAATGAATGCCACTGTGCAGTGAACGACATGTATGAAGTGTAGCGTAGAGCAACCACAGATATCTTGATCTTGTCACTCCGGCACACAATTTGAGTTTTCTGTTGCCTGGGTTTTCTGTTGTTAGTCAATCTGAATAAAACAATCATACGCGCATGTACGGTATGTACACTATGGAAATGACAGGCAGGTTAGAGCCTGCGCAGTTGCCCTACAGCTCTCTTTTCCCTTTTCTGAGAAGCGCATTGCTAAAAACAGAAATAATGGGCACAGTGTTTACAGTGAAAGTTATTTGTGGTTATCATTTCTTTGGGTGCTTACCCAGCTCCTCTTTCAGCTTTGCCAGTTCTAGCGACAAGTCCGTCTTTAGCTTGAAAGCCTCTTCATGCTGCAGAAAGAGAAAAAAACAATATAACATGAGAAACTATTTCAACAATATAAAACTATTGCATTAGATTTGTTCCAAAATCCAATCTTTTATCTGTGTACAACACATTCATCTGCCACAACATGAAGTATTCTATAGGCGAGATAAAAAAGACATGTTAGCTCCACTATGTGTTTATATGCTTTGTTGTGGTAGTGGATTGCAATTTTGTTGCTAAATTTGATGATATTAATAAATATTAGACACACCGCAGAGCAAGATGCAATGCCACATTATGAGCTAACACCTCTCTGACGATGACAAATAGAGCATTTGGCAGATTGGCAAAAGCTGATTTTGTGATAGTTTTTGCATTGGATCTCATTTGTTTCTGCAAGTGTACCTATAAAGTGTGTATTATGACTCGTGTCAGGTTCCTACAGAAAATTCAAGGCTGCAAAAAAAGTTGACACCTGCTAACAAAATAAGAATTTGCCAACAGAACCGTCTTTAACATGAATTCCCCGTCACACACGAGGCTGCCTCCACCAAATTATTCACACAGCATAAAACACGTTGCATACACCAGATGACCACGTTCAGTGTACTTTTCAACACTCTTGCATCTTTCACTGACACACAAGCACAAAATAACAACACAAAAGCAGTGCAATTTACGTACAATAGAAAAAGGGGATTTTTGTGCCTGGTTGCACACGTGCGGAGGCACGCACACACGCAGCCATAAAGTCCATCTGTTGCTCGAGGAGTCAGTTAAGTGAAAAATCAGACTGAGGTGAAAAACAACATTGACTGTGAAAAACAACTGTTAGCCTCTTCAAGCAGTCGTACAAAGCTGGTCATAAAATCGCATGTCATAAACCAACGTGATAAGGATAGTTCAAGCTTCACGGTGGCGTTGGTTCAGCGCTCTATTACTTAAACGCATTCATGATTAATAGCGAACTGTTTTTTTAGTAATCCAGATGGAAAAGCAGCATTCAAATCAGACAACAAAGTGGTATCACTCAAAAAGAGTCCTCTAGTTTGTCACGTTACTTCTGAGAGGGTTTCCAAAGCTGCAATGACGAGCACTAAAAAGAAAAACAGACCTTACGTTTCTTCTTGCGAACACGGGGAGCCTTGTATTGAGCTTTGCTGGCTGTGGAGCCCATGATGGTTTAATTAAAAAACACAGTTATACACACAGGCACACACACACACGCAAACAAACAAATACTCAGGCACACAAAGCACACACACACTTGTCTCTTCAGCTCATCTCTCACTCCCTCATCCTCTCAGCAGCATATGGCAAAAGACATGATGTCTTTCCCCGTCTTCCCTGTGTTGTGGATGGCTCAGTCAGTCATTTAAACTCCACCCACACACTACCTGCTCCCCAAAGTGCCGCTTGTCCTCCCTCCACCCTCTATCCGGCCCGCCCCTTCCAGTCTAGAATACCGTATGATGTAGGAATTCAAGTTATTTGGACACACACGTCCTTCTCACCCTCTTAGAGTACTCAAGTATTCTTAAACCCCTGTCTCTGGTATCTTGGTGCATCAATCATTTACATACAAAACTTGAAAAGCGGCAATCAAAAGAATAGCTCACCATTTTCCCTGGCTCTTTATCATTACTGCTCAGAAAGGACAAATTGGAACGTCAATGGTGTAAAAGTCTACATCATTAGGAATGCATTTGCTGTCCCATAGCAGCAAGCAAGACAAACAAGCCGACCAAATCCAAAGAATGTGGCTTTAAAGTACCCTGACATCAACTATCCTAAAAAAAAAAGCTCCAAGCCTTGTCACAACAGCAGAGGGCCACCGCCTACCCAAAAAACCCTCAGGGGAAGGTGTCGGCATCAAGTGCTCGGTCGTTATTCACCAGTCACCTTTTGAGTGCAGGAGGCAGATTAGATAATCATGGAATTCATGGAGACGTTATCTCACGCTTCCAAATCAAAGAGTGATAGCAGCTGCATTCCTCCACTACACTAACAGTAACACCCTCCACCCTCCCATCTACGTTGCACCATCAATAAACCAGTCAGGAGCAAACACACAAAAACTTTAACAGGCAGTGGGATGGGATTTTCCAAAAGATAAGGAGAAACATTTCCTCAGAGAGACGGTGAATGGTATATACGGTAACAGGTGTTCTGTTCTGCTTGTGTAAATATTGTATGTATGCAATGTATGCACATTTGCTACTACATTTGTGCCAAAAAGCATTTAGCTAATTTTCCCCCCCTGTCTGGAATAAACACTAAACGCAATTTCTATATCACAAATAAATTAGATCAGTTCTTATTCTTAAAAAATCCAGACAGTGGTATCTTATCTTACAGGTTTCATTTGCGATGGAACCAAATTTCATACCCAATTCATTATTATATCAATGGTTCCATTAAAATCAATTGAATATCCATACATTTCTGTTCCTACCAACGTCAAGATAGCGCAGAGTGCATTGTCTAAAACCGGGGTGACAAACGTAGGGCCCGCGTACACTTGGTGGCAACAGAATGGCCCATCGGCAGTTCCTATGCAGGGAGTCTTCTGCCTGTCAGGCAAAATGTATGCAGTTCATTTTTATTCAGCTTATTTTGAAACAAGCACCATATAACCGTAAGTGTTGGGAGTCGCGTGATCCATGCACATAGAGAAAAAAAAGAATGCTTCCAATTCGTGCATGTGTTAAAGAAGCAACGCCTGTATCGTACCATGTATTGTTTAAAATAATTTCAGGCGCAAGGGCACAGTTGAAAATTGTTTTTTTAAACATACTTTGGACTTGAATTTGGCCTTCTGGAGCCATTTACAGGCGTTATCATTTTATATTTGTGTTTCACAGGCTTTATTTAAAATGCATCGCTGACTGTCACTCCACTTTTCTTTCTTTTGAGGGGAGCTTTATCTGAAGCTTTTTTGTAATACTAATTTTAGGTCGTAGCGCAAAGTAAATTTAAAAAACTTATAAGTTAGGGCACTCAAGTCAAAATACAACTAGGCAGAATTATAATCAATCTAAAATTCCCTACCTAATGCTCAAATAAAGGGAGCTTAGTAGTACATTCATTGTATACCAAGTAAGTGATCCATTTCCAGGACTCCGAATGACTACATCCTGGTCCTGTCCTAAAATAGCACCCACTCCTTTTCAAGGAACCAAACAAATATTTTCAGTTTAATTAATCTGATGACAAATAAAGCTGAGCAAATGGAAGTGAAAAATGAAATGAAAACTTTAATTATATGATGCAGGTGCTTCATTCATACACAACACAGAAGAAACAATGGGCTATAAGAAACATTTGGAACCATACTGAGTAGAAAGTAACAGAGTGTTATTATTGAAACCGCTGCCGTTAGCCTTTCTGTCACGCTGTCGCAAGTGGCAAAAAATGAAAGTTGTTTGCCCCAGAGAGAACATCCCAATAATAAATTATATGCCACCACAATAACCGACTTGGGTTAGATTCTACCCTTGGCTACAATGCAGAGTGGAGCCCTGGTTAAAGTAGGTCATTTTAAATTCAAAACCTATTGGTGTTGTTGCGGGTATTGTGACAGCTTAGTGCGCGGCGGCTGTGTCTGTGTGGCGAATGTATGCAGAGAGAAATGTTCTGGAGGAAGATGGCAGGCTCATGAGTGTGCTGTTGTGAACTAGGAGCGGATAAGAACAAAGAGTGAATACTGAGTGGAAACACGAGAAAAAATGAGTGGCAGATAAATTTCGATTTCGACTCCCTGTGGTGTGTGTGTTGTTGGGCTGCTGGCCTTCCCGTGTTGACGACCTGCAATGACTTTGACCCCCGTCAGCAACTCCAACCTTGGAGAAATGTCTCCCCTGCTTCCACCGACTGCGGTGGAAATAAGGAATGGATAATACGTATATAAGTGAATGTGAGGATTTGTAAAGTTCTTTGGCAGCCACCGTATGCTGTAGATCAGGGGTCTCAAACTCCAGTCCTCGGGGGCCGCATTCCTACATGTTTTCCAAGTTTCCCTCGTTAAACACACCTGATTCAAATGATCAGTTCATCCTCACGTTCTGCAGGAGCCTGATAATTGAATCAGGTGTGTTTAACGAGGGAAACTTGGAAAACATGTAGGAATGCGGCATCCGAGGACTGGAGTTTGAGACCCCTGCTGTAGATACTCTGATATATACACTCCACCATTTTAATCAAAATTGGTTTCTCATCTCTTGGACTATGATTTTAAAATGACAAGGGCGGACAGCCGGACAGACGATTGCATGAATAAGGACAGAAGGGTGCGCAGGTTGCGGACCAAAATGATGGCATGTATTTATTTCATTATTTATAATCAATTACAATTTTATATTTCTGTATTTATTTGTTTTTCCCTCTCACCTTGGAAAAAACTGGACCATTAAAAAAACGTGACCCCTGAGAATTCTTATACAGTCTTTTCTACTTTTTGTGAAGTAATAATAAAGAACTAATAATGAACCATGAGAAACAAAATGTACCTCGTAATAGTTCTACTATGTTCATCTTGCTTTCAATTGTCAATTATTTTTAATTATGTCAATTTTAACATTTCTTCTGATGAAGGCGGAAGTGATAGCCGAAACATGTCAGGTAATGAAACCTAAATAATTTGTTTGGGATAAAAGAACCAGTAATAACAAAATGTACCTCATTGAAGAGATGCTGAATCACCGTAGCAAACGCCTCCACTTTTTTATTTGCTTGGATGACAAGTTTCCAAAGATGGCTGGCCTGTTTTTTATTCTCCGTAATCTCTTTGCTCTGGTTCGGTTTAGCTGCGAACACAGCAGGCTTGCTTGCACTTTGCAAACGCATTCCATTTTTAGGGCTGGAACGAGAACTTGTTCTTGCTTTGAACGCTGGTGCACTGGGTCCCGTTGTTCCCAACCCAGCGTTTATGGAAACAGACGCGGGGTAAACTGGTGTCACTGGCACACTGGTGTTCACCACATCTTGACCCTTGGAAAAAATATCGCATTTTCAGACTTCAACAATCAATAGGGGGGGAAAAAAAGAAAGGAACCGACACTATCACATTGATAGATAATGATCAGTAGACTGCATACCTGTGCTCGTGACAGATTCTGCTGCTTGTTTCCTGGTGCAAGCGATGGAAGTGGTGAGCTGCTGCGATTGTTTGTGGATCTTGCATGGACGTCCCTTGGCTTGTTTTTGTCAACTGCAAAAGAACAACATCCTCTTGTTTTGTGGTTGACAGGCATGATATTCAACATGGCTTGAACCCCCTGACACACACACACGTACACGCGTACACACGCACACACGCACACACACACACACACACACGCACACACGCAGACACACACACACACACACAGTCAGACCATTACAAAATTTGTGTCGACAAAAGACAAAAGAGGAAATTAGATCCAAACAACACACACAAAATTGTCTCATGCATCCACTGTCATCAGAGAATACGCCCTTCTGACTGCCTAGGCTTAGATAGATGCATCATGAGATCGTGTGGTATTGATGGCAAGAATGTGTGTGTGTGTGTTTGTGGTATGTGTACTTGTGCGAGATGGAGTCGGTGCGCATTAAGGGGTGCATTACAGACAAAAGCAATTAGAAAGCAACTTTAATGTCTCTGCCTAGGCTCACTTTGTCTCCCAGTAGTCCATCTCTGTACTCTGCATTCTCTTCATTTGATTCCCTCTCTAGCTGGCAATTCTTTATTGGCTCTTCTGGCTTCACTAGGTAAATAGTTGATTCCTGACTGGAAATAAAACTCACTTTAAAGGAATTAATCCGAAGAGCACCATATGTGCCACTGTAAGCAGCATAGCACATGGCTGCTCATTGGGAGCACATAAATACCCGCTCCCAAGAATGCATGCTAACTCTAATTTACAGTTTTTATTGATTCCTTTGACCTGTTTGAAGAAACTGGGAACCTCTCCGTCTTCATCATCACCATCTCAGCAGAGCAGGAGAAAGCTCATGCAAATGTGTTAACACATTCTCATTGGATTGACACAGTTTTCCCACCGTTTGGCAAAACAATTAACACAGATGTCATTCAGGAAGTCCAAACTCTATTGTTTTAGCTGTGGTTACGGAACAGAAACCAGATGCTCCAAGCTCTTAGAAACTGTCTGATCACTATGCAATCACTAAAAGCACCTGTCTGACACTTCTTCACAAAATGTTTAAATCCTTTGATTTAAAGTATGGATCAAGGAGGTCAAAGGCAGATGAGAGGTAGAGTGAGACTAAGAGGGGTCAGAGGAAGAGGAGCTGGAAGGGTTCAGAAGAAGAAACAGAAGAGTATCACTTGTGGCTTTCTCTTATACTCCTATAGGCTCACTATAGATTTTTATTTATTTTTTACCGTAAAAGACTATCTTTTTTTATTTTCCTAATTTTTCACACAGTAATGGATTTTATTTTTATTTCCATGTATTCTCTGAGTTGACGGCTGCTTCAAAACAATCAATAAAAACTGTAACAGTTTAACAGGTTTTCTCCTACTGAAAGGAGGAACACTAGCATGTTTAACTCCATCTAAACAGTAGAACGGAGACATTGTGGGCACAAGAGAAGAATAATGTAGATTGTGGTATGAAGCCTGCATGATGCCGCCCTTTGAGTCATTGGCAGATGAAACAACTTAAGCTTAAAAAAACAACTGAGATTTTCATTTGACCTATATCAAGATAAAAATCTACTCAGAAACTGCACAAGTTCATCATAGCTTCGAAGAAGACAACTGAAAGGGGATGTATATTATTCTATTGATGTGTACAGTATGTAGGAGACGTAATGTGGTAGGAGATGTGTGTCAAAGTCACAATGTGGACAAATACAATTCCACAATTGTGGATTCTGCATTAAAACCATGAATAGTTGGATTCAAATTTCAACAGATTTTGCTTAACTTTCAAAATGGGACACAACAGTACATCTGCCTTATTTATTCCTAATTTTTTAATTGATGGATGGATGATTGTGCGTAATGGTTCCATTATATGCGGCTTTTTTGTACTGCCACCTGCTGGATGAAACAAAAAAGTGGCTCAGTATTGGTCTGACGACTCGGTCTAACTTAACCATGAAAATCCCCATAATACATTCCTGAAATTAAACTTGGTCTTTTCCCATATTATTCAACTTTGCTCAGATACTGTAACTAAGTGTTGCAGTGTGACTGTTACTGCCATGTAACATAGGAGATGAACAACAACATTTGAAAATACTGTGCTGTTTAGAAAATTAAATGAATCGAGGTGTTATTTTCTTATGAAGTATGATGTTGGGATGAGTATAAAGGAATAAAAAGGAGTGGAAAAGCACAAGATTTGGGAATCTCTAAAGGAGTTAGTAGCATTGACGACCGTTCACCGCTAAAACGTGTGTTAGAGCATAAACTACACATCAGACTAGATATGAAATGGATATGTGGACAAAATAGTTTGTACCTCTCTGTTAATGTTAAGGAAAAAAAACTACAATGGTCAATGAAAAAGGTTGAAACAGACAAAAAGCAATAATAGATCAATGTCAGAACATTCCTTTTGAACTGTTGTTCAACAAAATCATTTGTCATCAAACTAAAACTAGTGAATTTATGGACAAAAATGATAATGCCATAGAAAATTATTTGACCATAGCCAGTGTGTGTGTGTGTGTGCGTGTGTGTGTGCGTGTGTGTATTCCACCCACCCATGCATACACAGTCTATACACAATACGTAGTAGTATATTATTTATACATGTGATGCGGACTCAAATGAAGACAATTCAGATTAATGAGCACAACTGGCTTTTAGTTTCAATGCTTGATGACGAACTCATTTTTAATTTGGCAACAAATAAAGATCTTCCAAAAACATGTTCCTAAATTTCTCCCAGACCATGAAGAAAATATAATGACTTAATCATTAATAACTAAGAAAATGCTTCACCACAAGTTGTTTTGAAATGTACATTTTGAACTGGATTTTAGATCAAAAGTGATAAACATCAATGGCCTTGATCTTCACATAGAGCAGGGGTCCCCAAACTTTTTCCTGTGAGGGCCACATAACCTTTCCCTTCTCTGATGGCGGGCCGGTGGCAGTTTGTAACAGAAAAAGTGTGACGATCGTAGGGGAGCTTAAAAAAAATATTGTTTTCCAGAAAGCCACACATAACCAAATAACGGTTATTTAATAACCCTTTCCAGGTTCTTTACAGAAAAAAAGTCAGGAAACAAATAATAACACTATTAATGAAATAAATAATAACTAAACCCTCTCTGAGTTCTTCACAGAAAAAACAGGAAATAAATAACTAAATAACTCTCTCTGGGTTCTTCATAGAAAAAAAACCATGGAACATTAACTTTCTGTTGTGCCATGAACAATCTTAACAGATAAAAGTTCAGCTCAGTTGTCAGAGCAGAACCTCTCTGACACATATGAGCAGTCTCTTAAAGTTCTTGTGTTCCTTCCTTATAATCCTTTTGTAGGTTCCAGTAGGCTTGTAGACACTGCTGTCTTTTTTGTTAAAGTTTGATAGTGCGTCATAGTCTGGAGTAAAATTTGTTGTGGCAATTCTTAGGCGAGATCCGAGGTGTTTGTCCGTTTACCTCGATCTGTGACGGGTAGATGTTGACGTTCATGTGGCTGAACGTCACGTCGCGTACGTCGAGCCAAATTGGCAACTCTTTTAAACGCTCGGCACTGTGTTCACCCTGCTTTACTTGGGCGACATTTTAACGGAAGGATTCCAGGGGAAGGTTTGTGGGTGGCTTTAGCGCAAAACTGCATCTGAAAGCTCAGCGCGCAAATTACAAGAATGCTGTCGTCACAGCCCACGCTCTAAATTCGGGACTGATACAAATAGAGCGCGAGTGCGCCATGTCCGTACACGCACTTGTGAGTGTGCACCGAGCTTTCTGACACGGCTTCCGGTAGTAAATGCGCAGGCGAGCGCTTCCCCATCTACTGGGCAAACGCAGTCATTGCAGGCAAAATGAGCAAAAAAAAAAAAAAAAAAGTTTAATAATACAATTTGTTCAGGGTTGGCGGGCCGGATTAAACGGTCCCGCGGGCCGTATCCGGCCCGCGGGCCGTAGTTTGGTGACCCCTGACATAGAACGTCTCCGACCAGTGGGAAAAATATTAGTACAGCTTTCTGTTGAGATTGGAAAATATTCCAGCCAGTTTAGCAGATACATCCTCTAATGCCTTCATCTGCGACGGCATTAGAGAAAATTCGACATCAGATTAAACCTTGCACGATTGGCCAGGCCTCAACTGAATCCCAGTGCAGTGTGTGGGTGAGTGTGCGTGTGTGTGTGTGTGTGTGTGCGCGTGTGTGCATGCGGGAACGTGCACTGACTAAAGCCTCTAACCTACATTTTATGATGACAACAAGCAGCAGTGGATAAGTGGGTCTGTGGAGCTCTGACATAGTAGCCAAACACGTGCAGCTAGGCTCAGATGGCTCAAGAGGAATGACTTTGATCACCACAGTAAAATGATGATGATGTAGCAGTGTAGTCAAAGATTAAGGACTGAACACTATGTTATTTTTTGTTTACATTTCCAATGTGATACACATTTCGACAGACTGCTCAAGTGACACATTTGTCTGAAGCAACATCACAAAACTTAACATTACTACGAAGATGTGGTCAAATATGTGCTAGATATATTCCAAACCCTGAACTTCTGCAAATTGACTTTGAAAAGACAAAGGCAATAGTGTATAAGTCTACAAGAGGGGGCACAGCCATGTTACACGCATATACTCAATGATGAGAAACGCTTTCTAGTGGATAAGATAGTAAAAGACAGCTCTTAGTAGTGCGTGTGTGTGTCACGTGGCTGCTTTCCCTCTAGCCGTGGGTAGTAGCACAGCTAAAAGGAGAGAATAGTCATTGCAATTCATCACACCACTGCTGAAGCACTCGTGCAGAAAGCTTAGAAAAATGTGCAGACTGGTGCAAAAACATTAAAGGAACAACAACTGATGGCCCTATTTTATCTATACAGCCACATCAGAGGTATAAAATGGTATACAGAGGAATAAAAAGCCCCACAGCTAACGTGAGATTGGCGCAACAATGGCTGCCAATGTGAAAGCTGCACAGTAGGAGATGGGAGGCAAGTAGCTGTTTTGAAGGCAGATTTGAAATTAAGATGAGGGAAAAACAACAATCAGATACAACCAATCAAATAAAGAGGTGAAAAAATATTGTATAAGACATGCAGATGCAGTCTGAGCTATGTACTGTGTGTACAAGATATGTTGTGTATGGCATACACCTAGCACCGGCTCGTGCTATGACTCCTTTTTGACAATGGTATAATTTTTTTAAGAAAAGGGAGAGATTCTCCATGTTGTGTTGGAATTAATATGTGTTTCATGACTAACTCATGCCTCCATCAACCTATCTCCCATGTACGGCTGGTAGATAAGGACGAACTAAAGGGATGCTTGACATTGGTTGGAAACAGATGGTAAAGAGGTGTCATGGGAAAAGGATGGAAGAGACACATGGCTAAAAATGACAGGAATGTATGGTGGGGGGGATTACAACATTCTCAAATGGTTTGTACTTAAGTCACAACAACAACATGGTGGCCGATGGGAAGATTGAGGGGACACAGAGCACAGTGTCATCTCCAGACCTGCGTGAAAGACCACTGTGTTCTTCCTGTATCCTGATAGCAGCTGAAGATTTCGGAAAAGTCCTTTGGCTGTCAGCTTCACATGGAAGTCGGACAGTGATAGTCTTGGAGACCATAACATCTTCTTTGCTTTTACTCCAGCAGTAAAAATCCACCTCGGTTAAATCAACGTGGCTGGAAGATGAAATATTTGTTTTGCTCAAATGTCTCAGCAAAAGGCGCCTCTCACCTGTTTGATTTCTTTAGCAGTTGCCCTTGTTAGCTTCTTGTAATCTCCCCCGATTAATACGTACAATAATAAATGTCCCATTTCCCTTGCAAATGCCCTGAATTAAATTGTTGCCGAAGAGCATCGGATCTCAGATTGTGTCCAACAAAAATACAGGATTAAGAATGACTAGAAAATAAAAAGGGGAAATCCATTCAGATGCCCTGCACTGAATCCATATAGAAGCCACATTAGGAAAAAAAAAAAACTGCAACAGCTAAAAACAGCAGTCGGAGTAACTGAGTAGCTGATTGAAGAAGAGAAAATGGTGCCAAATGAGCTGTTAATTCCACAACTGTCAAGGCGGTAGTGAAACATCCGCCGACAAAAGATGGAGAGGGAGCAAACGAGGAAGGGGCAAGGCAATATTGATGTGCTGAGAGGGAGGGAGAAATGGGAGGAGAGGAAATCCTCAACGCTGCAACTGATTTGTAGTCTGTCTCCGCTTCTACACACCGAACACAAACTCTACTTAATCACAAAAAAATGTATCGTAAACGATCCGACAGAGGGTTACCTTCAGCTACAGTCAATAAAAGCTATTTTGGAGCTGCTCGTAAGGTATGAATAGCCGATATGCTTTGGTTATACAGACAGAGGGGAATGCGGCATTGAAAGGAGGGGGAGGGGACTGGGTGGGATTTGTATAATCTTCCCTGCTTGTTTATTCTCTGTCTCTCTCACTCACCCTCATTCTCTGAGACCTTTTGCTTGCTTTTTACTTACACTACACATCTACTATAAACATTTACTTTTAATAGTAGATAATAGAAGTAAGTACATGGATCATTTATTCTAATCACATGGCTAGGAGTCAAATACAGTTTCAGTACGTGGTCACACAGTCAGAAAAACATTTATCCACCACAACATTGATGACTTACATCATAATTAGTAATTAAATAGAATGATGTGGTTGTGAGAGATTCATGTTACTGATGGATACAGCATCAAAAATCCAAAATACGTTTTCCGTGTTTAAGTTGCAAAACAAGTTAAAACGCATGGACAGTGTGATAACTGAAGTACCACTAAAGGTGCAATACACAACTGATTAATAATGTAAAGTTGATAAATTCCCAACTCCATGACTACTGTCTTTATTGAAGCTTGTGTGCACTTTATAGTGAGTGCTCACTTTTTTAGACTTGGGGCTCAACAACTAGGCAAATCCTAGCCCCATCTCTTGTCAATATGGCAACAGAAGGTTTCCTTGGCATTGGCTCCGCCTCTGCAGTATAGAGGGCGGAATGTTTTATTTGCATGTGATAAGACTGCCCTCTCAAAACTAGCTAATTTCAGTGAGGCGAAAAATAGGGCGTGCAAAAACAGCTGTAATTCTTGAGTCTTGGGAGTTGGTATATTTGTCTTATTTTCTTACTGACTAACACACTGTGGGAGTGCATGAATCATGAAATTAACGTGTAACATTTATCATTAAGGATCACACATCAATTGACAAATGGTTCATATGTTTCCAGTTGTGTCTACTTAAACAATTGAACAAATAATTTAAATATAAATATTGACATTTGTACCTACAATGTTTATTAAGATATTCGTAAACAATAACCCAAATCAATGCCACACTATTTGGAAAACCAAAGTGTTGATATTTGTGCTGTAGATTGTTCATAATTGTTAGCAGAAGCAGCAAAACAAACAAAAAAGATGCTGTCAGACTTTTCAAGAGCACAACCCAAGTAGTCTTGAAATCCTCTCCCTCTGCATGTTAGAATCAATAAAGTCTACATTAAAACTTGCCCCTAAAAAGTTAAAGAAAGAAACAAGAACACTTGAAAAGCTCACATTGAAAACCACTGTCGCCAGAGGTCTGCTGGATGCTGGAATCAGACGCGGGCCTTCTGAAGTTATGGGTGAGCGCACTGCACAGAACGCAGATAGCTTCTTGGTGACGAGTAGCTCCCCACAGTCCACACAGGGACTTCCAGAGGCGGCCACAGAGGGGAAACAGCCAGACACTCTAGCTCAAACTAAAGCCACAGCATGGTGGCATGCTACCAACAAAGTTCCTTGCTATCACTAACACAATGTCAGAAATGATTGCTAAGACATTTTAACTCTGCATCCTTTAGGCCAGGATGTTGTATTACTTCATATAATGTTCAAATTAGTGTTCCAGCAGCTCCAGTTGTTTTTTAAATGACAGAACATCAAACATATTAAGATTTGACCACAAACACATAAAGCAGGATGCAAAGCTGAAATTCAAATGAAATATTACTGCAAATGTGGTTCTGCTCTAAACTGTGCCTGCATGAGTGTGTCCCGGCAGCAGTTAAATAATTACAGAGGGACTGCACAAGGATAATAATTACGTTTGTATAAACTTCCACTTACATGAAACAGTCAGCGTTCTGGCTCAGATTTAATGACGATCTCGTATGAACTGATACAAAAATCATAGCGTGCGTCGTCTCCACATAAGCAGAGTTTCATTCAAGTGGCACCCAATAGAGCACTGGCATAAATGTTTCTCTCCTGCCTCAAACATACTGGTCAGGACACCAAAAGAAGCCAGTCCCTTTCTCTGACTAAAAGACACATACAATTCCTTCAAAAATGTCATAGGAAGAATAATGAAAATATAAAGTACATGAATTAAGATACTGGACCAAAGCTGCTCTTTGTTGTGAAAGATATAAAAACCCCTGAGTCAGAATTGCAACAGTCCAGAAAACTGACAAAACGAATGCTTTAAAGAGACAACCAATGCATTATAGCAGTGGTGCCCAACCACCGGGCCGCGGACCGGTACCGGTCCGTGGGTCACTTGGTACTGGGCCGCCAAGCTGCACAGAATTTTTTTTTTTTTTAATCGACGATCAATTAATTCAGGTCAAGACACTCGTCCCGGTCACGTGACATGTTTCCCCAGTCGAGCCCGCAAAGCTAATATGTGGCGACAGGCTAACTAACCAGGCAATGAAGCATTCAAAACTGCTTCAACACATGGAGACCAAGCATCCTGCAATAAAAGACAAACCTTAATCACTTCGGGTGTCATTGTCTCCGATTACGTCTAGATGGGACCGGCTCGTTTCTGAGAAACAAACTCAGTGCTCCCAATAATTCAACGTAATGGTGAGTTTTATTTTTGTCATTTGTACTTGTTTTTATGTCAGTCGTATCATTTTATTTCATCGTATTTATATATTTATTATAAATGTATTATTTATTTATTTATATAAATGTATTATTTATTTATATAAATGCCGGACCGAGAAAATATTTCTGACATGTAACCGGTCCGTGGCGCAAAAAAGGTTGGGGACCACTGCATTATAGGCATGTTGTTTACAAAGCTAGATTAAAAACATAAAAATGAGTGCTTTAGCATATCACGTGCCCGCTCCTCCAGCACCCTGGTCAGCGCCCTGCCTATGACGCACATTGTTCACAGCCACGCCGCATACTAATAAGCGCTCATTGCCTTCCACCTGTTCCTGATCAGCGGAATACCAAAACCTGCTCTGGGCTCATCAACTCTTCCTGCTCTTGTTGCCTGTTGATTCCTGTTGTCGACCTTCCCTGAACACCGGCTGCCCTGACCTTTTACATGTTTCTGACCATATCTCCGTCTCCCCTCTCGTCTGTCCGATCATTCGGCTCTCCCAAGTCCAGCTCGGCTTGACCTATCGCTCGTCCCTGACCGTACCTTTGCCTCACCCCAGTCTGATTCGACTACGCCACTCGCCTCAACATCTGCTTGCTCATCAGCCTGACTGCCTGTCAGTCTGTTCCCTCCCGCAAGCAACCAAACCCGTTCCAGCGCCTTTCATCTTGCCCAATCGGCGCAGCTCTGCTGCTGCACCTGCTCCGCCGGCTTTTCAGCTTTCCACTCCCCTTACCCCTGTGGTCAATATAACGCTATTCATGCTGCACTTGGTTGTCCTGCCTGGTTTGTTGCAGAGAAATAACGCTCAAAATTAATTGCGTACATTTTTACAGTGTTTATTTGCAATGTAATTTAATGTGTTGGGCATAATATATGTATATACACACACACACACACACACACACACACACACACACACACACACACACACACACACATATGCATGCACGCACGCACGCACACACACGCGCGCGCACACACACACACACACACACAACCACAAAGTACATATTACCTGTTCCGCTGAGTCCGCTGAGCCTTGCGGAGGTGATTCTCTGCAGTGGAAAATTAGATGGTTGCTTTGTCAACACCTGATTGACAGTTTGTGATGTCTTGGCTGTTTGATTAGCTGTTGCTGTCTTGACGGTGCTCTGGTTGTTGACTGACGGGACCTTCACACCTATGGGGAGAGCAGAGAGGATGTCAAATCCTATTGCAGATTTTGTCCAAATGCTGAGAGTTAAGGCAGGTTGATTTGGAAAAACATTCCGACTTGCCAATAATATTCAGCGCCACTGTGGTAATGTGCAAGACTTAATTGTCCTCTATGAGAAATGGGCTATGATTCCACAGATGCACAATGCATATATGACACTCACAAAGGACCAGTTGGTGTAGCTGTCATTAGATATTGACTTAATCTAAAAACGCACAATCGAGCGCACTTACTGCTTACAACTCTTCTAATGTAAAGCCATGTGTTCAATTAACCTTACAATCACTACCGTGAGGGCAGCACGGTGGCTTGGTTTTTATCTATGTGTGCCCTGCAAATGATTCAGTTCAGGATCAAAGTCAAAGTCAAAGTCTGCTTTATTGTCAATTTCTTCACATGCAAAGACACAAAGAAATCGAAATAACGTTCCCACTATCCCACGGTGACAAGACATAGTACACAATATACATACAAGTAAGCAACACAAAGAAATAAAAACAAGAAGGCACAAACAAAGAATAAATAAGAGTGATGAATAAATAATAAATAAACAAATAACAATAAATAAGAGGAGCAAAAATGGAGCAAGTGTGCAAACAGCAGACAGTCAGAAATAGCGCAAAAGTACAGGACGCTACGCAGAAGGGGGAAGAGAGTTCAAGATCCTAACAGCCTGGAGTATGAAGCTGTTGGTGAGTCTGGTGGTGCGGGAGCGCAGGCTCCTGTACCTCTTCCCAGAGGGCAGAAGGTCAAACAAAGAGTGAGCGGGGTGACTCACATCACTCACAATCGTGGTCGCCTTGCGGGTGAGATAGGAGGTGTAAATGTCCTTCAGGGAGGGGAGTGAAGCACCAATAATCTTACCAGCCGTGTTCACTATGCGCTGCAGGGCCTTCATGTTGTATTCAGTGCAGCTACCACCCCAAACAGCGATACAACTGGAGAGGACGCTCTCAATGGTAGAATGTAGTCATGACGGCCGGAGGAGCACTTGCTCGCCTGAGTTTCCGCAGGAAGTACAGGCGGCGCTGGGCCTTCTTCGCCAGTGATGTGATGTTGGTGGACCAGGAGAGATCCTCACTGATGTGGACCCCCAGGAACCTGGTGCTGCTCACTCTCTCCACCACAGCACTGTCGATGGTCAGCGACAGGTGTTGGGTGTGACCCTTCCGGAAGTCAACAACAATCTCCTTGGTCTTGTTGACGTTCAGCAAGAGGTTGTTGTCCCTGCACCACGTGGTCAGAAGGTCAACCTCCAACCTGTATTGAGTCTCGTCGCCCTTGGTGATGAGACCCACCAGAGTCGTGTCGTCAGCAAATTGCAGAATTGCAGTAAATTCACTTGGCAAGTAAAAAGGACGGCACTTAATGATCACAAATTCCATCAGTGGCGAGCATTGCTTGCATACCACTACAGAGTCCCGGCACCATTCGTCACGGATGTAGACGCATATTCCACCTCCTCGCGATTTTCCCCCTTTTACAATGGCCCGGTACACCACTTAGTGCCCTGAGGCAGCTGGGCGACCCTCGTAAAGATAAGCGGTTCGGAAGATGAATGATCGACATGGCTGTTTGTAAAGGGTAATGGGTCACTCCCGTGAGCTGAAGAACATTATGCCACTGAAAGAATCTGTGATTTAAAGCCTTTTGGGGGATGTGATTTACAACAAACCGGCCTGCCCACATTTGGAGCTTGGCTTACTGTTTTCCTTTTTCCATCTCAGCCTGTCGACGTTACAAGAGGAAGGCAAGCCTTCTAATTCGTAATGTTTCCTGGTTTGATTTGTCATGTTCTATTGTCGCCTAGAGTCAGAAATGTTACGTGATTAATTGGCACCAAAATTCATAGGCATCATTCCCATCATTTTGTTCACTTCAACCTGTCAAAGTATAAATGTGTCCTGGTCAATATTTGAGATATACTCATTCAAATATGAGCTCCTATGAGCAGAACCCACTAATACCTCCACAAAATCCCAAATATTATGCTAATCGTTTTAAAAATTATTCTTACAGGTCGAAGTGAACAATAGGAGGAATCCGCATAAGAATTTTTTTGGCGACTGGTCGTAGGTTTCAGACATTTAGTAAGTTGTTACAGCTCCATAGTCAGACAGGCAAACAAACACAGCAGTTAGGTCGCGCTAGCAGCTAGCTCCTATGGCTTGTTGAGGCCAAATTAGTTTTTGACGACTAAACTGACAAGATAAGCAGAATGATTTCACCTTATTACGAGCTCCGTGTCGCAGACAAACATTTCCGAGCCTACCAACAACTGCGTTTGCCGCCGCCAAAGAGGCAGTCAGGGGCATCTTGTCCACTGGACCTCTCGTGGCCGGCTTCCTGCTGATCATCCAGCCAGAGCAAGAGATGCAGCGGCATATGTCGCACTGCCAGTCCATGTGCGCCAATTTCGGATAAATAACAGCAAGACACCAGGTCGGCTTGTCGGAATTGAAACATTTGGCCTTGATAAGATTTGGAGGGCTGGATTTACAACGATTCAGCAGAGTCTGACCACTTAAAGTGCCTCCTTTTTGGATAGGCAGTGAAGGCAGTACCCCATAGGTGGACTTCAGGGGAAATGAAAGTCAAATCAATCCCTACAGATTTAAATTGAATACACTGCATAATTACTTAATAACAATTCAGCTTACAAAAAGCTTCTCGGACCGCATGGTTTTGTGACTTATGAAAGAAAACAAACAGACATGACAGGAGTGGCACTTTCGCTGCAGGGGGGCTGCTCATATCGTGCTCTATTAGGTCAGCCATGGAAAGGCTAATTGTGTGATCATATTTTTAGAGGTTGAAGTGACCCTAGGTCAGTGCTTCTCAATTATTTTCTGTTACGCCCCCCCCTAGCAAGAAGAAAACCATTTGCGCCCCCCCTTCCCCACCGTGACTATCCTAACTTGTCTTGTAAGTCGTAAAATGTTGCACTGTCGCAAACGTCACAGAAGTAACAATGAGAGCGCCACTGCCCCCTGCTGTGAAGATTCGCAATTACACTATTCTAGTACTGCCAAAAAAAAAGCCTGTTCCCCAGGGTCACACGCGCCCCCCCAGGTATTGCACCGCGCCCCCCAAAGGGGGCGCGCCCCACTATTTGAGAAGCACTGCCCTAGGTAGAGAGTTTAGTTGATTACCGTTATTTTAATATTATTAGCGCTGGATTTTGAATGGACAAATTCTGATCGATGCCTCCTCCAAGACGTGAAGGTGGGGGGGCGTGGCTATATTCCTCATTAAAATTAGGCCTTTTTAAAGGCATTACATTTATTTATTTCTCCAAATTAGATGGATAAAATAGAAGATAATTGTTTCTATTCTGATAAAGTAAATAAACTGAGCTTGTTAGTGAAAAATAGACAATATCACGGCTGGATCATCCCTTCAAAGTTCAAGGTGTGCACAAGATAAACAATAAAATTTTGCAGAGGTTTCGGTCCAGTATATGGAATAGTCTATTACGCATCAAAATGTGTCACCTAGTGCTTATCTACCTACCTGTAGCTGTTGTTCGGGACTGCGGTGAAAGAGCTTTGCCTCTGACTGAATGTGACTTGGGAACAGCAGTAACACAAGTGCTGTTAAAAAAGGTAACAGAGTCACAGGAACTACTGGGACCCCAGGTTTTTTTCCCACTCGGACTGCCTATGGAAGGATTGCTTCTGCTGGCCCTCTCGTCCGACCTGGTGATACATGAAGATTTGGGAGAAGCTGAAAAAGACAGAGATTGTTTAAATGCTTGTCAGCTTGTTGTTAAATGTTGCAAAACATCATCTTAACTAAAGGAGATGTCCCATGAAGGAGACAGTATATTGAATAAACTATTAAATTATTCAACCCTTAATGTTACAACAAATACTTTGCACAGCACAAAAATGAAAGTTGTTTGTGGTAGTGTGCAGAAAGATCTGAAGAAGAGATGTAATTACCGTAATTTTCGGACTATAAGTCGCGTTTCTTTTCATAGTTTGGGTGGGGGGGCAAGTTATAATAAGGAGTTTTATGTGTGTTATATGTGTTTTTTTTTCAATAATGTCCCCCCCCAAAAAAAGAAAGTGAAACCGCGATAAACGAACCGCGATGTAGCAAGGGATTACTGTAATTTGAATTTCAAGTGATGTCAGCAGCGCGACGCAGCGCGACGCAGCGCGACGCGGCGTGCCGCGGCGGTTGTTTACAAAAAGGACAAAGATTGATCACGGGATGACAAAGAGCTCCACGTACTACCGGCATCATTAGCGGCTTTGTTTCTAAGTGACACGGAGGACGAAGAGTTTGAAGGATTTAAGGATTTGGAGTGATACAGAAGGTTTGAAAAACTATTATGGCTTTTACGCACGCCCGGTCCTACTCTACGGAGCTCTCTTTCACCTCCGTGGATACAAGTCGGGGGCCGGCGCTCGGCCGGGTGGCTGTCCGGGGACGGTGGATGGGGCTCGGACATGGCTTTTACGCACACCCGGTCCTACTCTACGGAGCTCTCTTTCACATCCGTGGATGGAAGTCGAGGGCTGGCGCTCGGCCGGGTGGCTGTCCGGGGACGGTGGATGGGGCTCGGTCATGGCTTTTACTTTTCCTATTCTATGGATCTCTCTTCCACCTCCGTGGCTGGAAGTCCACGCCGCCACACGCCTGGAAGTTTGTTTTGTTAAATAAAGAGCCGTTTACCACACCCACGTCTTTCCTTGTACTTTGTTAACGCTACAATCTAGTTATATACTAGATTTGTGGAATAACAACGAGGCTGACGTCAGGGCGCACGCGCGGCGTTGTTGACAAAGGACGAGGAATTTGATCGATGGATTTAATGATTTAGAGCAGGGGTCTCAAACTCCAGTCCTCGGGGGCCGCATTCCGACATGTTTTCCAAGTTTCCCTCGTTAAACACACCTTATTCAATTATCAGGCTCCTGCAGAACGTGAGGATGAACTGATCATTTGAATCAGGTGTGTTTAACGAGGGAAACTTGGAAAGCATGTCGGAATGTGGCCCCCGAGGACTGGAGTTTGAGACCCCTGATTTAGAGAGCAATAGTTATTTGATATCTAATTTATATATCGTTATATGGCCTGTGCCTATTTTGAAGTGCAAGCACTGTCAGCTGCGCGCACCCATTGTTGACAAAGGACGATCGATGGATTTAAACGTGTTATTTATGTAATGGTTTTTTTGAATAACTCTGAATGTTACGTCAGGCGCGTTCTCAGCTCTTTGTTTGTGTTTGTCACGTTAGCATACGTATCGTTTAGCCTGTTGTTGCTCGTTCATGTCTGCTCTTGGTGTTGGATTTTGTCGAATAAATTGCCCCCCAAAATGCGGCTCATACTCCGGAACGACTTATATATGGTTTTTTTTCACTTTTTTGGGCATTTTATGGCTGATGCGACTTTTAGTCCGAAAATTACGGTACAGAGAAAACACATTGGTTGTTCTTGCAGTATGTCAGTATATTCCAGTATAAGTGATGTATACTTAATGAAAGTGCTGCTGGTAGTCAGCAAGAAAGCCATTACGAGGGTATGATTTAAAATTGATCCACCAACAAATGAATAATGGCTGGGACCACTAGAACATTTTAAATGGAAACTTTCACATACATACTGAGGATTCAGGAAAGGAAATTGAAATCAAGATGGGGAAAATGGGTTTGATTCATTTACATTCGGAATTTGGCTAAATCTAACATTTGCAATGACTTTCTACTTAGAAAAGGGATTTGTTCCTGGAAAGTGTGTACTTCCAGAGGTCATTCATCTTTAATTAATATTCAACATTTTGTCCCACCATTAATTCTTCAGAAAATATAATCAAAGTGACAGAGAATTGGTGAATAATTGGTTTGCCAGTAATCTGTTAAAAACCAATGTTCCAAAGAGCTCCCAAATGTTGGTGAATGAAGCCATTGTTTAATTTCCAGATCAAGCTTTTCCCACAAATATGAATTTATTCATTGTAGAGTTCTCGCCAACCTCTGCATAACAAGTCTGACATTCCAGTCCTCGGGGCTGACATTCCTAGTATTAAAGACCACTATCTCCAACAGGGCAAAAACAAATGGAGTAAATGCTCATAATCTCTTGAGAAAAATGGGTTCATACCGACAAATGGCACTTTTGTGACTGCTGCCTGATCATTAATAATTTTTTTCCCCATCTTTCATTTTTGTCTTTGGCATGTATAAAAGATATACTACACTTATTAGGAAATATCTTTTTAATATCATTATTGCCTGATCTGAACACATCCAACAATGGACTTGGTTGTTTTGCTTTCAAAATAAGACTTTTGTGTACTTGGCGTTAATGTGATAAAACAATAGAGTGCTAACTCCAGAGTGAAAGTTCAGAACATGATAAAAACATACACTTGTTAAAAAAAATAACCCTTAGTGTTGGCAAATAATACTGCATTATTGTCCTGAAAATGGTAAACAGTCCCTCACATGTGTTAATGTTCTCTGTATCTTGACCAGATGTGCCCCTTGACCTCAACAGAGGAAGACAAGAGCGTTGATGTCAGCACAAACACAGGCACACAAAAACACATGCACGCACGCACACATAGGTTGGGAAGCGGAGAACTGCATCACGATCTTACCTTTGCTTGTAGGTCCGTTATTCTCATTACATCCCAGCACTGGAAAATTAAGGCTCGAAGGTAATCCTTTAACAGGAAGCTTGGATGTAGAATTTAAAACTGGTCGCCCACACACCACTGAGGTTGGTTGGAGACTAGATGTCGTTTTTAAGTTGGAATTTGAAAAGCCAGAGGTCGATGGGGAAGTCGGTTGCTCTTGTGTGGTGCGGGGCTTGGTGACGCCTGCAAGTGTGAATTGTTTATTATTCAAGGTTATGATGCTAACTCACTTCCAATAGCTCTGAACAGATTTGTAAAACACCTTTATATTCAGTTTATACTTGGACAGCATATTCGCACGTAACACATTCATACTTTAATGATAATACCAGGAGTAGTCGGGCTTCCCTACATGGTGAATGGAGAGGCCAAAGCTTCACTTCTAGTGTGCTGTATATGGTAGTGATGTTTTGGTAGTGAATGAAACAGCTCTGGAGGCAGCAACATGAGTTTCACGAGCTGCTCCCTCCCCTTCTCACTCTCACTCGCACACTTTTTTCTCTTCGAACTGCATGTGATTGGTTCCGCACTAACCTAATGGGGGAGGAACGGCAGTTAAGTGTGTGCTGTCTACCTACCGAACAAGAGAGTAGGGAGGGAGATATGAGAGAAAGAAAGCAAGGGGCCACAAGAGAAACAACACCAACACTGGAAAGGAAAGGTCAGAAAATTGTGAAAGTAGGAAAATGGGTAAATATGGACCTTATTCAATTTTATTGACAATACAAGGGTGGAGTGGAGAATGCAAAAAAAAAATCTTATCGAGCTGGGTTCACAAACAACCTGCACAGGCACCCATACAGTTAATTTCTTTACAATGGAGAAAAGTCCCAGTGAGGACAACACAACACAAAAGCCTAAGCCCAAGAAGGAAAAAGAATAGGGCATTTCACAGATAATACCAGAAGACACATTTGGGATATGGATTTACGATGAGAGGTGATATGGGAAGGAAGGAAGGAAGGAAGGAAGGAAGGAAGGAAGGAAGGAAGGAAGGAAGGAAGGAAGGACGGACGGACGGAAGGAAGGAAGGAAGGAAGGAAGGAAGGAAGGAAGGAAGGAAGGAAGGAAGGAAGGAAGGAAGGAAGGAAGGAAGGAAGGAAGGAAGGAAGGAAGGAAGGAAGGAAGGAAGGAAGGAAGGAAGGAAGGAAGGAATCAAAAAAGCAAGAAAGCAAAAAAGCAAGAAAGCAAAAAACAATAAAGCAAGAAAGACATGCAGAGGATACAGACAGACACACAGACAAGACAGACAGAAGGACAGAAAGAAACAAAGAAAGACTGTTTACGTTTTCACCTCAGTCACATTAAGTCACACAAACAGGAGACCCACTGTTGACAAAGCCAGAGCACTATTAGGTGACTGAAGCCAGCAGGAAACATCTGGCTTCATTCAATTTCAATTCTAATGAAATGTCAGACCAGAGAAAGCAGCTGGATTGTGTTACTTAAGAAATCTTTGTTAAGTAAGAACTGGACAATACAAGTCAGGAGTACACACTCGTCTCCAAAGTTCAGTCTTTAGCAGGGCACATGAAATGCAAGGAAGGGCCCAATTACTATTATATTAGCCAACATTCCTACAAATAACTACGTGCATGTACGTAACATTCTGCAGAGAAACCCAAGCTTATTAATTGTTTCTGGCTCCACAAAGCACCACTTTGAATTTATAATGTTGCTTGATGCAGTAAAAAGATTGTTGTATTGTCACGTAGTGGAACATAATTAACACTATTGCGCTGGCGTGCTTTAGCTAAGCAAGCTCGATCTGCAGAGCACTTTGCTCTCGTTTAGACACACTTTTTTCTTTTTTCAACTCAAGTCATTTAATGGAGGATAACTTGGGGGAGGCAACAAATATGTTCTGCACTCTGTGTATCTTTCACCTTTCCCATGCACGTCTCGCTTGTTGTTCCTGCCCTCGAATGTCTGTCATTGGCTAGCACGAAATAACGCTCTTCATAGGCTGGTTTTAGCATTGTATTCAAGGACAAGTGTAAAAATGAGTTGAGCAGGGAAAACCTATATCGTTGATTTGAGGATATAATAATTTCATGAATGTACATATCAATACACCTAGGGTAACAAAACGGTAACCCTAGCCTACAACAAATGACCATCTCCAGCAGTAGATCAAAGCGACATGCTTTGAACTTTGTGGCTGTGGAAGGATTTTGCAGATTAGATTTACATCAACCAAAAATCGTGCCATCACTTCTTTCTTCACAGAGTGTTGCGAGAGCAGCAGCTTAAGCATGGAAGTTCAGACCTCCCTCTCCCCGCCCACTTTTTCTAATTCTTCCGATGGTATCCAAAGGCGGGGCAGCTTGGTGGTGCACTTGGGTAGCACGTCCGCCTCACAGTTAGGAGGGTGCTGGTTCGATTCCACCTCCGGCCCTCCCTGTGTGGAGTTTGCATGTTCTCCCGGGGCCCGCGTGGGTTTTCTCCGGGCACTCCGGTTTCCTCCCACATCCCGAAAACATGCTTGGTAGGCCGATTGAACACTCCAAATTGTCCCTAGGTGTGAGTGCGAGTGCAAATGGTTGTTTGTCTCTGTGTGCCCTGCGATTGGCTGGCAACTGGTTCAGGGTGTCCCCCGCCTACTGCCCGATGACGGCTGGGATAGGCTCCAGCACGCCCGCGACCCCAGTGGGGACTAAGCGGTACAGAAAATGGATGGATGGATGGATGGTATCCAAAGGTGTGCGTTTGCAGGCCAGTCAGGAGGGTTAAAAAATTGGGTGTCCCTGGCATGGGGGACCTTGGCGGTCCAATCAATAGCTACAGAAGCTAGCCATAGGGCCATGGAATGAACACTTATTAGTAGGGGTGTAAATCGCGGGTTTTGTCACGATACGATATAATATCGATACAAAGAACTACAATACGATATTTGCCGATATCTTAAAGCCTGCTGCGATTCATTCACGATATATCGCGATATAGTGCTCTACGATCGTTTTTTTTTTTTTTTTTTTAATATAAAATATAGAACAATAACCTGATTTATAACAATTCATACGCAAAATCAACAAGGTACTGCAAACTCTTTATTTAGGAAATTACAAGAGTATTGTAGTATACAAAGTACTTATTTTAACACTAAACTTTGATGTCGTGTTTCTTCTTTAAATGTGCGGCGAGATTTGTGCTCCCTGAATATTTGATCACCGCATGGCAGGATTTACAAACTGCACGTGTCTTGTCTGTTGAGCCATCTTTTCTTTGGAATCCAAAGTGCTTCCAAACGAATGACTTGAAGCCTAAAGGGGAGCAAATTTCCTCGTCTTTTTGGACACTAGCCATAGCACCAGCCCAGGAGCCGCGTACTAGTTGTCGACTTCCCTTTCACGTGCGTGCTCTGCTCACAACACAACACGCGCAGTGCGCTCCCGGAAAGAGGAAGCAAGCAACAATGAACTGGATTTCAAAATAAAGTTGCGTCTAATGTCCGAGGTCAAACACGGCGATATAAATCGATGTTTACGTTTAGCATCGATGCCAATAAATCGTAGAGCATTATATCGATTAATCGATGTGTATCGATGTATCGTTACACCCCTACTTATTAGTATTTACACAAATTCTCCCTTCTGACACACCTACTGCACGTGTTTTAAGTCGAGGCAGACAAGTATGTCTGATAGTATGACAGCCGAGGCTGTCAAGAACTCATGGCACTTCAGAAGATTAAGCAGATTTAATTAGAAAATAGCTTTTTATAAAGTGTAGTGTAAATGCTGACTCAATCAAATAATTTTTGGTCAGGCTCTTTTCTAGATCATAAGGCATTGAGCGTGATTGGTCTGAACTGAAAACTAAGACATCAGGTCATTGTACAGGGGTATGCGCATGTTAGCATACGGAATGAAACTGTGGTGAAAAAGAAATATGATAGCTCTCCTTTCCCTTATTATTAGTGCATGTAGCATATATTAAAGCTGCATGCAAACTTCAAGTTCAATATAAAAGTAGGTAAGTCTATCCCATTGACTATGTGGAAGGACAGATTTGACAGGTCATGCCCATATATCGGGGTTCTTTCACCCAGAGTCCGAACTGGCATAAAGATGTGTAATGACAGTATCTTACTGTTTGTTTTGTCTTAAACTACCTCTACCATGTAGAACAGTAAACTGTGTGATTTTTAGAAGCCATATAGATAATTTGACCATTGAAAGATGAAGCTGTTAATGTTGTTTTTCACACTTGACATACAATGCAATCTAGGATGTGATGCAATGCTGAAATAGGAAATTAAACTAAGCCCAGTGACCATAAGATTGTTTTAGAATAGATTTGTAATTAAATTATCTCATCACTTACCCAGATTAAGAGTGTTTGAGCACGCACAAAAGAATCTATTGATGGGAATTTTACTCTGGAGTCCACAAGCAGTGGTTTCTTGTTGTGGATTAGCAAGGCCAAGACAGAAAAGTCATTGTCCATCAGAATATGAGTTTTATAACAAAAAAAATTCATTCTGCAGACATAAGTGTTTTGCACAATGTAAACAACAGCCGACAGTAGGTTACCATGGCAAAAAAGGGCCACGTTACACGCACGCACACAGACACCCACCCACACACACATACATACACACACACACACACACACAAGTGAAATTACAGGCTATGAGACACCAAGCATGGGAAGTTGAGAGTCTGAGTATCTCATCACATCACAGTCACATTATGTTTATTCAGATAAACAGAGTGAAACTTTAACTAAAGAAAGAAAAAGAACAAAGATGTGGACGATAGCGGTGAAGGAAAAGCAGCGGAGAAACAAATTCAATATTACGCACCATGCCGTTTGATGATGAGTCATTTACACCTAGTTATAGTGTAAATTCTGATAAAGACTTCAACGAAACGTCTACACTTATGCAACCCTAGAGCTACAGGATATCAAATGGCCCGCCGCAAATTCAGACAAACTCCAAGTATCCAGACTTGTTTCTGTCTATATGTGCTATCTGTCAGCATCAGTCCGCAGCTTGTCACATGTCTAAAAAGTGTAGCCATCGCACTTGCTGCTAAACAATATGTATGGATGTGTGGTTTTTGTGGTATGTGGAAGGTATTTTAACTGTCAGCTCCACTGTCAGAGTGTTCATTTCCTGAACCTGCTCCTGAGAGGAACTTGGAATTTTGTTCCATTACACACATGCAAGCATGCATGCAAGAACACGCATACGCACACACACAGTTCGGAAGTATTGTATGACTAGCATACCGTTGTGTTTCTGATTTCAGGTTTCATAAAGTTAAAGGTGTGTGCTGTAAGAGCTTTGACTCACCATGGTTCTGACTTTGAACATGTCTCACTCTCACTGGAGATCCATCCCAGGCACTCTGAGCAACTTCTTTCAATATAGGTCCATTAGTCTGGCTTTGTCGGAGCCTGGGGCCATCTGGTCCTGGAGGTGGAACTGGTCCCTTATCCACTCTAATGCTTTTCCCTGGCTGCCTCACAGTGGGCCCCAAATTGGAGACTTTCTGCAGGAAGAGTTTATGCTTAGTGACAGAGTTCCAGCCAAGAGGCCCTAGCTCAGAGCTGCGCACTGAAACCATAGTGTTAGCCATTCCCTGCTCAGAGTCAGAAATGAGGAATGAGAAAAGAGGGAAGGGAGGCAGGGAAGGAGCAGAGGGGAGGAGTGAGGGACGTGTGTGTGTGTGTGTGTGTGTGTGTGTGTGTGTGTGTGTGTGTGTGTGTGTGTGTGTGTGTGTGTGTGTGTGTGTGTGTGTGTGTGTGTGTGTGTAAAATGAGTAAAGGAGGAGGAAAAAGAAGAGAAAAAGTGGAAGCAGGGATTGAATACAAAAATCTCATTGTGTTAATCATCCAGGCTCTGACCAGGCTGATTTTTCTTTTAGTCTCAGCTCAAGCATTCCATGTTCCGCCCTCCCCATGATTCTCTTTACCAACACCAGCACATCTGGAGTGAGTTTGCTGTGGTGTGTGTGTGTGTGTGTGTGTGTGCGTGCGAGCGTGCGTGCGTGCGTGTGTGTGTGTGTGTGTGTGTGTGTGTGTGTGTGCGTGAGTGAGTATGTGCATGCAGCATGTGCGTGTGGGTGTATGTGCGGGTGTGTGCGAGTGCAGGTGGTGCAAGTGTGTGTTTTTGCTGAATTACATTTCATAAAATTCTTAACATTCCTATTTTACAATACAGTGCTGTTATAACAAAAATCGGTGCTGAGTTTCAAGGAGGTTTGTAAAAGATTATTGATATTTGATGTCATTTCAAAGCGGAGAGTTAATTTCAGTTGAGTTGAGATACGTATGAGTGCTTTGAGTTGCAGTTTGGGCAAATTCAACTCCTAAGTCAAGAACCACTATCTTGAAGCTTTTCAGGGGCAGAGACAATGAATTATTCTTGCATTCCCATGCCCACTGCACATTGATGCAAGAGGGATAAACCTAACTCTAAATAATCTAAGTCTAAAAAATTGGAGACGTATTTGCATGCTAAATTCAACTAAGCTAAGATCGTGATCATTAAAGACAAGCAAAAGAAAAGACTTGTTGCATGGAGTACTTTGAGTCCTAAACATATTTTTCTCATGTATGTACTCGTGTAGGTTTGTATTTGCATACATTACAGCCGATAAGTTTTGAACACGCCCTTTGCAGACACAACCCTGTTGGGGCAGGTTTTAGGCATGTCGGAGGTCACAGGTCTTGAAAGGCAGCACATGCTCAAGTGAAAGTGTAGAGCAGTGGTCCCCAAACCCCGGGCCGCGGACCAGTACCGGTCCGTGGATGATTTAGTACCAGGCCGTACAAGAAAGAATAAATAACTTGCATTATTTTACACCTCAGTGGCGTGTACATAACACAACATTACTCATGTTATGTTGTTGGCATGATATTATGAGAATGTTGCGAGTAGATTTGCCTAGAATACACAGTGGATTTACGTTTATTATTATATTATACTGTGGTGTTCGCATACATCAGCGGTTCCCAACCTTTTTTGCGCCACGGACCGGTTACATGTCAGACAATATTTTCACGGACCGGCCTTTACATAAATATATAAATAAATAATGAATGTATAATAAAAAACGCATACCGTATTTTTCGGACTAAAAGTCGCTCCAGAATATAAGTCGCATTAGCCATAAAATGCACAATAAAGTGAAACAAAAACATAGATAAGTCGTATAAGTCGCATTTTGGGGGAAATTTATTTGACAAAATCCAACACCAAGAACAGACATGAACGAGCAACAACAGACTAAACGATACGATATGCTAACGTGATATAAACACAAACGAAGAGCTGAGTACGGGCCTGACGTAACATTGACAGTTACGTGACCATCTGTGTCACTCCAAATCATTAAATCAATCGATCGCCCTTTATGTCAACAATGCCAGGCGCGCGCCGCTGACGGCGGTTGCACTTTAAAATATTCCACAGTCTCATATAATTATAAACAACAATTTTATCAAACAATCTCTGTCATTCCAAGTCATTAAAACCTGTGATTGAATCCTTAGTCCTTTATGTAAAACACCGCCGTGTATCCGCCGCGCCGCAGTTGCAGTTCAGATTACAGTAAGCCCTTGCTATACATCAAGGTTCGTTTATCGCGATTTCACTACATCGCGGATTTTTGACTTTTGAAAATTTGGGAAAAATTCACATATAAGTCGCTCCCCCACCCAAACTATAAAAATAAAAAAAACGCGACTTATAGTCCGGAAAATACGGTAAAAGTAAAACTCACCATTAAATATCTGCTCCGTAGCTTTGCGGGCTTGACTGGAGAAACATGTTACGTGATCGGGACAACGTCTTGACTTGAATTAATTGATCGTTGATAAAAAAAAAAAAAAAGTTTTTTTTTCTGTGCGTCCCGGTACCAAATGACCCACGGACCGCTACCGGTCCGCGGCCTGGTGGTTGGGGACCTCTGGCATACAGTATTCCCTCATCCATAAACGTCCATAAACAAAGTGCAGTCTGTGATTATTTGATTTATTGATGCTTTCGACATTTGATTTTATATTTTCTAGAATTGTTTTTAGAAGTTTTCTTCGCAAAAATCGTGACATCATCAAACAGCGGTCCGTGAAAATATTTTCTGACAGTAATGGTGGTGCTAAAAAGGTTGGGGACTACTGGTGTAAAGGTCACAGACCACATTCACATGCATGTGCTCTTTTCTTTTAATGATGTCAATTCGGAAGTTTTAGGTTTTGAATTTTGGTTGCCTTTCATTTGTTTTTCACCCAACCCACAACTCTAGTTCATACAGAGTAACAATGGCTGTTTTTTAAGACAAGGAATTTCAAAATTCTGAGGCCCATCATGGAGCTAACAATCCCACCCAATTTCCACATGTTCTCACTAATAATAGATTCCAGCTGATGGCAATACAAAACTATTTCACAGTGACTATACACATAATCCATAAGCCCTAAGGACAGATCTTTTTCCTTGAACTCATTTGATGAAAACCAACATCAAGTTTAACCTTTAAGTCTGAAGGTGATGAGCTCAGATGAAAACACTATTAAAAAGGGACTTACCCAGGAGTGATTTATTGGTTTATCCAAATTGGGCAGAGTCAGAAGAGCCTCACCAGCGTCCTCCCAATAGTCCTCCACACATTCTTCACCAGGTATGGAACTCTGATTCTTACACTCTACATTTACTACACTTTTATCAGAAAGCTCCTGGACTAGCTTTCTGGGTGTTACCGTGCATTGCTCTTCAGTCACCTTCGTGTGCAGGGCACCGGCGCAGTCTGAAAGTGTTCCGCTGAAGGCCAAACTCTGCCTTTTCGACTTTTTTGAGTCACTGGCTGCTGTCTTATGGCTGGTATTGCTGTTAGTGTTTTGTCGTCGGATTGGTTTCAGAATACCAGCCACTTTAACAGTACCACTAGAGGGTCTTTGCCTTTTACCGCCATAAAAAGTCTTCATTTCCTCCTTCCTAGGGGAAGCCTTCCTTTCAATCGCTGATGCAGACTTATTCTATAAAAAACAAGAAGAAAAGTTCAGAACAAGAAATATTGAATAAGACATAAGATGGATAAAACAAAACCACAATACCTGGCCCGTTATTTTTGGTGGCGACGGTGTGGGTCGTGATCCAACTTTAGCCTTGATGTTTTTAAGGTCCAATTTGGATAGCCTATTTTCGTCACTATTTGACATTTTGGAAGCTCCAGCCAAGGGAATGTTTGATTTGAGTTTTAGTCTGCTTGGGTTTCCGGCAAGCTTCTTATAGTTTTTTGTGCAATTTAGTAAACGGACATTGTCCTTGGCTTCTTGGACAGGACTGACTGCAGAGGGAGTGACAGCCAATTTGTGGGTGGTGTCACTAATGTCCTCAGATGTTTTGCCAAGCGAAGTCAGCGGACACATAATCTGTACTTCTTCGATGCCTACCTCTGATCTCGGATCATTCATAGTTTCATTGTTATTGAGCTGGTGCTCAGGTAACAGCACTCTGCTAAACAAGCTTGGATTGGGTGAGTTTGTATGGGCTGTGCTGGTTCTCGGTGCATCAAAGTCTGAGCTGATTGAAAAATACAAAGCTTCATCTTCAGCAGCATCATCATGATCAGCAATATCATCATCTACAAGAATTTCAGTTTCTTCTGAGTCCGGAGTTGATGAGCCATGTCTCTTTCTATTTCTGTTGTCACAATTATTACCATGGTCCTCAGTATCAGATATCAGAGGTGGGGACAGAGCAAGGTTGTCATTGTCATTCCTGGTTTCTTGATGTTCACCAGCACTGGCATCAAGGTAAACTGATAAAGAGTTGTCATTTGATTCTGACATCTCATTTGCTGTTTGCATTTTTGTAAATGCACCGACATTATCTTTGTCGAAAATATTTTTGTCCTCGTGCTCACAGTTGGAAATGTCATCCTCTTCAATTTCTTTTGTTTCAGTCAATAAAGTCGTTGTCAGGGTGACTTCGAGCATGTCATAGTCTTGAGGACTGACAGTATATCCACTGCTGATGCTGCTCCGACTGCATAATGAGTCTGGAGATGATTCTCCCAAACTGATGGAAGGCGAGGAAGATGAGGAAGTTGGAAGAGCATTTCCATTGTGGTCTCCTGCACTGTGAAGAGAGAGTTTCATGCTGGTGTCACTTTTCTCCTCATCGGTGACACTCTCACTGGGATTACAAATACTCATCTTATTGTAAGGACCATTAAGTCATCCTACAATACCGCAAAAATTTCAACCACCTTGAGCTGAACAAAAAAAACAGAATGTGAACATCTTCAGACTCTACATTGATATTTGATCAAAAGTCCAATCCATTGTCTGGACTCAGAAGGTTTGGAGCGTCACTTCAGTATCCAACAGGGATGCTTCGGGGATTGGCTTCATCGTCAGACCAAAACATCTGAAAGAGCAGAAGGAAGGAAATTTGTCGAATGTTTGTGACTGTGTAACACAGACTTCAACTAAATTAATTGTCAAACTGATGTAGTTATTCATTCATCCATCCATCAATTTTCTGCACTACTTGTCCCCACGAGGGTTGTGGGTGTGCTGGAGCCTATCCCAGTAATCATCGGGCAGTAGGCGGGGGACACCCTGAACTGGTTTCCAGCCAATCGCAGGGCACACAGAGACGAAGAACCAGCCACACTCGCACTCGCACCTATGGGCAATTTGGAGTGCTCAATCGGCCCACCAAGCAATTTTTTCGGATGTGGGAGGAAACCGGAGTGCCCGGAGAGAATCCACACAGGCACGGGGAGAACATGCAAACTCCACACAGGGAGGGCCGGAGGTGGACTCGAACCCGCACCCTCTGAACTCCGAGGCGGACGTGCTAACCAGTGCACCACCGTGCCGCCCTGATGTAGTTATTTGGGCAGCAAAATAAAATAGTGGTTGGATGGACAACGAGAACAAACTAGAAGACGTCCCAAATGTGCAATCCCTCTCAAATTTTGTCATGGGAATACTTCAAGCTAAAAGCCTGTATGCTACGGAACCAACTACATTTGAACCTGCACAGATATCTGTCTGCATGACTACTGTACGATGGAACTAGACCAGTGCTGCCCTCTGCAGGTTAAAGTTGATTGAGGCATGGCTCAATGCAACGTCAACAAATAGATTAATTTACAGCATGGTCACTGTTTCAAATTTTCACCAAATAAGTGTCCCTCTTCATCCATATAAATCAACAAATTGTGCTACAACTATACTGTACTGTAAATGTGTGTGCGTGTGTGTGCGACTGTGTGTTTATATGGGTCAGAGGCAAAATGAAAGGAGGAGCAGCCATATAAAGATGATCAGATTAAGGACAGTGTGCAATCTTCATTATCTAGCAATGACTGTTGGGCCTCTGGGTGACAACTCCAGGTACAGAGAATATACATGTACCTTACTGAAGAAGAATCCCCTAACTTTTGTGCTGTCCAAATTGATGCTTCAAGTTGAAACGCAATTGTGAAAAATACACCTCTACATTTTCACACAAGTGACATCAAGCACAATATGATGGTCTCTATTTCCAGTATGTAATTCACCTGACCCTTTACATGACCTTAGAACTGGACATGGAACATTCCACCAATTTCAATTTCAATTAAAATTTCAATTACAATTGCAATAATATCATTATAATTATAATGTATAATTATATAATATAGTTAAATAATATATAATTACAATAAATTGGCATAAATGCACAAAGAAGTTTCTAGGTGTATTTATCTACAGTAATTCCTCATAAACAGTTAAGGACTGTTCTCCAAAAAAAGGATATCCGGTTATGCAGTTGACATGAGTACTCGAATAATCTGATCACTCCATCCGATAATCTGCATGTTAACAGTTAAATAATCTGATCACTCCATCCGATAATGTGCATGTTAACAGTTAAATAATCTGATCACTCCATCCGATAATGCGCATGTTAACAGGCTCACTGCAAGGTTGAGCTGCATTTAGTTTTAATTAGCCTTCAGTAATCCTCCCGCAAAAATAATCTGGCAAGTGACAATAAATTGTTTTAAACTATGGTTTACTCTTAGGAATGTTAAAATTTTACATAAACAGTGCCTATTTTGGGGGGAGGGGGCGTTAACTCAGGCCTGGAATAGATTATTTCTAATTTTGTTATTTCCTTTTCTTTCTTTTACTAATTTATTAAAAATTGGAACAGGTTGCAATCCTGTTTTCTTAAAATTAAGAGTGAATTACTATGTTTTGTGCACAATCCTGCAGAATTCTCATGAGAACAGGCTCTGAAACATGCATTCCACTGGCATGAAAGGTGGTTTCACTGGCGGGGATAACCCAAACCAATTAGGTTGTCAACTCACTTGACATCTCTATCAGTTTTCCTCTGCCCACAGAAATGAACCATCCCAAAGAGCAAAGCGCAGCCAATCAGCAACACATTAGGGTCATGAAAACAGGACTGTAGTAACCTTCAGGCAATCACTTGGATGTCGTCATCCAAGTGTTTAAAAATGTGCCGGGGGCAATCTTCAAGACTGCACTGCCTGTCTATTCATACCTAATTGCATTCCAAACAGAGCTTGAAGCAGCGCTGCAACTACTTATGACTATCTTTTTCCCAATGTTTTAACTATTCAACACATGAAGTTGATAACTACTGAATAAACTGTCGGTATTTTCCACGGAAATTATTCACTTCATGCATACAATAGCAACAGAGACAGTGTAGTGGCAAACTTTGTTCATGCGGTTACTAATCAAACCACTTCGTGTGGGCATCTTAAGGTTTTCTGACTCGTATCCTTTTCCAATGCATTTTCATCATACATATTGCTTCGGTGGTGTACTGATGGATCAGTTGAGTTTGCTTTTGTTTTCTTTAACTCTTGAACGTCTTGATCAATTTCTGAACAAAATAATCTTCTCAATAAAAAACACAAGAAAGTTCACATAAAATAGCAATATCACTTGGTCAAACACCGTCAATCTCATAATGCACGGGATACGGATAAGGTAAAAAAATGTGCCTTCATTGCTACTTGCCTGTGCACTTCTCTTAATCTAAATCACATGTATCCCATAGAAACCTACTAATACTAAAATTCTACGTAACTAATTTAAAGCTTTCCTAATATTCTTCTGAATGATCAAACTAAAAAATATTCATCCAAATTACGTTCTAATAATTTGGCTCAAACAGACAGCTATTCTCACTTTCTCGTTGTTTTCTGCTTAATCTTCTAAACTCTAACCATACAGTGGTACCTTGATTTACAAGTTTAATTACCGTATTTTCTGGACTATAAGGCACATCTAAAAACCTAACGTTTTCTCAAAAGCGGACAGTGCGCCTTATAGGCCGGTGCGCCTTATATATGGACCAAATTCCTAAATTTAAACCAGCGGTCATCGGGTAGTAGGCGGGGGACACCCTGAACCGGTTGCCAGCCAATCACAGGGCACACAGAGCCGTACAACCATCCACACTCGCACCCACACCTAGGGGCAATTTGGAGTGCACAATGGGCCTTTCAAGCATGTTTTTGGGATGTGGGAGGAAACCGGAGTGTCCGGAAGAAACCCACGCAGGCTCAGGGAGAACATTCAAACTCCACACAGGGAGGGTCGGAGGTGGAATCGAACCGTCACCCTCCTAACTGTGAGGTGGATGTGCTACCCAGTGCACCACCGAGCCACCAATTTGAGACAGTGGATGAAAATAACTATACCGGATTTGGTTCAGGAGCTCAAACCATCTGACTCTTTCAGAACTATTGTGAAATCTGTCTCCTGAACATGTCCTGTCTCAAGCAGGGGGACATGTCTGGCACTGGAGGATTTGAGTCCCTGGCGACGTAGTGTGTTACTGATGGTCGTCTTTGTTACTTTGGTCCCAGCTCTCTGCAGGTCATTCACTAGGTCCCTCCGTGTTTTTCTGGGATTTTTGTTCACCGTTCTTGTGATCATTTTGACCCAACGAGGTGAGATCTTGCGTGGAGCCCAAATCAAGGCCATTATTGACCAAATACTTATTTTCCACCATAATTTGCAAATAAATTCTTTAAAAATCAGACAATGTGGTTTTCTGGATTTTTTTTTTTTTTTTATTTGTCTTTCATGGTTGAAGTGTACCGATGATGAAACTTACAGACATCTCTCATCTTCCAAGTGGGAGAATTTGCACAATTGGTGACTGACTAAATACTTTTTTGCCCCACTGTAGCTGACAACGAGCCACTTCTACAAAAGAGAACTCATCTCAAACCTTCCCTCCTTAACCGAGATTGTCGAGAAAGTGTTAATGATCAACTCAACAAATTCTTGAACTCAAACTGAATTTAGCCCGGAATTTCCACTCCCGCAATATAGGTCAGCCCCAATCGTAGTAATGGCTTAAAAGATAATCGTATCAGATAAGAATTAAGAATCTTACTCCGTGGACAGTGAATGTTCGACTGGCACACGCAGTGGAGGATAAATTGTTTCTGCCTTTTTGGAGATCACAGAGGAAAATGGTATCCATAATAAGATAAGCAGCCACACTATCACTGACAAACCTGCCACCATGAAGTGTGCTGGTAAATGCTGACATGAAGGAATCCATCTCCCAGTCCATTTCAAAGCCATCATGCTTCTCAACTCTGTTACACACCAGCTCACAGTTCAAAGACAGCTAGATGGAACAGGACTTTCAAACAAGTAGAGGTTCAACAGATCTGGGCCACAGAACAAGGTCCATGAGGACGTGGTGACTGAGTGAACCCAGCTCCAAGGATTGACTGCAGTTCGAGCTCCATTCTCACAGCCCACAGATGTGGCAGAGGTAGCCCAGTGACGGACGGCACTGTGAAACGATAATTCTTTGCGGTGATCGCTCGGGCAATTATGCTTATGCTGTTGTGTAGTGCACACTTCACACGAACCGTGAAGTACTTTGGAACTCACCAGTAATCAGCAAACGTGAACAGTATTCTGTATGGCTTCCCCAAAATGCCAAGAGAAAAGAGTAAATATATTGTGAGGGATACTTTCAGGTTCTACTAAACGGTGGATAGTTTTTCTATTTACATGACACCAGCATTATTAGACAGATCTTGTAAAGATGATTTGAGTGATAGTCGTAATGGTTTTAAAAAACTGAAACTGCAAAGCATGTACATTCACATGAAATAAACTCAATAAGGATAAAGCAACTTTTCACCCTATGTGTATATACGTATCATTATTTAACAGATATGTACATATCTAGAAGAGTCCCCCAAAAGATCAGTAATTTTTTTAATTTTTTTTATTTAACCTTTATTTACCCAGGCAAACAATGAAGAAAAAGTTCTTATTTACAACTGTGGCCTGACCCAAAGAACAACAGTAAGGGAGCAGAAGGCTCACCTTTACTTCATCGAAACATTTGGCAAGTACACCACTGCGTCACATTACAGCAGCACTTCTGCAGTCAGCAGAGATGCAGCCAGGAGTATGAGAAGCAGTGGTGCAACTCCAAGCTACACAGAAATCACATCCACAGCAAAAGCGGTTGCCATAGAAATAACAGCCTTCTCAGTTACTCAAAAATTTGTCAGTGTGTGACTAACATTCTATTCACCAACAGTCACAGTTGAAGGCTTGTCTATTTTGATTTGTGATTTAAACAGGCAGTTTTTCGTGTACTGTGATATGACTGATGAAAGGTTTGTGACAGAGTGTTTTCAAATGAAGGAAAGGACTCCTTTGCGCCACAGAAATAATAGTGGATACTAGGGGTGTAAATCACGGGTTTTGTCACGATACGATATAATATCGATATAAAGAACTACGATACGATATTTGCCGATATCTTAAAGCCTGCTGCGATTCATTCACGATATATCGCGATATAGTGCTCTACGATCGATTTTATTATTTTTTTTAATAAAAAATATAGAACAATATCCTGATTTACAACAATTCATACGCAAAATCAACAAGGTACTGCAAACTCTTTATTTAGGAAATTACAAGAGTATTGTAGTATACAAATTGCTTACTTTAACACTGAACTTTGATGTCGTGTTTTTTCTTTAAATGTGCGGCGAGATTTGTGCTCCCTGAATATTTGATCACCGCATGGCAGGATTTACAAACTGCACGTGTCTTGTCCGTTGAGCCATCTTTTCTTTGGAATCCAAAGTGCTTCCAAACGAATGACTTGAAGCCTAAAGGGGAGCAAATTTCCTCGTCTTTTTGGACACTAGCCATAGCACCAGCCCAGGAGCCGCGTGCTAGTTGTCGACTCCCCTTTCACGTGCAGCAACGCCGCGCACTGCTCCCTGCTCCCGGAAAGAGGAAGCAAGCAACAATGAACTGGATTTCAAAATAAAGTCGCGTCTAATGTCCGAGGTCAAACACGGCGATATAAATCGATGTTTGCCTTTAGCATCGATGCCAATAAATCGTAGAGCATTATATTGATTAATCGATGTGTATCGATGTATCGTTACACCCCTAGTGGATACGCAAGGTGATGATAGAAATACAAGGAAATCATCATTTGGAATATGTGAAAATATTACGAAAATGTAAAAACACTCAGGTATGTATGTGCAAATACAAGACCGATATGCTAATAATTAGGGGTGTAAATCGCGGGTTTTGTCACGATACGATATAATATCGATATAAAGAACTACGATACGATATTTGCCGATATCTTAAAGCCTGCTGCGATTCATTCACGATATATCGCGATATAGTGCTCTACGATCGATTTTTTTTTTTTTTTAATAAAAAATATAGAACAATATCCTGATTTATAACAATTCATACGCAAAATCAACAAGGTACTGCAAACTCTTTACTTAGGAAATTACAAGAGTATTGTAGTACAAATTGCTTACTTTAACACTGAACTTTGATGTCGTGTTTTTTCTTTAAATGTGCGGCGAGATTTTTGAATATTTGATCACCGCATGGCAGGATTTACAAAGTGCACGTGTCTTGTCCGTTGAGCCATCTTTTCGTTGGAATCCAAAGTGCTTCCAAACGAATGACTTGAAGCCTAAAGGGGAGCAAATTTCCTCGTCTTTTTGGACACTAGCCATAGCACCAGCCCAGGAGCAGCGTACTAGTTGTCGACTCCCCTTTCACGTGCAGTAACGCCGCGCACTTCTCCCTGCTCCCGGAAAGAGGAAGCAAGCAACAATGAACTGGATTTCAAAATAAAGTCGCGTCTAATGTCCGAGGTCAAACACGGCGATATAAATCGATGTTTACCTTTAGCATCGATGCCAATAAATCGTAGAGCATTATATCGATTAATCGATGTGTATCGATGTATCGTTACACCCCTACTAATAATGTATTGAATTAGTAATCACTTCTGAAAACCTCTACCAGAAGTGGCAAAAATAGTGCAATGTACAAATGAAAGCACAAAGTACCAAACGATTAGATTGGCTGTTTGCCATTCCAATCACAAAATGGTCCTGCAGTAACTCTAGTGCAGATCTAGTTCACATTTCCCATCTTCTTTAACTATTACAAAAGCAATATTAGCAGAAAGATGAGCAGAAATGAATAGATATTTCTTTTTACTCTTAAACAAATACCTCAAAGATGGTGACTTGCTCTCTAAGAAATATCTGCCCTCATGATAAAAATAAATAAATAAAAAAACAGAGCACATCGAGTGGCCATACATGGTCAGAACTCTGCAGCTCAGGCCGTGAGCTGCACAGAGGGCATTAGTGCTGAAACCAAGCAAATACAAAAGTTTTGACTCAGTTCTGCATTGTGGCATCTTGACTGGCATCAATGGAGTGAAGGCTCAAGATTCTCATCAATGTCAACCAAATACTACAAGTGTATCATGACAAGTATGTGATTTTTCTTTTGGTTTTTGCATAAGCATGCAAAGCAACCATTCAGCACTAGGAAATAATGTACAAGGGGCCCCCAAAAAACGGGCTATTTGGTACACAGAGACAGTAAGTCCATGAAAACTCAAAGTTCGTAAAAAAACAAAGCAAAACTGTATGTGCAGAACTTCTTGAAAATAGGCAACAGGCAAAATGAGACAAAGGGTAGAGCAAACAACGTGCTAGAATAAACAAGCGGTATTCAAGAGACAATTGCCCTCATTTGCTAATGTGCATGCAGACCAATTTGTGCAAAACATGTAATGAGTGATTTATCGATTCACTTTGTGCCTGGATTTGTGCGTATTCAGCAAATAAATTTAGAACATCCATAGAATATGCGTACGCACAACTAATGAGGGATCTTGTAATACAAACCTTTTAAAAATAGGATAGACTGAGAAAGTTATGAACTTCTCTCGCAGCTGTTTTTATTTCTTTGTATTAACCTTCGCGGAATGAAGTGATCTGTCAAACAGATTGAAATGAACATGGCTTATACTAATTGGTCATTTAGAATGAAAACTGATTCATCGACATACTAACAGTTGTGCGAACAAAATGAGCTGGTGCGCACGTGTCCTGAATTTGACAATGATTTTGAGTATATTCTCAATTTGTGCGCACAGTACGAACATCCTACGCATTTATTTAGTAAATGAGCCTTATTGACGAGCAGAAACAAGTGCAGCGCTCCCACTAATTATAACTACAGTCAATGTAATGGTTGGTTGTATATTTAATCCTTTTTTAAAACTAGTATTTGTTTCCATGCCACAATACAATATTGTGCAATAGTCTAGCTTTGTTTATATGAGCCTTTGTCAAAGTTACCACTATGACTTGTAAAACATAAACTAATAGGACAAAGCAGGTTTGCGCAAATGAATACACAGAACTTTTGAAGAGGAATGCTTCATTTTGTAATGTACAACTGATGGACCTTGGGCATTAAAGGACTGTGCGATATCTGATATTTTGGTATCAATCCATACCAAATAAATACTGGCACCAGTATTGCACATACTGATACCAAGTAGATTTAGATTTTAAAAAAATGCAATTTTAGATTGCTTGTCCTATTAAATAACATGTTTTGTGCAAATTCAACTTTCTTGTTAAGTTCTTAACTGTGGAAAGATAATGTAATGAAAGTTACCATATACAAAGTAGTAGTAATCTGCGTATTCTACCGTAGTTTCTGCCGCTCTTAAATTTCTTTAGATATTAAAGAGCTAACTGGGAGATAAAAAATATCAAATAAAGCATAATACTATGACTCAACGTAAAATGTACAAAATGATTATTATAGAAATAAATGTAAAGTTGATACTTGGATCAATCCAAACAGCCTTATTAGGCATGGTAAAACATTAAGCATTCCCTGTGGCCAGATAGCTTAACAGTTTCAGCTGTCAATATGTTACAAGGTACTGTACTGCCATCTGACTGTAAAATCACCTCTGTGTGATAGCCTTGGGTTGTGTATCAGGGATTGTAAATAATCCATTGCAAGTTTTTTTCCAGGCCCAAAATACATCAAAAGCAAATTTCCCATTTGCATTATCTACTGACATGCCTACAGGAAGTGGACAGCTGCCTTTTGCCTAACATGGAAGTGCTGCATACATAGTTTATTACATCTCAGCAACTAATTACCATTTGTATCTAAATAATGGTGTATAACATTTTGTCTACCTGCGAGTCAACATAGTAACTACTATGATAATTGCCAATATCCAACCCCCAGAACAATATTGGTACCTCCTGTTTATTCCCCATCCTTGATTAAACAAGAAGTAGCCTGCTAACTAAAAAAACATAAACAGATCCAAATGGTAAATTCTTTAAATTCTTTTCACATTTATTAGAGCGCATCCTTGGTGGAGGTCTAAACTCTACTTGTGGCATTCTAGTATTTATTATCATTAGGCATTGCTGAAACAACAAATGTAATGATGGCCAGTGATTTTTGCACTTAAAAATGTTGGGGACTGCTGCTGTATAGTACAAACAATTTTGAAAGGATTAAGTCTTATTTACATTAGTGTGCATGTTCAGTAGTTGTGTTCAGCAACAGAGGATTCAAACGGATATCGCCTTCAAGGTCCCAATCCACTTATCACTGATGGTAACCAATGTCAAATGTGTGCTGTCTTTACAGAAATTCTTTGAAAGCTTCCACATAATCAAAGCCTGAAATTTACATTCCAAGATCAAAGACATTTTCAAAAAGCAGAAATGTGTAACTTTCCCCCAACACAGGTTAATGTTAAATGATTGACTAGCATTGCACAGGTCAACGTTTCAAAGTCCATAAACCATTCACTTCCCAAATGTAATGTAAGTACACTTACATACTATGTCCATACAGACAATCACATATACATACTAGTGATGCAGAAAGCATGAAGGCAACATTTGCCTATCAAGGACATAACTTACCAAACCTGTAACTTCTAGCTCAGAATTCCTTTCTAGTTGCGCAGTCAAGAAATGTCTGTGTAGGGGAGAAAATTCATGGAAGCACCGTCAAATCGCCTCCTCTCCCTGCTTCAGTCTAGCATGTACTTGACTATGTGTCCTCGCGCACACAATCTTATACACAAACATTCCTCCTCCGCATAAACACACACATCGTCACACAACCCCACGCTGCACTGCACGCTCATGCGTCACATCAAATTATCACTGCTGTGGGCAGGCGCGAGAGAGGGAAGACTACGCAGTATGTGACGTGGTCATAAGTGGGAAGGGGGAGGCAGGGAGCCCGAGGCAACCCGTTGTATGGTTTGCTTCTGGCAATTCAGAGGGAAGAAAAAAAAATGTGCATGCCACAGACAGAGCAGAGCAATACACAAACACAGACAGACCAGTCCAGGGTGGGAGGTATGATTCAGTTGTGTGTTTACACGAGATGTTGGTGGGTAGGTGAATGCGTGACTAGCAGGTAATCTAAGCCCTCTCAAGGTCCACCGTCCACGCAAAAACGTAGGAGGGGGCCGGTGCTGCCTGGTAAATTATGACCCCCCCCTCCTGTTCCGGGTCAAATGAGGGAAAGGAGAGAAAAAGATCAGAGAGGTTTTAGTGAAGCCAAAGTAGCAGTACAAAAGTACAAATATTTAACTATTATCATCATTGTCATAATTATCGTTGTTTCTGATATTGTCTTAATGGTGTGATAAGCACTTTCCTCACCAGTTTATAATTCTCTCCCACCTCTTATGAAATATATACTAGCAGTATCTTTAGCTATTTGGTGTTTAATGAGGCTACGCAGCAGGAGTAATACCTATAGTAGTTTACAGCGAGGCTTGCTGCCTGGCTATACTAAATTATATTTTGAAAACAATATCCATCCATTTGTTAGTTACGTGAATGTTGTCAGTCACTTAACTGTTGTACAGAGGTTGAGATCAACTGGAGTCAAATTCCCTGTTTGGCATGCACAAATTTGGTCAATAAAGCTGATTCTGATCCATCCATCCATCCATCCATCCATTTTCTGTACCTCTTGTCCCCACGGGGGTCACGGGCGTGCTGGAGCCTATCCCAGCAGTCATCGAGCAGTAGTAGGTGAGGGACACACCATGAACCAGTTGCCAACCAATGGCAGGGTGCATATATGTATACAATGCTCTCATTTCCCCTTTAGCGCACTGACACTTGGTGAACCTTTGTGGGAGGGCAGCGTAAAAAGCCTTTCGGGCCTATGTCACAATAGTGACACGGTGTTAGCTGGAGGCAAAAGAAGGGAAGCCAGTACTCAACAGTGCCACTTGTGTAAAAAAAAATGTCATCTTGTTGTGGTTTTCGTTGCCAAAATCGTAATAGCCGTGGCCGGGTGGTCTACCTGGCAGTCTCACCGGCGATGGTTGACTAACACAGTCAGTGGCGGACGCTGAGCTTTTTGGCTATGACACACAACCCCATGTTGGGCTGATAAGGAGCTGAAATCGTGCTGCTATTCTTGTCCGTTTAGCCGTAAGAAGCTAATTTAGCCTCGGCAAGCCGTATGAGCTAGCGGGAGCTAACTACAGTGTCTTTTTTGCTGTCTGACTCTGAGCTGTAAATTTAGCATTGCTATACATCTCTGAAAAGTATAACCAATCACCATCAGAATTAATATGCACATTCCTCCTATTTTCCACTTCAACTTGTAAAATAATTTTACAAATAGTCAGCGGAATAGTTCTGATTTTGTGAGGTGCCTGGTACATCCTCCTCTACTGTCCCTGTCGTTGACTTGGCATTACCAGAGACCGACCGCATGGCACAAAAGTCGTACTCAGATATTCACTGTTTTTCGCATTCATTCCTATCTAAACACGGTTGAAATATGCACTGGCTCAGTTTTGCTCCTCTTATTTATTGGGTTATTTGTTTATTATTTGTTCATCACTCATTTTATTTATTTATTTATTATTATTTAGTGTCTGTGCCTTCTTGTTTTTATATTGTGTCGTTTACTTGTATGTCTATCGTGCAATATGTCTCGTGGGATAGAGAAAACGTAATTTCGGTTTCTTTGTGTGTCTTGACATGTGAAGGAATTGACAATAAAGCTGACTTTAACTTTGACTTTTGTAGATTTTCAAGCGAGCGCGCTAGATCTTTTTACCTCCAGCTATCCCACGCCCCCAAAATGACGCCATATTGTTTCCTAACTCTAAAGGGGTCTCTTAGTCTGGCAAGTCTTTCTGCATTAAAGACAACCCTTCCCTCGCTCGATAAACACTTTGAGGTCCCTGTGAACGCTGAGGTAGCCACACGACTCAACTCGAGGGGAGAAGCGTATGCGCAGCCGTGCAATCAAATTTGTTTAGTATTTGCTGTGCCGTATTCTTCGTGGGTGGCGTCACTTTGGCAGCAAACAGGCCCGATTGCTGGTACATCTTTCACATTTGCTTTGACCCTTGCTTCATTCAAGTCCGCTTGCACTTGTATAAAAATGCGTCTCGACTACATTCAGATAGTATGAGTTGCTAGTTAATGTAATATTTTTGTTTGAAATGTGCATTTCCTAATTTATAACAATGCATAACATAACACACAGCACGTTTTTTCTAAATAAATAAATTAATTAATTACATTAAATTCTAAATAGTTAGCACGTCCGCCTCACAGTTCGGAGGGTGCGGGTTTGATTCCACCTCCGGCCCTCCATTAGTGGAATTTGCATGCTGTCCCCGTGCCTGCGTGGGTTTTCTTGGGGCACTCCGGTTTCCTCCCACATCCCAAAAACATGCATGGGAGGATGATTGAGCACTCCAAATTGCCCGTAGGTGTGAATGCGAGCACGGATGGTTGTTCGTCTCTGTGTGCCCTGCGATTGGTAAAAAGGTAAAGACCCAATGATTGTCACACACATATCTGGGTGTGGTGAAATTTGTCTCTGCATTTAACCCATCCCTGAAGGGAGCAGTGAGCAGCAGCGGAGCCGCGCCCGGGAATCATTTGGTGATCTAACCCCCCAATTCCAACCCTTAATGCTGAGTGCCAAGCAGGGAGGCAATGGGTCCCACTTTTATAGTCTTTGGTATGACCCGGCTGGGGTTTGAACCAACAACCTTCCAGTCTCAGGGCAGACACTCTACCACTAGGCCACTGAGCTGGCAACTGGTTCAGGCTGTCCCCCACCTACTGCCTGATGACGGCTGGGATAGGCTCCAGCACGCCCGCAACCCTGTGAGGACAAGCAATACAGAAAATAGAAGGGTGGATGGATGGATGTTTTTTAACCAGGAAACATTACCAAATAAAACAACTATAATCGGTTAATAAGCAGTAATAGAAAAAAGGTCTAATTTTTGACCAAAATAAGGTTGTTTTTAACACAGCATTTTTAAGGTGTATCACACGAGGGAGCTCGACAGGGACTCAGTGTCGAATTGCTCCTTTTTAATCTAGATAAGTGGTTCTTAACCTGGGTTCGATCGAACCCTAGGGGTTCGGTGAGTCCGTCTTAGGGGTTCGGCAGAGCCTCCACTGCAGCGGTCCGAACATACCTGATTTATTGTGTAAATTTGTGCTGACGCATATCTGAACTGGTCTCACAAAAGTAACAGAAGTCACACTGATTTGCAGGTATGTCATTTGTTATGAGTTCATGCATTGTGATGGTTTTGTTCTTTGAACAAGGTGATTTTATGAACAGCTCCTTTTGTGCACGAGTAAAAAACATCTGTCTTGAATTTGAAAATTTTTATTTTTCCCTAAAGAGGGGTTCGATGAATTTGCATATGAAACTGGTGGGGTTCAGTACCTCCAACAAGGTTAAGAACCACTGATCTAGACAGAACAGGACAATGCAAAGGACAATCTGTGATCTAACCCGTAATACGGTGACAGCAGTAATGGCCATTGTACACTAGGGCAGTGGTCCCCAACCTTTTTTGCGCCACGGACCGGTTACATGTCAGAAATATTTTCGCGGACCGGCATTTATATAAATAAATAATACATTTATATAAATAAATAAATAAATAAATAAATAATACATTTATAATAAATATATAAATACTAGGGGTGTAACGATTCATCGATACACATCGGTTAATCGATATAATGCTCTACAATTTATTGGCATTGATGCTAAACGTAAACATCGATTTATATCGCCGTGTTTGACCTCGGACATTAGACGCGACTTTATTTTGAAATCCAGTTTATTGTTGCTTGCTTGCTTCCTCTTTCCGGGAGCGGTGAGCGGCGTGTTGTGTTGTGAGCAGAGCAGGCACGTGAAAGGGGAGTCGACAACTAGTACGCGGCTCCTGGGCTGGTGCTATGGCTAGTGTCCAAAAAGACGAGGAAATTTGCTCCCCTTTAGGCTTCAAGTCATTCGTTTGGAAGCACTTTGGATTCCAAAGAAAAGATGGCTCAACGGGCAAGACACGTGCAGTTTGTAAATCCTGCCATGCCGTGATCAAATATTCAAATCTCTATATTTATATTTAAAGAAAAAACACGACATCAAAGTTCAGTGTTAAAATAAGCACTTGTAAGCACTACAATACTCTTGTAATTTCCTAAATAAAGAGTTTGCAGTACCTTGTTGATTTTGCGTATGAATTGTTATAAATCAGGATATTGTTCTATATTTTTTATTTAAAAACAATATATATCGATCGTAGAGCACTATATCGCAATGTATCGTGAATGAATCACAGCAGGCTTTAAGATATCGCCAAATATCGTATCGTGTATCTTTGTATCGATATGATATCGTATCGTGACAAAACCCGCGATTTACACCCCTAATAAATACGATGAAATAAAAGGATACGACTGACATAAAAATAAGTACAAATGACAAAAATAAAACTCACCATTACGTTGAATTAGTGGGAGCACTGAGTTTGTTTCTCAGAAACGAGCCGGTCCCATCTAGACGTAATCGGAGACAATGACACCCTAAGTGATTAAGGTTTGTCTTTTATTGCAGTTTTCAAAAGCCTTTTTTTTATATCCATGCTTTACTACCTACTAAAGGCAAAAACCTTTTATGCAATGATCTTTACATGTCATTTATATTACTTGACACAAACACTACATCCATCTGCTCCTGGTTCGGCCCCCCGGTCAAAATTTAGAACCCAATTCGGCCTGCAAGTCAGAAAGTTTGCCCACCCCTGGCTTAGACCAATGTTTCCCAACCTTTACTGAGCAAAGCTGTCCATTTTATATAATAATATCTCACAGCACAGCACACCACCCAAACAAAGATATCACACAAATACAAATACTGATGATGATCCTGTCTCAATAGTCAACAGTCAGAAAGGGCTTTGTTGAATTTCTGACAAATTGGGGAACTTCAGGGAATATTGAAATACTGAAATTTTCAAAACCATAAGAACGTAACACATCTGTAGCCTACATGTCTTACTTGGTATTGCAGAGACAATAGCGATCCCTAAACATGCTTCATGATGCCGTCATTGAAAATGCAGTCCAACCAACATATTTCGAGGAATGACGGAGTTTCAATGTATTCCACATCTTACAAGTAAATTATTAACTTAAAAAAATGTACGTTACAGTTTAGTAAGTCTTGTTGATATAGCCCCTACCTTTACGGTGAACCCTGCAAAAAGCACAGTATTTTCATCGTCATATTTTCCACCCAAGAATTGTAGGTTTAGTTTTCTTTGACTTCGCATCATCTTAAAGAGTTGCACCCTTTCGCGTCAAATGTTTCGCCAACGTTTATTCAGTTCAAAGGAGGTTTGTTAAGAGTTATTGGCATTTCAATTACATCATAATACCCAGGTTAAGCGTGAATCGACGTTAAGTTACTGGTGCTCAAGAAGACAACAGTCGCTAGAGTACCAAGAAACAAGAGAGGTTAAACTCACCGTCTTCAGCAGACCTAAGAAGGATTTACTTGAAGTAGGCAGGCGAAGTAGCTGCACGCGACATTCAACTGCTCCTGCTGGGACAAAATGTGCACCGCAACTAAAGCCTTTCTCTAAGCGCCACCTGAGACACGTAACACACACACACACACACACACACACACACACACACACACACACACACACAACACATGTACAGGCACACGCCTACGCTTTCCCAATTTCTCACACCCACCACCCGGACAGGGAGACAAGTCAAACTCCACGAGATTCGAAAACAACTTCAGTTTCAGGCAGACCGTCGTTCTTACGATGTTGCCATTACAGCCAAACCTGGAACTAAATTATAGCAGATATTTGTAAGTAGTACAAATATAAGGTTAAATTACCTTTCCACCCTTTTATCAAATCACTGTAGATTCCTAATGTGCATTGTGCACAAGTAGATAATCTTGGATTTCCAGCAGTCAATAGTTTTTGTTTGTAGCGCCTCTAGGGGGTGCTAAACACGGTCAGAAATGTGAAGGCTCACCTGAACCGCTTCAGCATTACAGCACATATCAAAATGTGATTTGTTAAAACACATTACAAATATCTCATGTAACCATTATACAATCAAATCCCTGCTTACGTGTTTGTGCTGCGCTTGCTGTACCACTGAACACTTGCTCCACTATAAGTAAAATACAACTCGTTCACAGAACCTTTTTTTCAGATTAGGTGATACAATTTTTTAATGTTGTTCTTAAACTTTTAAAGTTCACATAAAATAAGTTACATTTACAATTACCTTAAATTATGTAGCCGAAATATTCACTCGATCATTTTTATTTCGCAACTCGTAGTGTTCTGCCCTCAGAATTGTTTTCTTGATGTTAGAATTGTTTGTGTACTTAAAACTGATTTATTTTATGTATACTTTATGCTAAGAAATGTTTTCTATGTAAGGAAGCATACACAAAGAGTTATTTGTCGTTCGGAAGCAAACTGGAAATTTTATTTTGAAAATTGCGCATATTTCCGTTGAAGCGGCTTGACATCTGATGAGTTACCGTTACTCGCGTCATTCACGCGAATCTTTCTCCTCTCCTTATGCTCACGGAATCAATGGCTGTAAGTTATCATTGTTTTTTTGTTTTTTTTTGGACCACCTTATTATTCTTTATAAGAAGAATACTAGAAGAAACAAAGTGTTTTTGTTGTTCAACTTGCAGTTTTACTCTTTGTGTTTTACACTGGACGGAAATATAGGGAGCGCGGTAACTGCGCCTCACGGCAAAATCACTTGCCAATCACTTGTTATCCACTTTACTCTTCGGATCACGGATTGCGGTTCTGACTCCACGAATGCCGCTGATTGCGGTTCTGACTCCCCGAATGGCGCCGATTGCCGTTCTGTTGACGGTGTGCACAGTTCTGTTTCCCCGTTTGCCGCTGTGTGCGGTTCAGACTCTGTTGCTGCCACCTTGGACTTGTCTCGTCTGGAGGCTCACGGTCAGAATTCATTCATTTCATTGACTTCATTGAGAGGTAGAAAGCAGAGGGAAGAATCCCTTGTCAGCTCCTTCACTTCCCGGACGTTGAAGGGATGCTACCAAGCATCACCTTTCAGACTTTAAACACTGCGTCAATACTTCGCTTGAAACTTTCCTCTGACTGGGCTGTGATACATGATTCGGGTAGGCGGTTCCAGCTATTAACTACACGGGTAGAGAGAGTGGCGTCACCATGGATGCGTAACCTCCTCGGTTTGCATAGCTTCAAACTGTGACCACGTGTCGATGTATCATTATTTAAGATGAAATACTCCCTCAGGTCTTCACCAAGTTCGCCTCGGAGAATGCGCCGGGTATATATCAGATCTCCTCGGTGACGACGGTAGGCCAGAGAGAAGAGATTCAGCTGTTCCAGTCGATCTTCGTAGGAAAGCTGGTGAAGTTTTGCAACTGTTTTCGTACCGCGACGTTGAACTCGCTCCAGCATATCGGATTCGTACTTGGTCAATGGGAATACTGCAGGCAGTCCGTACTCAAGAATGGGACGCACGTGAGAGATAAACAGGGGTCTGAAAATCGCAGGAGTCATACGGGCAAAAGACCGTCTGATGGATCCAAACATCCTGGTGGCAGCGGTGACCTTCTTCGTGGTGTCAAGACTAGTCTTTAGGTCTGACGACACTATGACACCAAGGTCCTTCTCACTTGTGGTGTTTTTAAGGAGATATCCTCCAATATGGTACGCCCCGAGTGGATTCTGAGTTCCCATGGAGAGCACTGAACATTTGGCATGGTTTATTGGAAGCAGCCATTTTTCCGTCCAACTTTGGAGCCTATCTAACACGTCTTGGAAACGGTCAGCATCCTCGACGCTAGTAACTTCAGCCCAAAGTTTTAAATCATCCGCGTACAGTAAACACTCAATGTTCAGTTCTTTCGGGAGATCGTTGACATAGAGCTTGAAGAGTTCGGGTCCAAGGACCGATCCTTGTGGCACTCCACTAGACATAAGCACAGGCGCTGAGTATGCGTCGTTGACTTTCACTCGCATATAACGTCCTTCCAGAAAGTCAGCAATCCAGGATAAGATCTTCCCAGTTACACCAACCCTTTGGAGTTTAAGCAGGAGACGCATGTGAGGTACTCTGTCAAAGGCTTTGCTAAAGTCCACGAAAATGACATCAAGGCATTTACCAGCGTCGACGGCAGCTACCCACTTCTCTCTGGCTACTAAGAGATTCGATACACAGGAACGTCCTTCCTGGAAACCATGCTGAGCAGCAGTTAGCACGTCAAGCTCGTTCAGATGATTTTGTAGAGCCCGCTTTAGTAGTTTTTCCATGACCTTACAAACGATCGAGGTCAGACATATGGGTCTGTAATTTGTCGGATCATGGCGAGCTCCTCCCTTGAATATTGGTTTGACTGTGCCGATTTTCCAGTCGACAGGTAGACGTCCGGTTTCCAAGGAAAGCTGGAGTATGTGTCGGACGGGTTCTGCAATATGCTCGACAATAGTTCTGAGGAAAGCTGGGTGCATCTCATCTGGCCCAGGAGAGGAGTCCGGCCGTAACTCCAGAAGTGCTTTCATAACATTTTCTCGCTCAAATACAAGATGGTGGAAGCCTGAGTCAGGAACAGGAATATGGGAATCCAGGATCTGCGGTTCGACGGTATACACAGAGGCGTATTGTGAGCCGAGTGATTCAGCTTTTTCGGCATCCTGGAGAAGGAGATCCTCAGAACCCGGGGAACGAAGGGGAGGTATGCCGCTTCCTGCCTTGGTCCTTCTCTTCAAATAAGCGAACAGGAGCTTTGGGGAAGTCTTGGATGTCTCCGCCAGACGCAGTTCATATTCGGTTCGTTTTTTCCGCTTCATTTGTGTGCACCGATTTCGAACTATTTTGTAGCGATCATAGTCCACGGGAGATTGAGACAGTTTGAATCGATCCCATAGTTTACGACGACTTTTCAGCAAGAGTCTTAGTTCACCATCAAACCAAGGAGGACCTTTGGTGAAGGTTCGTTTCCGAGAAATTGGCACATGCTCCTCCACAAGAAGTTCAAGTTTGGAACGAAACAGGGTCCAGGCATCTTCGAGTTCGAGATGAGACGGAATACTCCAGTCTGTTTGAGCAGCAGCTTCCTGAAGAGTGGGTTGATTTGTACGCCAATAATTTCGACGAGGTCTACCAGAATCGTTAATTGATGCACAACCGCTCCAGTGAAAGGAAATTGTACAGTGATCACTTCTCCCGATTGGCAGCGAACATTGCAATTTGTCGATGTCAGTTGGGGACGCTGTTAAAACAAGATCCAGGATGTTTGAGGTTTGACCAGGAAACATACGGGTTGGAGACATGACATGCTGGGTCAAATTGCAGTCGAGGATTGTATCAAGCAGTTGGGCATCGAAAGTTCCTTGATCTAGGTTACAGTGGAGGCTGTCCCATTCAATAGCGGGCGCATTAAAGTCACCGACAATCAGACAGTCTCTGCCTCTCCCGTGACATCGAAGTTGATCTAGTAGCTCAAGCTCGGTTCCTTGAGCAGACGTGTCCGAGTGGACTTCTGTCTGTCTGTTTGCTGGCCGTGAGTCTATCCCGTCTGTGTCTTCGTTTCCCCACCTACCTCCCTTCCAACTCCCTTTCCCTTTAATAAACCCTGGTTCAAGCTGCATTTGGTCGCCCTGCTCCAATCATTCCCGACAGCGAGCCCCACTTGACAGACATTTGCTTTCTGAAAAACACAAATGAATTTAACCCCTCAAAGAGGAGTTCAAATCTGGGCTCCCGCTTCCTGCGTAGAATTTCTCTCATTACAAAAAAAAAAACATGCTAGTTTCATTGAAGATGGCCTGTAGATGTGACTGTAAGTACTCATCTGTATGTCCCTGCCATTGACTGGCAACTGTCTAGCCTCAAGTCAACTGGGATCAGCTCTATAGAAAATGGAAGCATGCATGATGGCAGCACATTTTACACCGTTGTCGTCGTTGTTGTTCAAGGGCAGCACGGTGGACACTCGTTAGCACGTCCGCCTCACAGTTAGGAGAATGCGAGTTCGATTCCACCTCCGGCCCTCCCTGTGTGGAGTTTGTATGTTCTCCCCGTTGCCGCATGGGTTTTCTCCGGCCACTTCGGTTTCCTCCCACATCCCCAAAACATGCATGGTAGGCTGATTGAACACTCCAAATCGTCCCTAGGTGTGAATATGGATGGTTGTTCGTTGTTTCTGTGTGCCCTACAATTGGCTGGCAACCGGTTCAGGGTGTCACCCGCCTACTGCCCAATGACTGCTGGGATAGGCTCCAGCATCATACCAGTGAAGGAATGGGTTCGAAATACAAAAAGTCCTGCCTAGCTACAAAACCAGATATGCTCAAACCTCATTGAATAAAGTACATAAGCAGACAAGTATATTCACATATTAAATCAATAAGAAACATTTTAAGCATATAATTATACCTACACACCAAATCAATAAAGCAGACATAACTAGACATTTTTGATAGGGGGTAATGACAAAGGTTTTAACTTTATGATCTGATATGTATTTCTGAGCACGTTGAAATAACAAATGTTTTTTGATATATTGCCTGAATAGCTTAATGACCCTTAAGGAACTGTTTAATGCATGCCTGATGCTTTTCTAAATCACGGACACTGCCAAAGTCGTCTAAAAATGTTCAGTACTTGATTATATCTCATGTTTTGACGAATGCTAGACGCCAGTTTTCAATTACTACTGAACGTTCTGGACAGAGGGAAATATTTTGCCTAACAAAGAAAATATATGCTTGGAAGCATGATTAAACTAAGAATATGATGACGTACGCAAGTACATGGAGTATCAAAAGAACAAACAAACAAAAACATGGGAAGTGGTGAGTACAAACTTTGCATAATCAGGGAACATTAATAAATTGATGATGTCACAGCCAAAAGCTCACATAATTCCGTACAAAAGGACAAAATTGAAAGAGTGATGAATGGATGAGGTGCGACAGTGTATGTGCAAGAATGGAGGAGAATGTATACAGGAAGGTCACTTGGAGATAAAACCAGCAGGTGCCAGAGGGAGACAGTCAAGAACCCGGCCAAAGATGATCGTCAAGGCTGAAAGACGGAAAGGAAAACAGCAGCCGCCATACACATCGAATCGCCCGTAATCAGCACCCAACCCCACAAACCAGCTCTCACCAAACCAGCACCCACTCCCATGGAATCAAACTCTCCTGCGAACTTGCCCCACCCCAAAGACTCATCACCCATCAAACTCGGCCCACACCGGCATGTGGAACTGAATATAAGCTGACCAAAGACCCTTGAACGTTGCCTTTTCTGAATGGAGACTTTCTGCTCTTGAGCATGGTCGCATGAAAGGCCCAGCGCTGTATTGTGCTTTCCTGAAAACAGAGCTTTCCTAACAAGAATTGTGATTGAACTCAACCAACCTGTGTAAGTCTAAATTTTGTTTCGGTGTCTTAGCCTTTTCCTAAAACTGAAGAAATAAAACGAGCACGCGGTGAGTAAATTGGATAACAGGTGATTCGCTATGGCTTTTGCCGTGAGGCGCGGATAGCGCGCTTCCCAAATTGTGGACCAAAAATCCAACACCAGATAAATAAAAGAAACATCAATCCATACATTTTCTGAACCGCTTATTCTCACGAGGGGCCCGGGAGTGCTGAATAATAGATTAAAATGGGAAACGATATGGGCAACATTATATTGAAGGAGTTCTGAATAGGTGTTTTGAGCCTGAGTTACTATTATGAAGGTCCTATAATTTACATGTTAAACACTTTTGACTAGATCAGTGTTCTCATATAGTGGGGCAGCCCCCCTCCCCTCCAGGGAGGCACATTCCGACACTGTGTGTGACCCCAGAGAACTCATGCAATGTCAAGGATGCATTGAGGAGAGCTGGGGTGTATGAAATATTTTCTTCCATCCATCCATACCGCTTGTCCCCACGGGGTTTGCTGGCATGCTGGAACCTATCCCAGCAGTAATCGGGCAGTAGGCGCGAGACACCCTGAACTAGTTGCCAGCCAATCGCAATATCTTCTTCATAGCAGAAAAAGCACTGCACTAGATGGAAGCAAAATGGGCATGCACTTGTGACATTTTTGGTGTTGGCTCAAAGGTTGGTAAGGACTAGAAGTTTCATGGCCCCATCTCCTGGATTGTCAACACTGACGGTAGTAAATAAAGTCAGTGACCCCTGGCCTAGAGTATACAGTGGACCCAGCCTGTTAGCGGGAAAGATGGGGGAGGGTAGCCCACAATTAGTAAAACTTCAAGTAAATTTGACGCCATTTAAACGCAATGAAGGAGGGGGTGGAGGTGCTGTGTATTTTGGGTGTCCTGGAATGCATTAAGTGAATTCCCATTGATTTCAGTGGAATAAGAAGTTTTGTGATACAAGTGTAGGAAGTGCAAAAACAGAAAAATATATACTCGAGTGCTAAAACATGAAAACAGATTTAAATACAGTAACATAGTATTAACAGTTTTTTTTACTTCCCAATATGTAAACAATCAAGTGATTACTGCACAGCATGAAAAAGCCAAAACTACAGTAGGCTAGAATGAACGCTGAAGACCAAAAAGATAATCAAAATGAGATAATGAGAAATGGCTCACCAAATGATAAATCAAATTAATCCACGTGCCCAAAAAATAGAGCAAATTAACCATCAACAGAAGCTGGATTATGTAGCGCTATCTGCAGACCGGCCACTGTTACTGCAACCGATAAAGCATCGGACTTTAATGATTGGTTTGGATTTTCAGCAGGGCTCTCAGAGACGCCAATCACAGCCCGCACCCACACTGCAGTCTCCTCAGCAAGACACGACAAACCGATGTCACATGCGCCACGCTTACTTTATTTTACAACACAAACCAATTTTATTTACAATATTTTGTACATGTGAAGGATAAGAGTCAGGGGATGTTTTTAGAGCTGACGAGACTTTTTGGGCCGGGAGGTGTGCTCTGCTGTTTTGCGTTTCAGTGACTGCGTGCCAGGTGCCTCTTCGGGGTGACTCTCAGTGAGGAGATAGAGCGCCGTAGGAGGGATGGGATCCTGCAGGCAGAGAAAACATGGTGAATCCCGACACATCAAAGTGTCCACAAGACACGGGAGTAGGCCCGTTGCCTTCTTTATATCATTACAATCTGACTAATATTCATTTATTCATTCCATTTTTAATCAGTAATAGAAAAACAAACAAAAGAGACTGATTCAATTCAATTTCAATTTTAGGCATGGTTAAAAATATATAAAATGTCAAAACATGCCATAGGACAGAATTTGATTTGCCCATGAACCCCCATATGTCACAGCTTGGAACATATTTCAGACTGCCCCCACAATAAATGAATATCTGTAATTCAGAGAGACATTTGCTTGGATTGTTTTACCACTCCACAATATTCTAAACTTGTTTTATAGACGAAACAAACAAAACGACATATTTGAACATACAAAACCTAACTTGCAGTTATAAAATGAAAATATGTGAACATGCGCCTATAAGAGGTGGAAGCAGAGTATTATTCTGTGACGTTCACGTGTCTGTGAAGTTGACAGTGAATATTGAAAATCCATGAGTGATGTCCCCCACAAAAACATTTAGAATTGCCATTATCTTTTGCATGTTTTCTGTTTAATTTTCGGGAACCACGACTGATGCTGAAACAATACAAGTTCTCCCATTGTTGGATCAATAAAGGTTAGTTTATCTGACAGGTGACAGCAGCAAAGCACTAGTTTTCTAGACAGGATTAGACAGGATTATGGCTTCATTAAATGAAGCCCCACCCCTTGCTTCAATAAAGTTCTTGGCCACTAGATGCCATAAGATGGCATCTAAACAATAGTTTTAAATCAGACCGAAGCACAAAAACAGCAAATAGGTTTAAAAAATGTGAACAGTGGAGATATATGGGTTAGTTAAATCAATCTGCACGTAAAGACAGGGGAGTGCGTTAAGTGACCTGCATGAGGTAGTCGGCGATGTACTCGGGTTTTAGGCACATCACCCCCTGAGCGGAGGCGTCTGACACGTCCACTTTGAAGTCTCCTGGCCGCAGGCGGCTGAAGTCGGCAAACAAGTGCGTTGCCTCTTTGTACATAGAAGGAGAGGCACTCAACATCACCTGGAGGAAATCAAAGTAAAATGTGATTCAGTCAAAATGTTTTGTTGTTTTGAAGACAATGGTGGCAGCCAAACCTTGGCCCTGCCTGACTGCAGCAAGCGCCTGAAGCCAGCTTCTCGCCCCTGGTCGATGTTCAGCATCACCGTCCAGCCACTGAAGGCTCCCTGGGGAAATAAAAACCCACAAGAGTGCTGCTTAATACACCAGACTGTCCAGCATCATGGCAATAAAGATTCTTTAAACTTGAGAGAAGTTTTTCTGTTTGTTTGTTTTGAATGCAGAAATGAATCTAAACAGGACGTATCTTTTTATATCTAAAAATATAATCAACTGTAACATTCAGCTTCCAAAACAATTTTTTGTTTAAGAATGCAAGTAAATGACTAAAACAACAATTACTTTTATTCATAAAACCATGTTTTTTTGCAATACACCGGAAAGACATTTATCTAACATTTTAAAGTCCAAAACTTCAAGATTCAAGAATTTTTATTGGCCATGTCTGAGCATGCCAAACAAGGAATTTGACTTCGGTACATCTCAGCCTCTGTTCAACATTTAGGTGACTAATAAAACTCAGGACGTTCAAAAATTGACAAATATTCTCAGATAACCCCTGATCTTCTGATCCCCTTGTACAATTTGAAACCAAGTTCTATCCATATGGTGACAAAATTTTACTTGTTTTGTTTGAATCAACATGCATTGATGTGCGCATTTCTATAAATGAGATATTTCCGCCTCCATTTAACATCAGCCACATTTGAAAATGAAATGTTTTTGACATGATTCAACTTGAGCTGCCACATACTCCCTGTTCCGAGGGTCCTCGCAGGACTTTCCTCCAGCGCATGGCAGCTAACGCTAAGCGCCTCTGCTGCGAGCTGATGGAGGGCAAAGCATCCAGGATGGAACTGCTGCCCCATTCATAGTCCTCCTCCTGGAATGCGTGACAAAAAAAAACATGATCAAGAGTAATCCCAATTACGGTGTCTTAATAAATGTTTATAGCTGCAGTGCAATATGACTCGCTATCAACGTGTAATACAATATGCAATATGTTGAAACACAATATGTATAATATCTTGTGCAATTCCTGATTCAAAGTCACTCTACCTGCCTGTTGCTGCTATTACTTGGAAAACACATGCAACCATAAGTCCAACAATTCCAATTCCTGCACCAGTGGACAAAGTTACATTCTACATTATCCTCCTCATATATGCGGATTTATTTATGTTGTCCCACCCTATGTTCCACCCCCCATTTCCCCCTAAAACGCACCAACAGAATGGTGCTTCCAATTTTGTTGTATACCTGTGGAACAATGACAATAAAAGCAGTCTAGTCTAGTCTAGTCTAGTCTAGTCTAGTCTAGTCTAGTCTAGTCTAGTCTAGTCTAGTCTAGTCTAGCCTAAATGTGGAGGTGTCGCCGAGCCCACCGGAATGAAACGGCCCACCGATCGACAGGCCTCCAAGTAAGATCGATGTAGGATCCATTTGCCAGCCGCCATGGCCGCCAGGTACTTTTCGTTGCGCAATGGTGTGCCTACGATGATATGGGAGCAGGTGGGGTCAAAGGACTGCTTGTCCAGGATGATGCCACCTACAGGCAAAGCAGAACACAGCAATAAGAGCGAATAAAGCCTTCTGCTACTATTGGTTCTCAAGAAAAATAAAATTCAGCTCTATCTGACCCATAACCCAAAACTGTCTGACAGATTAAGAAGAAAAAAATATACTGCTGAACTTCTTAAATTCTCAGGGGCTCAATTCAGAAGGGCTCGTTTACAAGAAGCAAGACTCACCAAGCTCTTCAATGAGGTGACTGTAATGAATGCGTTCCTGAGGAGCAAGTGAAGACATCTGGAATCTGGGTGGTGTCCTGGTCTCCTTCTTAAAGCAGGAAGACAAGGTTTTTGATCCGCCAGACGCCGCCTCTCATGATATATATGAACTCTTACCTTTGTCTCAGGAGCTATCATGGGCTTTGTGAGTGGGAAAGCGATGCTGTGGGCGTCAGGAGTCATGATGTTATCCTGCGGCTCCTCCGTCGGGAGATCTGTGGCTTTCTTGCTCATTTGCTGGTCGATGACGTCACAAGCTGCTGATGGGAGAAAGAAGGAGGACCAAGATGATCTTTTTGAGAATGGGGAACATGCACAACACAGGGATGAGAATGGCAAATGTGAAAAAACACGGAAAAGTAGCGGGGGGTTTATGTACTGTATTTTTCGGAGTATAAGTCACGTTTTTTTTTCATAGTTTGGGTGGACGAGCGACTTGTACTCAGGAGCGACTTATATGTGAAATTATTCACAAATTTTTACTTGATCATATGTTGACCTCTTGTTTTGTGAAATAAAGAGCCGGTTACCAAACCCATGTCTTGCCTGGTACTTCGGTAACGCTACAATATAGTTATATAGCATATAACTATATTGTACTCCCCGTGAGTCTCAGCCGCAATCAGCGGCATTCGGAGAGTCCACCCCGCAATCGGCGGCGGCCTTGGGGGAGTCCGCGCCGCACTCGACGGCATTCGGTGAGTCCCAGCTGCAGTCGGCGGCATTCGGGGAGTCTGCACCGCAATCAGCGGCATTCGGGGAGTTCACGCCGCATTCGGGGGTTCCGCGCCGCAATCGGTGGCATTCGGGGAGTCCGCGCCGCAATCGGCTGCATTCGGGGAGTCCGCGCCGTAATCGGCGGCATACGTGGAGTCACACCCAACACCTGCCGCTGACCATCGACGGTGCTGTGGTGGAGAGAGTGGGCAGCGCCAAGTTCCTGGGGGTGCACATCAGTGAGGATCTCTCCTGGTCCACCAACACCGCATTACTGGCGAAGAAAGCCCAGCGTCGCCTGTACTTCCTGCGGAAACTCAGGCGAGCGAGCGCTCCTCCGGCCGTCATGACTGCATTTTACCGCGGCACCATTGAGAGCGTCCTCTCCAGCTGTATCGCTGTTTGGGGTGGTAGCTGCACTGACTACAACTTGATGGCCCTGCAGGGCATAGTGAACACGGCTGCTAAGATTATTGGTGCTTCGCTCCCCTCCTTGAAGGACATTTACACCTCCCATCTCACCCGCAAGGCGACCACGATTGTGAGTGATGTGAGTCACCCCGCTCACTCTTTGTTTGAGCTTCTGCCCTCTGGGAAGAGGTACAGGAGCCTGCGCTCCCGCACCACCAGACTCTCCAACAGCTTCATACTCCAGGCTGTTAGGATCCTGAACTCGCCCCCCTTTTCTGCGTAGCGTCCTGTACTTAGCGCTATGCTTACTGTCTGCTGTACGCACACTGGCTCAGTTTTGCTCCTCTTATTTATTGGGTTATTTGTTTATTATTTATTCATCACCCATTTATTTATTTATTTATTATTTATTGTTTGTGCCTTCTTGTTTTAATTTTGTGTCGTCTAATTGTATGTTTATCGTGTACTGTGTCTCGTCACCGTGGGATGGAGGAAACGGAATTTCGGTTTCTTTATGTGTCTTGACATATGAAGGGATTGACAAAGCTGACTTTGACTTTGCAATAGTCGGCATTCGGGGAGTCCCTGCCGCAATCGGCGGCATACGGAGAGTCCTGGCCGCAATCAGCGGCATACAGGGATTGACTATAATATATACGTAGATCTGTGGAATAATTGGAGCCGCGACTGACAACGAGGCTAACGTCAGCGGCGCACGTAGTTCCGGAGTCAGCTGTGTGTGTGTTTTTTTTTAAGTGACACTGAAGACAAAGATTCCGATGGAATTAATGATTTGGATTGACGGATGGTTTGATAAAATTTTTGTTTATATTACATTTATTTGATACATCTAGTCTGACGTCAGCGGCGCATGTAGTTCCGGAGTCAACAGCTGTGTGTTTTTTTTTTTTAAGTGACACGGAAGACGAAGATTCCGATGGATTCATTGATTTGGAGTGACACGGATAGTTCGATAAATTTGTTGTTTATATTATTGGTATTTGATATATAGTTTATACAGTCAAACCTTGGGTTTTCGATCACAATCCGTTCCAGAAGGCGGTTCGAGAATCTATTTTTCCCATTACAAATAATGGAAAAAATTGTAATCCGTTCCAAGACAAAAAAACCCGCACCTTTTTTAAGCATTATCAGTTGCGCATTTTTTTCCGATCGCTGCAGCGCACTGCCGACCACCGCAGCGCACTGCCGACCACCGCAGCGCACTGCCGACCACCGCGCACTGCCGACCACCGCGCATTGCCGACCACCGCGCAACCGTAGCGCGCCGCCAACCGCCCAAATGCACCGCGTTAGTCGCATTATTGTGACAGAGAAAATATTTTTAAAGTCCTGATGTACTTTGCAAAATTTAAGTGGACCTCAGTGCGCAGGGAGCTTAATTTGGTCTGATTGTTCAACCGCAGCGCGCCGGGCGCTCACTGTTACATTGCTTTAAGAGCGTCTTTGTGTTTTAGGATGGCTTTACTGCTCCCACTTGCTTTTTTTGGAGGCATGATTAGGGGTTAATACAATCCTCAAAGTAATGAAAATACAATAACGAACGGAGTCAGTCGCCATCCGGGCCGCGCGGTCGGGTTTTCTTGGGTCCTTTCGGCTCATCTCGCGAGGTTCGACCTCTGAATTTTGTTCGACAACCGAAGCAAAAAATCTCAAATTTTTTGTTCGAATTCCGATTTGTTTGAGAACCGGGACGTTTGAAAACCGAGGTTCGACTGTATATTGTTATATGGGCCTGTGAAATCATTTGAACTGCAACGGACGACAATGAGTCCGACGTCAGCACCGCGCCGCACGCTCGGCATTGTTTACAGAAAGGACGAAGGATTCGATCGATGGATTTATTGATTTGGAGTGACAGATGATTTGATAAACGTGCTATTTATGTTATAGTTATTTGAATAACTGTTAATGTTACGTCAGGCCCGTTCTCAGCTCCTTGTTTGTGTTAATATCACGTTAGCAGACCGTATCGTTTAGCCAAGGGGTGTCCAAACTATGGCCCGCGGGCCAACTGCGGCAGTTTTTATTGGGCCGCAGCAAATTCTGAAAACATAATTGAATATGGCCCGCACAAGAAGCTTGAGCTCAACTCTGTTGCACTTCTCAGTTTCAACACTAGATGGAGCCTGCCACACAAATGAAATTAAGCGAAGCGTTCGACGTCCCATTAGCAAAGAAGAGAAGCGAGCGCGCAGCGTTCGACATCGCATTAAAAACACGTAATCCGCGGAAAATTCCCATCCCTGACAACACTGCGTACCCATCTGCACCAGCTCCGAGTCAGTCATGGAGTCGCTAGGCTGTCTGTCGTACTGCGCCAGGGCCCGCGGAGGAGGCGCCAGAGGTTCAGAGTGCTGTGAGGGACTACCGGGCCACTGCAGGTTGTCGGCCAGCTTGGCCCTTTCTTCCCTGGCCGTGGGATCGTCCCAAACAATCTGCTCGCTCTGGGAAGGCTCCGCGTTGACATCCAGAGCGGCTGCCCTAGAGACCCTTTCATGAGGTTGTCAGGTTAGAGGGAACATCGCCTTTTATTCAGTCATCAAGCGCTCCTTGAAGCACTTTTTTAATCTGCAGCCTCCTCTCCTCACCTTAAGGCTTCCAGAGTGTGTCTGCCGCCGACAGAAGTGTTAGGGGTGGAGTCTGTTGACCCCGTCCGACAGAGCCGTAGCGACGCCCGCCTGCCAGTTGTCATCTTGGTGGCTGACATGATTTCTTGGAGTGCTTTTTGCAGGTTCTCTCTCATCTGCAGCGTTTCTGTGACCTCTGGTAGAAGACATTGAAACAAATGACTTTTTTGTGTGGCTTTTTTTAAGTTGAGGGAGAGAACTGGAGTAACATCCACCATTCTTGTCCGTTAGAGGATCTTGCTCTCTGCTCCCATCACTTGCACGGCGAGAGGTCGAAGCATCCTCTGCGACCTTGTGCTCAAGCTGGAGGATGGATGCGTTAAATGCTTTAATGTCACAAAATTTTGGTTGCTCTTTCTGAAATGTCCCACGATTCCACAAAATGTTGCCACTCTAAGTAAAAACAGTCGGGCAGTAACTATGTCAAGGAGGAGCTAAGTTAAGATTTTCACAATTAATTTGTCAGCCATTTAGAAAGTTGACTTGGGAATCTAATTTGTTATGTATTTATGGTTTCAACCTTTTATAAAGGCAGTTATAGCTATTTTTAAGAGGGACATCAATTCTGTTTTTTTTATCATTTGCATTTTTATGTGTTTACTGTGTTAAAGGAATTGCACATATTTGTTGGATGAGTTAATAATAAGACCTAAACAATATTCTGTTGGATTTCATCACTTCCGAAACATTTTCATCATGGAAACTCAGTAAAATCGTCGCTGTTCCGTGTGTGTATATCTTATATTTGTATTATTGGCAATGTTTTATGTGATGTGGTCTGTACTTATTGTTATATGTCCTGTAAGCACTTTGTTAAGGCGACAAGCTGTTGTGAAAGCGTTAAATCAATAAAATGTTTTTTATTTTCTAGTGGGTCATTTTGACCACATAACAGGTGGGATGAAAACATTTGTTGCTGTGAATGTCCAACACTTGTATTGGGGTGCACCTATGAATCTACTCGAGTAAATGTGAACATGACAACATTTGGGCCTACTTTGGTATCCCAGGCTTCCGTGTTTTCTTGCAGTTGCATTTGTGTGCAAGGCGGAGACATCTGCGAGCTGCTGGGAACTTGACTGAGGTTTAGGCTCATCTTGGGGTTATAGGTGAAAGGATACAGAGACTCCGGGACGTGCCTCTGCTCCTCGGCACACTAAAAGACGGCAACAGACCAATGTTGGGACCGAAGTCTTTCAGGGAACGCAGACAACAGAGCAGGCAACTCACGGCTTGGAGCCAGTGTTGCGAGACCACATGCAGCCCCCTCTCTTTCACGCCTCTGTATTCTCGACTGTTGTCGCTTGCTCGGCCCTGATAGATGAAGTGGGTGACGCTTTCGTCACAGGCCCATCTTAACGCACAAAAACATTTTTGTCATCATGCCTCTGCTTGCAAAGACATAAAAGTCAGTTGTGGCTACCTGTATTCGGCTCCGAGTGAGGCACCCACAGCGTTCAGTTCGCTCTGCATCTTGCTCAGCTTCTTTCCCACGCAGATCACAACGCCCGTGAGAGGGCCGGCCACCTTTTTTGCCACCTTGAGATGATAAAATGTCAGCGGTTGGCCAAGTTAGATCCATAGCATATACAGAAGGTAAAAATAACAACAAGTGAGAGGGGTAGAGCAAAAACGGGGAAAGAAAATACAGAAATGTAGCCCAGTTAACAACCTCCTTCCTGGCGGTGCTGAGCTGCGGGCTGGAAGTGACAGCTTGCATGTCAGCAAGGTAGCTGCCACGGGTGCTGTTAGCCAGCGCCACCTTCAAGTTTTTGTTGATGACGTCAGTCAGAGGTGTCTCTGTCTTCTCGCCGGTCCCGCCTGGTGTGTCCAATGCCGCCAAGGCATCCTGGAGCCAATATACAGAACTCTTTATATTTTAAAACGATGGTTTCAACTCTGGAGAATTACCGTTTTTTTTCCGTGTATAATGCGCCGCCATGTATAATACGCACCCTAAAAATGGCATGTTGATGCTGGAAAAAAGCCTGTAGCCATGTATAATACGCACCCAATTTTTATTTTTTATTATTATTTTATTTTAAGTCTTAAAATTTTTTTTTTAAAAAACAAATTAAAAAGAATTGTACCCATGTATAATGCGCACCCCAGATTTTAGGACAATAAATTAGTTAAATTTCGCGCATTATACACGGAAAAAAACGGTAAGTTGTAAATGATGAGTATTTCTTTAAATAAAGAATTTTACCAATACTGTAGATTGTATTTCAAAACTCATTCCACTATATCTTTTGTAAATTGATTATCATTACATTACTTATAGATAAACCTCTGAACTAGAATTGAGAAGTTTTCTGTTAAATTGCATAAATCATTTATCCATTTTTATTCAGCAATATCATGAAATAATTTACCGTATTTTCCTCACTATAGGGTGGACTTAAAAGCTTATCATTTACTCAAAAAAAACAGTGCGCCTTATAATGCAGAGCGCCTTATATATGGATCAATTGATGAATTTGTTGATCCATACTGGTTGTACATAGCGCTCTGCCAAAATGTTTCAGGACGTTTTAGTACAACTAGTAAATTACAAGGTCGCATCGCTTCCCAGCATTACGGCAACCGTAGTCGGGGGCGTCACTGAATAGCTGTTGCACCCGCGAGGCTATTTCGTTTCAAAATAGGCTGTTCTGTTAATGTTTTCGAGTATGTTTACGGATCAATATCCAACGGAATCATAAATAAGCAGCACCAATGTGTTAAATCAGTCTTTAATCGGTTCCGATCACTTTTATGGGTTAGAGTTTGAGAAACGGGATTGTTTACAGGGGACTGCCACAACTCTGCTGAGGCTCACGGGAGTCTGCGAGCTGAGACTCATGGGAGTTTGCGGGTAGCTAATGCTCTAATGACCCCTGCTATACGCATGAGGCTATTTCATTTCAAAATAGGCTGCTCCGTAAATGTTTCGAGTAAATTTACGGATCGATATGGAAGGGAAACATAAGTAAGCAGTACCAATGTGTTAGATTGAACTTTAGTCAGTTCCGTCCATTTTATAGGAGATAGTTTGAGAAACGGTTTTGTTAACAGAGGGCTCATTGGTTATTGGCTAGTGCAGTTATGGGCAAACTACGGCCCGCGGGCCACATCCGGCCCACGGGACCGTTTAATCCGGCCCGCCAACCCTGAATAAATTGTATTATTAAACATTTTTTTTGGTCATTTTGCCTGCAACGACTGCGTTTCCCCAGTAGATGGGGAACCGCTCGCCTGCGCATTTACTACCGGAAGCCGTGTCAGAAAGCTCGGTGCACACTCACAAGTGCGTGTACGTACTCAGTGGTACGGACATGGCGCACTCGCGCTCTATTTGTATCAGTGCCAAATTTAGAGTGTGGGCTGTGACGACAGCATTCTTGTAATTCGCGCACTGAGCTTTCAGATACAGTTTTACGCTAAAGCCACCCACAAACCTTCCCCTGGAATCCTTCCATTAAAATGAGTCGCCCAAGGAAAAGCAAGGTCGACACTGAGTGCCGAGTGTTTAAAAAAAAGTGGCCAATTTGGCTCGACGCACGCGACGTGACGTTCAGCCACATGAACATCAACATCAACCCGTCACAGATCGAGGTAAACGGACCAACATTTCGGATCTCTCCTAAGAATTGCCACAACAAATTTTACTCCAGACTATGACGCACTAGCAAAAAAGGGAGACCAACAACACTGTTCCCACTGAAAATGAAGGGGAGGCTTTCAGGTTTGTTGTAAAAAAATGCATTTAGAATATGATTTGTACAAATAGCAGGGATTGAAACTAGCGACCATTCTCATGTTCAAACAATGAAGGATGCTCAAGGACATTGATGCACCACCTGTTTGCGACTACCGTTTTTTCCGTGTATAGTGCGCCCCCATGTATAGTACGCACCCCTAACAATGGCATGCTGATGCTGGAAAAAAGCTTGTACCCATGTATAATACGCACCCAATTTTTATGAATTTTTCTTAATTTTTTTTTTAATTTTTTTTTTTTTTTTTTTTAAGTCCCAAAGATCGTCACACACGCAGGGAGGCAATGGGTCCCATTTTTAAAGTCTTTGGTATGGTCTTAACTAGGCTGGATGTCATTTTTTTTGTTGGCGTTGATTTCTCCGACTGCCCCTAAACGCACCACCGCGCTCCGTGCGCACACGGCGGCTCTGTATGGGAGAGACGTTGAAGAGGAATAAAAACACCCTTGGAAACCAAAACTTGCCCCTCGTCGTGACTCGGAGCCGCAACAAATGTTTCGGATTTGTGTAGGGTACATTGTGACAGACGGCAAACTAGCAGGTGATCGAGCGAGCGTCTGATACAAGAGCATTGCGGTCGTATGGAGCGTGTTTGAAATGAACAGCAGAGACGAAAGGAACAAGGCAAAGTGTTGTGAAATAAAATATTACCTGTAATACGCATTTTGTTATTTGCTGATTGAAACTGCTAATTAAACTGTGAATTGAAACTAATAGGTGGAGAACTGAACTCTCGCTCTTTATATAGCTGACGTGTCTTGCGCAACCGTTCTGCGCATCTGTAATGGCGGCCTCCGTATGACGTCCGGTCCGCGATGGAGATTAAAAAACAAACAATATTTGACAATAACACACCATCGAGGATTGCACCATCGCATCAAACGATGTGTCGTCAATTATGAATTTTACTAAGTGTGTTGGGCAGGATGGCTGAATGCGATGCGCGATTGACAACAAACAAGAAGAAAGGTGAGTTTTATTTCGGGGGAGATTTGTCATGTCTCGTCCCCAGTTTTGCTATGTGTCTAGGTTGCCATAGTTTCTGTTCGTGTCACCCCGCTCTTCCTGTGTCACCTCAATCGATGTAACGTGTTTTGTATTTAAGTCCTGTCTGCCCCTCGCTCACCGTTGGATCATTGCATGTGTTACTGTCATTCTGTTCCTGTCTTTGGTAATGTCACCCTGTCTTTTTGTTCCACGACTTTGTCGGTCAGTCCTGTTGTTGGTTTTGTTGTACCATGACTTTATTTAAAAAAAAAAAAAAAAAAAATTTAAAAAAAAAATAATTTAAAAAATGTTTTCTTTGTACCCATGTATAATACGCACCCCAGATTTTAGGACAATAAATTAGTAAAATATTGCGCACTATACACGGAAAAAAACGGTAATCTCAACCTGTTGGGATGTCGAATGTTTATGCGCTGGACTGAGAATGTGCGGACAGTGCGCGATTGCGCACGCGCGCAGCTTAGAGGGAACATTGTCCGGCACCTAACAGTGTCACAAAAAAGGTTGGGGAATGCTGCTCTAGTGTGGCTTATTCATTATTTAATTTGAACTATTTTAATTAAAATCTCACAGCAGCAGTCTTCACACATAAAAACACTCAATAAAGCACATGGAATCAAAAACTTGTTTTTGATCGTGCGTACCACTACGTTCTGAAGTCCCGTTGTCCGATCAAACCTTTTAACTCTGGAGTTGCTCTTCCTTTACTGATGACCTCCTGCTTCGACCAAAAATCCATGGTTTGGATATGTAATCTTCCATTGTAAAACCCCCACATTTTTTAAGCATTTTCTTCATTTGCGCATTTTTGTCCAATCGCGCAACTGCAGCGCACCACCAAACGCGCAACCTTAGCGCGCCGCCGACCGCGCAACTGCACCGTGCTGGTCGCATTATTGTGACAGAGCGGTCGCTAAAATTTAGAAAATATTTATAAAGTCCTGATTCAAGTCAAGTCAATTTTATTTGTATAGCCCTAAATCACAAGCAGTCTCAAAGGGCTTCACATAGACAGAAATTGACAATTATTCTCAAAGCATCCCCTGATCTTAAGCTCCCAAAAGGGCAAGGAAAAACTTTAAAACCCCTACTGGGGGAAAATAAGAAACCTTGAGAAGGGACCACAGATGGAAGGATCCCCCTTTCAGGATCACCAGGTTGGAATGGATGCAGAGAGGGCACAAATGATACAACATGAACATCAATGAAATAAAAAGTGGATGTCCATGTCAGAGCAGAGGGCTGCCGAAGGAGCCCTCAATTGTCCTGGCAGTGTCTACGAGGAGGTTGAGCTGCAGTTCCCCCATCCTGAATTGACCCACGAGAATCCAGATAGCCGGTGTCAGCATGAGTGCCACCTAACCACCTCCCCGGCCGGATGTACTTTCCAAAATGTAAGTGGACCTCAGTGCGCAGGGAGCTTAATTTAAAGTTAAAGTCCCAATGATCGTCACACACACATCTGGGTGTGGTGAAATTTGTCCTCTGCATTTAACCCATCCCTGTGTGATTTTGATGCATCCCCTGGGGAAGAGGGGAGCAGTGAGCAGCAGCGGTGCCGCGCTCGGGAATCATTTGGCGATCTAATTTGGTCCGATCGCGCAACCGCAGTGCGCCGGGCGCTCACTGTCTCATTGCTTTAGGAGCGTCTTTGTGTTTTAGGATGGCTTTACTGCTCCCACTTGCTTCCTTTGGAGGCATGATTAGAGTTGATGCAATACTCAGAGTAACGAGAACGTAATAACGAACGGAGTCAGTTGGCATGTGGGTCCTCTCGGCTCGTCTCGCGAGGTTCAACAACGGAATCCGAAGCAAAAAATCTCGAATTTTTTGTTCGAATGCCAATTTGTTCAAAACTGTAACTATAAAAATTCTGCGATTTTGGTTCAAAATGATACAAAATTATTGAGATTAAAAGGAAAAGCACTTTAAAATGCAAAAAATTTAATTTGTTTTTCCCTTTTTCATGATGGCAGGGGAGGCCTCATATATATATATATATATACATATATAGAGAGAGAGAGACAGAGAGAGAGACAGAGAGAGAGAGACAGAGAGAGAGCCAGAGAGAGAGAGACAGAGAGAGAGCAAACGAGAAAGACAGAGAGAGCGAGAGAGAGCGAGAGTGTTTATTTTCATTTGAGCTAGGAATTATGTACCGTATTTTCCGGACTATAAGGCGCACCGGACTATAAGGCGCACCTTCAATGAATGGCTCATTTTAAAACTTTGTCCTTATATAAGGCGCAGCATTAATGCATCATGTCAGACTTTTAATCCAAATCAAATCATTCTCCATTTTATCTTTTTTATTTCAACTTCAGACGCAACAAATTACTTTATAATCACAAAATAATGATCCATAGTCTTTTTGATTCATGATTGATAGTCTTCAGCGGGCCACTTATGATTGATTTCATGACACAATGCTTCGGGCCAGTTTAAATTTAGGAATTTGGTCCATATATAAGGCGCACCGGACTATAAGGCGCACTGCCGGCTTTTGAGAAAATTCCAGGTTTTTAGGTGCGCCTTATAGTCCGGAAAATACGGTAATCTAATGTGGTCCTTGCGTTTAATCATACTGATTCAAGGTTGCAACTTGGACCCCACCTTGACATTGAAGGAGGGCCTGAAGAGCTGATCCTTGCTGAGGAAGCGGGAGGGCGTATCCAGCTGCAGTGAACGCTCCTTGCCAAAGGGCTTCCTGCGGCCGCCCTCCTGGCTTTGCTTGGGCGTGCCAATGTCCTCATGAGACTTCATTTCATCTAGCACTGAACGAAACACTTTGCTCTGGAAGCGTCCTAAATCCAGCGGCGTGACTGCCTTGCCACTCTGTGGACCCAGTAGTGGAACCTCTGGAGAGAAGCATGTTGGTGGGGGTGGCAGCGGCGGCACAGACATCTTCTGGGAGGCGCCGATAAAACTCTCCTCCTCCCTTTCTGGGCAATGATTATAAAACCACAATCACTCAAAATGAAGCAGAGTGATCTTGTAAAGGCAAACTTGTTGGATGTTTTTCACGTGCATATGGGAAAAATGCACACGTTCCTCTTTGTACCCCCTCTCGAGTGTAGGAATGCTTTGCAGCTGCACCATATGTGAATTAAATTTCACAAACCCGGAGAAGGGGGCAGGTCAATCAGAAAGCACTCCTCGGCTGCCCTCTGGCCGGTCCTGGCAGACGCCATGATCCAGTGCATAGTGACTGCAGGGAGCCCCCACTTTTTGGCTGCCTGGTACTTAGTGCCATCGGGGTTTTGCAGCACCAGGTGAGTGCTGGCCAACATTGCTTTCTTGGGGTTGGCCAAGCGCACAAAGTAGTCCTGGACACTGCAAGAGTCAAGAGTCACACAAACCTTAAAAGCAGAAATAATATGGAAATTTGATTTAATGGATTGTAGGCAAAAAAAAGTCAGCTTCATGGAGTGACAATCCGGGCATATACCAAAAATTCCCAAGTGGAATTTAATACTTTTTAATAGGCGTCACAATATTTTTTAATACTAACATGAGCCGCAACTATGACAACCTTTCAAGCATCAGCATTAGGGGGTCATTAATAAAGTTACCGATTATTGTCATTTTCTCACACAAATTTCTAAGTGAGTAAGCGCAATGAAAAGACAAAATGATTTTTTATTGTTACGTGTAGAAAGAGCACACACCATTTTTGCAGTGCTACACCACTCCCGTTCACAATTATTGTATTTTCCGGACTATAAATTGCAGATTATTTTCATAGTTTGACTGGGGGTGTGATTTATACTCAGGAGCGACTTATATGTGAAATTATTAACACATTATTACTTGATCATTAACATATTACTTACTAGTATATCACTTCACATGTTATTTTCATACTAAACCGCATAAGGGTGGTCTAGGCCTGTGGAATAATTGGAACTACAACTGACGAAGATTTCGATGGATTTAAAGATTTGGAGTGACACAGATGGTTCGATAAACTTATTCACCGTTTTTTTCCATGTATAATGCGCAAAATTTAACTAATTTATTGTCCTAAAATCTGGGGTGCGCATTATACATGGGTACAAAAAATATATATATTTTTTTTTATTTTATTTTTTTAAATCCGGATATGATACGGAGGCCGCCATTACAGATGCGCTTTCTTCTCTGCTGTTCACTTCAAACACGCTCCATACAAACACAATGCTCTCGTATCAGACGCTTGCTCGATCACCTGCTCGTTTGCTGTCACAATGTACCCTACACAGATCCGAAACATTTCTTCGCTATCGAGTTTGCTAGCGCATGTGCAGTGATACTGACCGGCAGAATAACATCCGGTTGTTCCCAAAGATGATCTTTTTTCTGAAATAATTTTACGTTTACGGACTTAAGTAGGAGTCAAAATTTGGGTGCGTATTATACATGGGTACAGGCTTTTTACCAGCATCGACATGCCATTTTTAGGGTGCGTATTATACATGGGGCCGCATTATACACAAAAAACGGTATATGGCACGTTCTCAGTTCCTCTTTTATGTGTTTATGTAACGTTAGCATACCGTACCGCTCAGCCTGTTGCCTATTAATGTCTGTTCTTGGTGTTGGATTTTGTCAAATAAATTTCCCCCGAAAATGCGACTCGGACGCGATTTACAAATGTTTTTTTCCTTTTTATTGCGCATTTTATGGCTGGTGCGATTTATAGTCCAGTGCGATTTATACTCCAGAAAATACGGTATTTTTATTGAGGATTAACTTTAGCCTACAACTATGGCATTACATTTTCCTGAAGTACAACATCAGTTAGAGATGTTTTTCAATTAAATAAATTTGCCAATATTATAGCTACTATTACAGATAATCAACAGTAGACTAAATCGGTCAATCAACAATCCACAAAAATATTTATCATTTAGTATTTGGTTCTTACTCTCTCTCTCTCACACACAAACACACACAAGCGCACGCACACGCACACGCACGCACGCACACAAGCATGGACAACCTTAGCCTACAAATATGGGATTACATTTTTCTTGGGTACAACATTGGGCAGGCGTTTGGCAGTGATATAAACGAAACGCGATGTAGCAAGGGATTATTGTAATTTGAATTTCAAGTGACATCAGCGGCGCGGCGGCTGTTTACATAAAGGACAAAGATTTGATCACGGGATGACGAAGAAGACGAAGGGCCCCCCGTACTACCGGCATCATTAGCGGCTTTGTTTGTAAGTGACACAAAGGACGAAGAGTTTGAAGGATTTAATGATTTGGAGTAGAGATGCACCGATCCGACTTTTTCAGTTCCGATACCGATACCGATGCCGTGGCTTTGCGTATCGGTCGATACCCGATCCGATCCGATATTATGGTTGACTTAACAAGCTACATAACTCTACATGTGGAACAGAAAAGACCAAAGCCAATGGCATCAGGCAGACTACACAGTTCTTTGCTCTAAATTAGGGGTGTCCAAACTAACGGTCCAGTTTTTATTGGCCCGCAGCAAATTCTGAAAACATAATTGAATATGGCCCGCACAAGAAGCTTGAGCTCAGCTTCTCAGTTTCCACACTAGATGGAGCCCGCCACACAAAGCGTTTGACGTCCCATTAACACCCCCCCGGAAGAGAAGCGAACACGCAGCGTTTGACATCCGATTAGCCGGTGCTTGGGGCCGTGTGGCGATGAACTATTTATGTTATAGTTATTTGATATATTTTATTTCGTGTAGCAACTTGTATATGGTTTTATTGTTCCAGTTCAGTAGTTGTTGGCTCATTGAACTCCTATTTTGTTAAATAAAGAGCCGTTTACCAAACCCACATCTTTCCTTGTACTTTGTTAACGCTACAATATAGTTATATACTAGATCTGTGGAATAACAACGATGCTGACGTCAGGGTGCACGCGTGGCGTTGTTGACAAAGGACGAGGAATTTGATCGATGGATTTAATGATTTGGCGTGACAGAGATGGTTTGATAATATTATTGCTTATATAATATTTATTTGATATATAATTCATATATCGTTATTAGGGCCTGTGGAATATTTTGAAGTGCAAACACCGTCAGCGGCGCGCACCCGGCCAGCATTATTGACATAAAGGACGATCGATGGATTTAATGAATTGGAGTGACACAGATGGTTTTATAAACGTGTTATTAATGTAATAGTTATTTGAATAACTCTGAATGTTAACGTCAGGCCCGTTCACAGCTCTTCGTTTGTGTTTATGTCACATTAGCATACCTATTGTTTAGCCTGTTGTTGCTCGTTCATATCTGTTCTTGGTGTTGGATTTTGTCGAATAAATTTCCCCCAAAATGCGACTTATATTCCGGAGCAACTTAGATATGTTTTTTTCACGTTATTGTGCATTTTATGGCTAATGGGACCTATATTCCAGAACGACTTTTAGTCTGAAAAATACGGTATATTTACTATTTATTCTTGGTTCACTCTCCTAACTAACTGCCTTGTAGACACAACAAGAAGAATAACTCTCCTACACGTGAAAATTATGTGCGGTGACAGATCATCAGTCTTAGCATGTCCCAGGAATTTGGAACTAAAATATCTTGAAGTCAGTCATTTTCTAAAAACCAAATGTGTATGTGCATCGTTTTTTTCTTTGAACACAGAGACTTTCATGGAACATGAGTACCAACAGTCCGGCTTTGTTGTCACTCGTAACGTGCTTGTTCTTGAAGTATGATGCATAACCAAACTTGATTACATATCCGGTCTGTCCTTGCTGCACGCAAAGCTTTTTGCTATTTCTGAGTCATTTAACATAGTGCGGTAGTGCTCCCCGGTGGCATTGGCTTGGTAGGGAGCTGTGGAGGTTTACAGTAATGTAGCTACTGCAAAACATTGAAATGTTAAACTACCCACCCTGTCGGCATATCCTTGACTGTTTTTTTTTTTGTTTTTTTTTAAAGACCTGGCTATAAGCCTCTTGGTTGTTACAAATAACTGGCCTAAGCTAGTCTTTCACCATAGCGTCCTCCAACCAGATATTGAAAAACATTTCCCCATGACTTTTGTTTTTCCTCCATTACCAGGTGCGAATTATTTTGTTGACGTTTTAACCGTGAACACACACCGATAGACTTCAGGGACCTTCTTTATATATTTTTTTATAGTTGTTGGTGTTAGGGTTTACAGAGTATCTTGGTCGTATGATTATGTTGAAATGTAACCTGTAATGATTAACCTAGCTTGTCCTGTTTTAACAAAAGTAGTAGAACAGAGTGCTAAGATATTTTGAACTGATTGACTAGCTGCAGAGCAAGTAAGCTGCAGAGGAAGTAATCAAAGGTGTTTTGTTTACACAACCTCGTAATAGACCCCCTGCTATGCTTTGATCAGCAGGCCAGGGGCTTTAACCCCATCCTGTCCACTCTCACCCCCACTCGGTTTCTCTCAATAAAAATGCTTCTGCAAGAGGCCTGAGTCAGACCTCATTTGATAATCGCTGTACGCACAGCGACGAATGGCTCTCCACCTGCAGGTGTCTAAGAGGACTTACCGCATTTTCCGCCCTATAAGGCGCACCTAAAAACCTACATTTTTATCAAAAGTCGACAGTGCGCCTTATAGTCCGGTGCACCTTATATATGGATCAATTGATGAATTTGTTGATTCATACTGGTTGTACACAGTGCTCTGCCAAAATGTTTTAGTACGACTAGTAAATTACAAGGTCGCATCGCTTCCCAACATTACGGTAACTGTAGTCAGGGGGCGTCACCGAATAGCTGTTGTACCCGCAAGGCTATTTCATTTCAAAATAGGCTGCTCCGTTAATGTTTCGAGTAAATCTACGGATCGATATGGAAGGGAAACATAGGTAAGTAGTACCAATGCGTTAGATCGAACTTTAGTCAGTTCCGATCATTTTATAGGAGATCGTTTGAGAAACGCGATTGTTTACAGAGGGCTCGTTGGTTATTGGCTAGTGGGTGCATACCGCAACCCTAGTCAACCTCTGTTTGTTGCAGTAAAGCTTCTATTTTTATGCGCCTTATAGTCCGGTGCGCCTTATATATGGACAAAGTTTTAAAATGGGCCGTTCATTGAAGGTGCGCCTTATAACCCGGTGCGCCTGATAGGGCGCAAAATACGGTACTTGTCTCTCGTGTGGTTCTTGCAAAATAAGTTAGAGCACCACCCTAACATTTGGCATCCATAGCATTGCATTCACGCCGCAAACAAGAAAATAGTACTGTAGGACACAGGTCCTACTCGCACATATAATTTATATAATAAATTAAATTACGAGATTTTTAGATTTTGGCGGCTCGGTGGCGCACTGGGTAGCGCGTCCGCCTCAGAGTTAGGAGGGTGCGGGTTCGATTCCACCTCCGGCCCTGTGTGGAGTTTGCATGTTCTCCCTGGGCCCGTGTGGGTTTTCTCCGGGCACTCCGGTTTCCTCCCACATCCGAAAAACATGCTTGGTAGGCCGATTGAGCACTCCAAATTGTCCCTAGGTGCGAGTGTGAGTGCAAATGGTTGTTTGTCTCTGTGTGCCCGCACTGCGATTGGCTGGCAACCGGTTCAGGGTGTCCCCCGCCTACTGCCCGATGACTGCTGGGATAGGCTCCAGCACACCCGCGACCCCCGTGGGGACTAAGCGGTTCAGAAAATGGATGGATGGATGGATGGATGGATGGATGGATGGATGGATGGATGGATGGATGGATGGATGGATGGATGGATGGATGGACGGAGATTTTTAGGGGATAGGCCAGCACTTGATACAAATGGAAAAATGAATTACAGTTTGAAAATTTAATACCTCGTCAGAAGGCATTTACTACTTTTTAACAGGGATGAGAATGGTAAATGTGAAAAAACACTGAAAAGTAGCCTGGGTCGGTTTTTTAACGTCCCGGTTCTCGAACAAATCGGTATTCGAACAAAAAATTTGAGATTTTTGCTTCGGATGTCGGACGAAATTCGGTTGTCGAGCCTCGCGAGATGAGCCGAGAGGACCCGCATGCAAACTGACTCCGTTCGTTATTACGTTCTCGTTACTCTGAGGATTGCATCAACTTTAATCATGCCTCCAAAGGAAGCAAGTGGGAGCAGTAAATCCATCCAAAAACACAAAGACGCTCCTAAAGCAATGCGACACTGAGCGCCTTGCTGGCCTCAATGAGCCCTCGGTAAACAATCGCGTTTCTCAAACTATCTCCTATAAACGGAACTGACTAAAGTTTGATCTAACACATTGGTACTGTTTACCTATGTTCCCTTTCCATATCAATCCTTTTACAATCCCACAGATACCCCAGTGTTGTGTAAAAATTGGGCTTATTAATATCGTAACCATACCCACACCACCACTTGGAAGTAAGGATAGAAGAAAATCCAGATATACTTTCAAGTGATGGTAAAATGGTGCACAACAACACTGAAACCTAGTCATATACAAAATCAAAACAAGCAGAGATATATTTACAGTATAGAGAGGACCCCCTGCTGCAAAACAGCCAATTTTCAGCTAAACAAAAAACATTTTATAATTCTATCAGACATGCCACCTTGGCTCTGCAAGTGACACATTTGAAAAAAAATGCTGAGATTGACATACGTTGCTCCCAGGTGCTTGGCCAACTCCACCAGCGACTCACGCTCGGCTCCCGTGAACTGGCTGACGGAAAGGACGCAATCCTTGAGCGGGAAACGTCCATTCATCGCGACAACCGGAGTGAACAGAGGATTCAACGAGAGATCCAAGAGACACTCCCTCTCCACACACATGGCCTGTTAACTCAAAACGTTCCCCCCAAAAAATCTGTGAATGAGGAATATGCAGGGGAACGACAAAAAAAAAAACATTAAAAAAGTTGTGAACTCACCAACCACGTATCAGTGACCACTTCGTCCACCGTGGCCTCCACAGAACAGCCCAAAAGAGGCACCACGGCGTAGTCGGCGATGATGTGCGTGCGGCTCACCAACACCCGGCCTCCATTCTCCGTCACCAGCAGAGAGAGCTGGGCCTCGGCCTCGGTGCCCAAGCCCTGCAGCAGGAAGCGTTTTCCAGCAAATAGACCTGCCTTGCTGGCCTCATGCGGAGAGGAATCTGACTCTGGTCTGGTGCTGCGGCTGAGGGACCTGGAATTCTTGGCGGCCGGGTTGGCGGACATTCCGCCGTCACTTTGAGCTGGTGGAAGCTCATCAACTTGAAAGACAACACATGGTTGGGTCGGACTCAAGCGTTATGTTAAACATTTTTAGGTGGCAGCAGAGACAGTAACTGGAAGTTTATCACTTTTTTTGCAACATTACTTTTGTGTGTGTGTTTGGGAGGGGTACCCCTAGATAACAGCATATATGCAAACCAAAATAAAGTGCTATGTTACGTACGACAGTATAAATGATACCACACTCACTGACTGTCGGGTCGTCGTCCATGTACTGTGAGAGGAGGTCCTCCTCCACTTGATTCATTCTTGGGGTGCTGGGACTGGCGGCGGAGGGCCCCACTGAAAGCCTGGAGGCAGCTGGGCGAGACACCAATGGAATCAACACCTCTGCCGGTGAGGGAGGCAGACAGTCTGGGTGGAGGAAGCTTTCTTCTGGGAGGAGACGGCCTTCGGAGAAGCTGTCTAGCAGCCACTGGACTGTCACTACGTGAGGTCTGGCATAAAAATAGACAACAGAATCAGCATGGCCGTGTTCTCCATGATGCTCCTGGACTTGAAACCAACCTGTGAGTCGCTTTAGACAGGAAAGTCTTGAGGTCCTGATCTGGTTCACCTGAGACCACGTGTGTGAGCTCCTCGCTTGGCTGGTTGAAGCGAAGACCCCCCGCGGCGCTCACCAGCCGACGCAACTTGTCCAGCTTCTTCATGGGGAGGCCGCAAAGATAGAGCTGCACAACGGTCACCAGGAAACCATGAAACAAAAGCCCACATAAACTGTTTGAGAGAATATGAGCACAAGAAATCATAATTCAACAAACTTGCTCCCTAATTACACATAAGCCCTATTAAAAGACATGTATCATGGAAAATCGACTTTTTGCTTTTAAAATAATTTGCTTGTGTATCTGGAGGATCTAGGAGTGTAGCAATGTGTAATATATCCCTCCAGGTGCTGCAGAGATACTGTTATGATAGTTTTGTGGGGCTATTTTTTTACTCTGTTCAAATTTCTCCATTTTCGTTGTGCTCGACGTGGATTGTCCATAATGAACATGTTCAAGCATAAGGGTGTCCATGTGTGTGTGTGCACTTGGCACCACGACACCCTAGGCCGCAGTTCGCTGATCGACTTTGTAGTCGTGTCATCAGATTTGAGGCCGCATGTTATGGACACTCAGGTGAAGAGAGGGGCGGGGCTGTCAACAGATTCCCACCTGGTGGTGGGCTGGCTCCGATGGTGGGGGAAGCAGTTTTGACCTGGCAGACCCAAACGAACTGTGAGAGTCTGCTGGGAACGTCTGGCAGAATCCTCTGTCAAGAAGAGCTTCAACTCCTACCTCCGGCAGAGCTTTTTCCACGTCCTGGAGGAGGCGGGGTTACATTGAGCCTGAGTGGACATTGTTCCGTGCCTCCATTGTTGAGGCATTCAACCGGAGCTGTGGTCGTAAAGTGGTCGGTGCCTGTTGTAGCAGCAACCCTTGAACCCGGTGGTGGACACGGGCGGTAAGGGATGCCGTCAAACAGAAGAAGGAGTCCTACCAGCCATTTTGGCATGTGGGACTCCGGAGGCAGCCGACAGATGGCCGAGTGGAACGCAGCTTCGGCGGTTGCTGAGGCAAAGATTCGGGCGTGAGAGGAGTTTGGTGAGGCCATGGAGAATGACTTCGAGACGACCTTTGAGGAAATTCTGGTCCACCGTCTGGCTTCTCAGGAGGGGGAAGCAGTGCACCTTCAACACTGTTTACAGTGGAGATGGCGTGCTGCTGACCTCGACTCGTAACGTCGTGAGTAGGTGGGGAGAATACTAAGATCTCCTCAATACCACCGACACCCCTTTTATTGTGGAAGCAGAGCCTGGAGACTCTGAGGCAGACTCTCCAATCTCTGGGGTCGAAGTCACCGAGGTAATTAAAAAGCTCCTCGGAGGCAAGGGCCCGGGGGTGGATGAGATTCGCCCGGAGTTCTTAAAGGTTCTGGATGTTGTGGGGCTGTCCAGGCTGACACGCCTCTACAACATTGCGTGATCATCGGGGACAGTGCCTCCGGATTGGCAGACTGGGGTGGTGGTCCCCCTTTTTCAGAAGGATAACCGGAGGGTGTGTTCCAACGACAGAGGAATCACACTCCTCAGCCTCCCAGGGAAGGTTTATTCAGGGGTGCTGGAGAGGAGGGTCTGTCGGGAGGTCGAACCTCAGACTCAGGAGGAGCAATGTGGTTTTCGTCCTGGCCGTGGAACAGCTCTATACCTTCGGCAGGATCTTTGGGGGTGAATGCGAGTCACTCAACCAGTACACATGGTATTTGTGGACCTGGAGAAGGCGTTCGACCATGTCCCTCGGGGAGTTTTGTGAGGGGGTGCTTCGGGGGTACATGGTGCCAAACTCACTGGAAAGGGGGGTTCGGTCCCTGTATCACCGATGCCAGAGCTTCGTTTCGGATTCCTTTCCAGTGAAGGCTGCCCTTTGTCACCGATTCTGTTCCTAACTTTTATGAACAGAATTTCTACGTGCTGCCTAGGCATTGAAGGTGTCTGATTTGGTGACATCAACATTGCATCTCTGCTTTTTGCAGACAATGTGATGCTGTTGGTTTCTTCAAGCCGTGATCTCCAGCTCTCACTGGAGGAGTTCACAGCCAAGTGTGAAGCGGTCGGGATGAAAGCCAGCACCTCCAAATTTGAGACCATGGTCCGCAGTTAGAAAAGAGTGGAATGCCCTCTCTGGGGATGAGATCCTGCCCCAATTGGAGGAGTATCTTGGGGTCTTGTTCATGAGCGAGGGCAGAATAGAGCCTGAGATCGACAGATGGATCGGTGCAGCATCTGTAGTGATGCGGACTCCGTACAGGTCTGCCGTGGTGGAGAGAAAGCTGAGCCGAAAGGCAAAGCTCTCCATTTACCGGTCGATCCACGCTCCTACCCTCACCTATGGTCACGAGCTATGGGTCGTGACTGAAAAAACAAGATCCCGGATACAAGCGGTTAAAATGAGTTTCCTCCACAGGGTGTCCGGGCTCTCCCTTAGAGATAAAGTGAGAAGCTCAGTCACCCGTGAGAGACTCGGAATCGGGCCGCTGCTCATCCACGTTGAGAGGAGCCAAATGAGGTGACTTTGGCATCTCATCAGGTTGCCTCCTGCCTCCTCGGGGAGGTGTTCCGGGCATGTCCCACCGCCAGGAGACCCCGGGGACGACCCAGGACCCACTGGAGAGACTATGTTTCTCGGCTGGCCTGGGAACGCCTTGGGATCCCCCAGGATGAGCTGGACGAAATGGCCGAGGAGAGGGACGTCTGGGCGTCCCTTCTAAATCTGCTGCCTCCGCGACCCGATCCCGAATAAGCCGTAGAAGATGGATGGACCAGAAAACGTTTAGAATTTGGGATATGCAAAGGTAAAGGTTCAAAGACCAAATAAATTACGACAACAGCAGAAAGAATCTCTAAGTAATTCCTGGGGCAATGCCAAATTCCTGAATGCTCTCACAGAACGCTAATTTATCGTTGCCGTTTGACAAAACGAGGGGGGGCTGCTTGTCGTGCGACATGAGCTTTTATCAAATGGAGCATCTGTCATTGCGCTATGTATGATTGGGGTTCCTTTTAGCCCGCCTATTCAAGCCTAGTTTACAGTGCGTTTAGCAGGGTTGGTTTTATTTTGAAGTCCAACAAAATAAAACCTGGCATCCTTGAACAAGAATAGAAGAATAGAATGCCCTTTATTGTCATTTTACAACTTAGTTGTACAACGAAATTCAGACAAAACAAAAGTATACTGTAAAAAAACATTCAATGGCATTCACAAAAACTTCCATACAGCAAAAATGTGCTACGTTTAGTTCACGTTCATGAACTTTTCTTCATTGAACGCGTTAGATACAACACTGCCTGTTAAATATGGCCTGGATCTCCGCTTTCCACACACGCGGGGGCGTCGCGTTTGAGTTGCGCATGCGCGTCTCAACGGAAACACCAAATAATCGTTTGTCCTTATTATATGAATTTTGAGATGGTCTGGAGCCAAAATTGTGATTATGATTAACATTCAATTAATTGAGCACCCCTACTTGTGCTATTATTTTGAGGAAACTGAGATGGTGGTTCAAACTAGCTGCTACGTATTGTAGGTAATAACCAGAAGTACTTGCCTTACAGCCGTCCAGGAGATCCTCTGCAGGACGCACAGTGAGATCCAGACTGTCAAGGGGATCTGGAGCTTCCATATGGCTGACGGTTCCATTGGTGAAGGCTGTGTCATTAACTGTCTCACTGGTGTTGAGGGAGATGCGACTCAAACCCAGCACAGAACTCTCTGCAGGCAAAAGGAGCCGTTGATTGAAAGTGATGCTTTCAGAGATGAGTTTCATGGCCGATCATCACGGTTGATCCTGATGGCCGCCCTCAATGCGCATATGCTTTAACCAGGGATGAGAACGGCAAATGAGAAAAATAACTGAAAAGTAGCCGGGGTCTGGGGGCCGCATGCTCCACTGGGGGGGCCGAAAGCCCCCATTGGGGGGACCTGTGCCGCAGGGGGCAAGGGGCCGCAGGCCTCCCGGTCGCAGTGGGCCAGGAGGAACGCCCCAGAGGGGGCTCAGGGGGAAAAGCTCTCTGGAAACTCCTGGATTTTGGCAGTATAACAACCCCAAAACCATTAATTTCATCACTCAATTTCAACTGTGAAAAAAATATTCCTGCTTGGTCTGCTACCAAGATGAATATAATACAGTCAAGACTCGGTTTTTGACCACAATCCGTTCCAGAAGGCGGTTTGAGAAGCAAATCGGTCGAATTCCGAATCTATTTTTTCCATTACAAATAATGGAAAATTTTTAATCCATTCCAAGACGAATTTCATTTGCGCATTTTTGTTCGATCGCGCAACTGCAGCGCACCGCCGACCGCGCAACTGCAGCGCGCTGGTTGCATTATTGTGACAGAGCTGTCGCTGAAATCTAGAAAATATTTTTAAAGTCCTGATTCAAAATTTAAGTGGACCTCAGTGCGCAGGGAGCTTAATTCAGTCCGATCGCGCAACCGCAGCGCGCCGGGCGCTCACTGTCGCATTGCTTTAAGAGCGTCTTTGTGTTCCGAGTTGTAAGATGACGCCGCTCTCGAGCCATGCCCATCTGAAGCAGTTCCTGATCCCGTTCGACTTGTCTATTTCCCTGGCATGATCCTCGTCTTTTTTCCGTAAAATCTTCGCCATGCTGGCTAAACTTTTGCTAATCAGGCAAATAAGTAGGCAAATGATGTGACGAAAGTAGTGCCAAAATGCTGCCGAAAATAATTCAGCTGTTGTTGCAATACTGCTGCCAGCCCCTCGATATAAAAACTATTTTCTCAACGGATCTACACGATTCACAAAAATGGTACTCCCGACGGAAAAAAAACACGAAATTCGCGGATCCGCGGAAGATTCTCATCCCTCTTTAACTGAGCCACTACATCACTAATGACATAGTCGCAAGTATTAGAGAATTTCAATTAAATTGGAGGAATTGATCTGAACTCACTACACCTACATCTCAATTTTATGGAGACTTTTGGGTCCAGAATTTGGGAATCGCGCTAACCCCAAAAGTGCGGATTGTTTTGTTTTTTTAGGTAAGGCATGATTTTAGGCAGCTGAAGGATTCCTTTGTTACGTTAATTTAGATTAGGCACGTTGTTGGGCAGCCGAAGGTGTCTGGTTCCACACACATCAAAGTATGTGGACATTTTATTAAAAGAGAAGCAATACGCAGATGACAATATCAGGCGGACTAAATCGGAGTAAGTCATTTTGATCCTATGTTAATTGGATTAAAGAGAGAATGAAGCAGCCACTTATTCTACTACTGTGTCAGGCCATACTCTTTGACTCGTGAGTGACTGTGTGGATGAGGTGATGGTTCCACGAACTTTCCCCTTTCCGAATCATAAACGATCTTAGCTGTCCGTAACACTGTAATAAAGCAGTCATAAAGATCAAACAGTCCGACTTATTATCTAACACAGGGGTGCCCAAACTTTTTCAGCTCGCGAGCTACTTTTGAAATGACCAAGTCACAAAGATCTACCCACTAAAAATATATTTAATTGTATATATATATATACACCGTATTTTCTGCCCTATAAGGCGCACCTAAAAACCTAAAATTGTATCAAAAGTCGACAGTGCGGCTTATAGTCCGGTGCGCCTTATATATGGATCAATTGATGAATTTGTTGATCCAGACTGGTTGTACACAATGCTCTGCCAAAATGTTTTAGTACGTTTTAGTACAACTAATAAATTACAAGATCGCATCGCTTCCCAACATTACGGTAACTGTAGTCAGGGGGCGTCACCAAATAGCTGTTGTACCCGCGAGGCTATTTCATTTCAAAATAGGCTGCTCCGTTAATGTTTCGAGTAAATCTACGGATCGATATGGAAGGGAAACATAGGTAAGTAGTACCAATGCGTTAAATCGAACTTTAGTCAGTTCCGATCATTTTATAGGAGATCGTTTGAGAAACGCGATTGTTTACACTTTGCTGAGGCTCATGGGAGATTGCGAGCTGAGGCTCATGGGTTTTTGCGGATGGCTAATGCTATAACGATAGCTGCTATATGCAGCAAGCTATTTCATGTCAAAATAGGCTGCTCTGTTAATGTTTCGAGTAAATCTACGGATCGATATGGAAGGGAAACATAGGTAAGTAGTACCAATGCGCTAGATCGAACTTTAATCAGTTCCGATCATTTTATAGGAGATCGTTTGAGAAACGCAATTGTTTACACTTTGCTGAGGCTCATGGGAGATTGCGAGCTGAGGCTCATGGGTTTTTGCGGACGGCTAATGCTATAACGATAGCTGCTATACGCAGCAAGCTATTTCATGTCAAAATAGGCTGCTCTGTTAATGTTTCGAGTAAATCTACGGATCGATATGGAAGGGAAACATAGGTAAGTAGTACTAATGCGTTAGATCGAACTTTAGTCAGTTTCAATCATTTTATAGGAGATTGTTTGAGAAACCCGATTGTTTACAGAGGGTTGGTTATTGGCTAGCCCGCCAACCCTGAACAAATTGTATTAAACTTTTTTTTTTTGGTCATTTTGCCTGCAATGACTGCGTTTTCCCAGTAGATGGCGAAGCGCTCGCCTGCGCATTTACTACCGGAAGCCGTGTCAGAAAGCTCGGTGCACACTCACAAGTGCGTGTACGTACTCAGTAGTACGGACTTGGCGCACTCTCGCTCTATTCGTATCAGTCCCGAATTTAGAGCGTGGGCTTTGACGACAGCGTTCTTATAATTCGCGCGCTGAGCTTTCAGATGCAGTTTTGCGCTAAAGCCACCCACAAACCTTCCCCTGGAATCCTTCCATTAAAATGAGTGGCCCGAAAAAAAGAAGTGAGTGCCGAATGTTAAAAAAGAGTGGCCAATTTGGCTCGACGTACGCGACGTGACGTTCAGCCACATCAACATCAACCCGTCACAAATCAAGGTAAACGGACCAACACCTCGGATCTCGCCTAAGAATTGCCACAACAAATTTTACTCCAGACTATGACGCACTAGCAAAAAAGGGAGACCAACAACACTGTTCCCACTGAAAATGAACGGGAGGCTCTCAAGTTTATTGTAAAAAAATGCATTTTGAATATGATTTGTACACATAGCAGGGATTGAAACTAGCGACCAGTCTCATTTTCAAACAATGCAGGATGCTCAAGGACATTGATGCACCACCTATTTGCGACTAATCTTAACCTGTAAAGTTCTTAAGGCTTACTTTAAGGAGGTGTTTCCCGTTTCCTCACCTCTGTTACCAGGTGTTTGCGAGTTAAAACTCTGCTCTGATTTTCAGATACCCCTCACCGTGTTGCTGTTTTGATTACTTTATTTGGATGTATGCTTTCACCGATTCTTCAAGATGATATATTTGGTCAGAATGTTTGCCGTTTGATGTGATCTCACAAGATAAACATCTTTCATTAATCTGACCTGCAGGCACTGAAGTGATGGCGATTGTTATTCATAATAACAGTGTCGTATTTTATGAGAATCACTGGTAGCAGTTTTTTAGTGAATTATTATTTTTTTAATGCTGTTAATAAATGCATTTGTTTTCAAAAAACTTGTTTGGAATATCCATGCTTTACTACCTACTAAAGGCCAAGATCTTTTATGCAATGACCTTTACAGGTCGCTTATATGACTTCACACAACGCCTACGTCCATCTGCTCCTGGTCCGGCCCTCCGGTCCAAATTTAGAACCCAGTTCGGCCCGCGAGTCAAAAAGTTTGCCCACCCCTGGGCTAGTGGGTGCATACCGCAACCCTAGTCAACCTAAGTTTGTTGCAGTATAGCTTCTATTTTATGCGCCTTATAGTCCGGTGCGCCTTATATATGGACAAAGTTTTAAAATGGGCCGTTCATTGAAGGTGCGCCTTATAACCCGGTGCGCCTAATAGGGCGCAAAATACGGTATATGTCATCGTGAAAAAAAAGTCCTACTCCCATTCCCTATGAAAGTGATACTTCTTACTATGGCCAGCTGCCATTAAATTAAATTAAATATTTAATTAAATTAAATATTAAATTGGTCATGGAAATTCAGTGAATCACTAGCGCTAAAATGTACACGCTAATCATTTAGCTTTGTACGGTCCTTATATCATCCATTTAAAATACTATTTAAAAATGTATTTACGACAAAAAAATTGGGGTCCATGACCAAACCGTGTTAGGCAGAAAGTCACCTAGAATCGAAGTGAGTAAAATTTAAGTGTATTCCACACAACTTAGAGTCACAGTTTGTTGTTGTGTCTGTCCATATGTGTTGCTGCACCGTTTGTGTTCAATACAATGCTTAAAGGGTTTTAGCCCCACATCCACTATAAAAAAGAAATTATATTAACATACAGATTAATATACAGTGGAACCCCGGAAGTCGACCGCCTCCATACAACATATTCGGTTTCCTATGTCAGGGTTTCCGAGATTTTCTTGATCGTATGATTATGTTGGAATGTAACCTGTAATAAATAACCTAACTAGATTAGTTTTATGCTTATGTTGGAATGTAACCTGTAATAAATAACCTATCTTGTCCCATCTTACACAACATCGTAAACCCCCCCCTGCTATGCTTTGACTAGAGGTCAAGGGCTTCAACTCCATCCAGTCCACTCTCACCCACACCACCCTGTTTCTTATTAATAAAAATGCTCTTGCAAGAGACCAGAGTCAGATTTCATTCGATCATCGCTGTACGCACAGCGACGAATGGCTCTCCATTTGCAAATGCTTAAAAAGCGCATACTGTCTCCCGTGTGGTTCTTGCAAGTTAAGTTAGAGTGAGCACCACTCTAACATCCTACTCAAAATGTCAGGAAATCTTTGCGTCGGACCTTTGGAAACCCACATTATTTGGCATTGTTGTTTAGCGTGTTTTAAACCATTTTGACGCCCAACTCCTTTTCTGAAAAGCTGCACCCACGAGACCACAAGATCACGGGGGTTCACACTAAAGAGTTCAGGTGAAAGAGAGTTACCGTTTTTTTCCGTGTATAGTGCGCAATATTTTACTAATTTATTGTCCTAAAATCTGGGGTGCAGATTATACATGGGTACAAAGAAAAAAAAAAATTTTTTTTTTTTTTAAATAAAGTCATGGTACAACAAAACCAACAACAGGACTGACCGACAAAGTCGTGGAACAAAAAGACAGGGTGACATTACCAAAGACAGGAACAGAATGACAGTAACACATGCAATGATCCAACGGTGAGCGAGGGGCAGACAGGACTTAAATACAAAACACGTTACATCGATTGAGGTGACACAGGAAGAGCGGGGTGACACGAACAGAAACTATGGCAACCTAGACACATAGCAAAACTGGGGACGAGACATGACAAATCTCCCCCGAAATAAAACTCACCTTTCTTGTTTGTTGTCAATCGCGCATCGCATTCAGCCATCCTGCCCAACACACTTAGTAAAATTCATAATTGACGACACATCGTTTGATGCGATGGTGCAATCCTCGATGGTGTGTTATTGTCAAATATTGTTTGTTTTTTAATCTCCATCGCGGACCGGACGTCATACGGAGGCCGCCATTACAGATGCGCAGAACGGTTGCGCAAGACACGTCAGCTATATAAAGAGCGAGAGTTCAGTTCTCCACCTATTAGTTTCAATTCACAGTTTAATTAGCAGTTTCAATCAGCAAATAACAAAATGCGTATTACAGGTAATATTTTATTTCACAACACTTTGCCTTGTTCCTTTCGTCTCTGCTGTTCATTTCAAACACGCTCCATACGACCGCAATGCTCTTGTATCAGACGCTCGCTCACCTGCTAGTTTGCCGTCTGTCACAATGTACCCTACACAAATCCGAAACATTTGTTGCGGCTCCGAGTCACGACGAGGGGCAAGTTTTGGTTTCCAAGGGTGTTTTTATTCCTCTTCAACGTCTCTCCCATACAGAGCCGCCGTGTGCGCACGGAGCGCGGTGGTGCGTTTAGGGGCAGTCGGAGAAATCAACGCCAACAAAAAAAATGACATCCAGCCTAGTTAAGACCATACCAAAGACTTTAAAAATGGGACCCATTGCCTCCCTGCGTGTGTGACGATCTTTGGGACTTAAAAAAAAAAAAAAAAAAAAAAAAAATTTAAAAAGAAATTCATACAAATTGGGTGCGTATTATACATGGGTACAAGCTTTTTTCCAGCATCAGCATGCCATTGTTAGGGGTGCGTACTATACATGGGGGCGCACTATACACGGAAAAAAACGGTACTATACGTATTTGTAAATATTAGTCGGAAAGCTGCACCAGCGAGACTACAAGATCACTGGGGTTCACGCTGAAGAGTTGCGTTCACACGATAACAATGGTGTAAGAAGAGAGCTACTATGTTATATTTAAGAGGCTGGACGACGGATCTTTTTAAGAGCAAGCTTAATGTGGGGCCTTTTCAATAATGAACATTTCCACGAGATACAACACACCAGCTCAACTTCCGCACATGCGTAATGACACGGTAATCACACGGGTGCCTGTGTGCACTTGTATCTGTCACACTATTTGTAAACAATAGCCATTCTTTTGTTCACATTGATTTCCCACATTTTCCAGAGATTCATGTGCAACTATGACTCACTTTGGTTTCACGATGCATGACGTCCCGCAGGTTAGTGTAGTGTGGCAATTCTGAAGATAGACACTGCTAGAGGGACGTGTCCGCCAGTTAGAGCAGAATTGCGCGATAACTGAAGATGTGGCGGATACAGACGCGGGCTGTAGTCAGCCCGCTAGCCCAGTTAGCATTAGCCCCAAGCGGCTAGCTAAACGCGATGAGCCAGGTAAGACGCATAGCCGTCCAAAGTCATCTCGGTCTACTGGCCCTCGCACTTTGGTCATAGGTGACGCCATTACCCGAAATATTACGCTTAAAAATCCAGCCACGGTAATGTGTATTCCTGGGGGCCCGACATAGAAGCTAATCTTAGGGAGCTGACTCGCAATAGGTCTAGTCAACAGCGTAGTTCCATCAACACTAGCTACTCGGACATAGTGATACACGTCGGCTCCAATGATGTTAGGATGAGGCAATCGGAGATCACAAAGAGAAACATAGCGAGAACTTGTGATCTCGCCAGAAAGATGAGTCGGCATCGAGTATTTGTCTCTGGCCCCCTGCCTGGGAGAGGCACTGATGAGAGGTTTAGTAGATTAGTCTCCCTTAATCGATGGATGGCTGGGTTCTGTAAGAAGCAGGGACTGTATTTTATAGATAACTGGCCTTCCTTCTGGGGCCGCGCCGACCTGCTGAGGAAGGACGGCCTTCACCCTAACCGTGAAGGCGCCTTCACTCTTTCTAGGAATATAGATTACTGTTTGAGCCACACATGACAGGTCACTTTAGAGCAGGCCGGGTCAAAGGTGATTAGACCACCTGTCAGGATGGGTTTGGAGTCTGTTAAGATGAAGTTAACTAGCGCTAGGCTAGACTCTTAGTATGCACATAGCTCCTTGTGTAGACTAGAGCGTAATAGTTTGAATAGTGCTACAGTACACATAAACGCACTTTCTACTGGGGTAGTAGACAAATCCAATCACTCCACCCCGACCGGTTTTGCTGATTAAACGGTGCCGGTTTCAGATAATTCTACACGTGTAACAAATATTGACTATCAGATTCCCACGGTCGTATCATCCCACCGCGCTAACAAACATTTGAGAGGTGATGTCAGGCCTAGAGAACACAATCTTACTCGCATCTCGTATAAATATCCTTCGATAGATACGCACCCGGATCGACCAATTACATTTAAACTTGGTTTTATGAATATTAGATCGCTTCATGTGAAAGCCATTCTCGTTAATTATCTCATCACAGAACATAATCTAAACGCTTTTGGTCTCTGCGAGACCTGGTGAAAACCTAATGAACTGATGCCGCTTAATGAGGCCTCGCCTCCAAATTTTGTGAGCTCGCATGTGGCGCGTCCTCGAAAAAAGGGTGGGGGTGTCGCCCTCATCTCGAATTCCGAGCTTAGTTTTAGGCCTCGTTCGATCAACGTATTTAAAACATTTGAGGTTCTCACTGTCCGATCCACCGCTTTACCGTCATTTTATCTTGCTGTTATTTACCGTCCACGGGGCTTACTCTGGCTTCCTGGATGAATTTTCAGAATTTGTGGCTGATCTAGTAACCAATGCGGATAATATAATTATCATGGGCGATTTCAACATCCACATGAATTTACCGTCAGAGCCACTTACTTCGGCGTTTCAGACTTTAACTGATACGTTTGGTTTTACGCAAGCCGTACAGGCAGCAACGCATAAGAATGGAAATACCATAGATCTGGTATTATCTTGAGGACTTGCAACCTCAAATATAGCAGTACTGCCATACACTACTGTTTTGTCTGATCATTACTTACCGTTTTTTTCCGTGTATAGTGCGCAAAATTTAACTAATTTATTGTCCTAAAATCTGGGGTGCGCATTATACATGGGTACAAAAATTTTTTAATTTTTTTTTTTTAATTTTATTTTTTTAAGTCCCAATGATCGTCACACACGCAGGGAGGCAATGGGTCCCATTTTTATAGTCTTTGGTATGGTCTTAACTAGGCTGGATGTAATTTTTTTTGTTGGCGTTGATTTCTCCGACTGCCCATAAACGCACCACCGCGCTCCGTGCGCGCACGGGAAAGAGGCGGCTCTGTATGGGAGAGATGTTGAAGAGGAATAAAAACACCCTTGGAAACCAAAACTTCCCCCTCGTCGTGACTCGGAGCCATCCACGGTGGTGACGTACGAAACAAATGTTTCGGATTTGTGTAGGGTACATTGTGACAGACAGCAAACGAGCAGGTGATCGAGCAAGCCTTGTCTGATACGAGAGCATTGCGGTCGCATGGAGCGTGTTTGAAGTGAACAGCAGAGAAGAAAGGACCAAGGCAAAGTGTTGTGAAATAAAATATTACCTGTAATACGGATTTGTGCTCCCTGAATATTTGATCACCGCATGGCAGGATTTACAAACTGCACGTGTTTTGTCCGTAGAGCCATCTTTTCTTTGGAATCCAAAGTGCTTCCAAACGAATGACTTGAAGCCTAAAGGGGAGCAAATTTCCTCGTCTTTTTGGACACTAGCCATAGCACCAGCCCAGGAGCCACGTACTAGTTGTCGCCTCCCCTTTCACGTGCCTGCTCTGCTCACAACACAACAACGCCGGGCGCACTGCTCCCGGAAAGAGGAAGCAAGCAACAAGGAACTGGATTTCAAAATAAAGTCGCGTCTAATGTCCGAGGTCAAACACGGCGATATAAATCGATGTTTACCTTTAGCATCGATGCCAATAAATCGTAGAGCATTATATCAATTAATCGATGTGTATCGATGTATCGTTACACCCCTAGATATTAGGACTGCTACCTCAGTAGAAACATTTAAGACACGTTTAAAGACACATTTCTACGACATGGCCTTTAACTAACCTGTAGTGGCCGATTCGGCTGGAGTTTGTTTTCTCTCCCTCTCCACCCCCTCCCTTCCCCCCTCCGGGGAGGTGGTTAGGTGGCACCCATGCTGACAGCGGCTATCTGGATTCTCGTGGGCTAATTCAGGATGGGGGAACTGCAGCTCAACCTCCTCGAAGATACTGCCAGGACAATTGAGGGCTCCTTCGGCAGTCCTCTGCTCTGACATGGAGATCCACTTTTTATTTCATTGATTTTCATGTTGTATCATTTGTGCCCTCTCTGCATCCATTTCAACCTGGTGATCCTGAAAGGGGGACCCTTCCATCTGTGGTCCCTTCTCAAGGTTTCTCATTTTCCCCCGGTAGGGGTGTTTAAGTTTTTTCTTGCCCTTTTGGGAGCTTAAGACAAGGGGATGCTTTGAGAATAATTGTCAATTTCTGTCTATGTGAAGCCCTTTGAGACTGCTTGTGATTTAGGGCTATACAAATAAACTTGACTTGACATTCATTGCTTTGCAAGGTAAATCATACTTCTAATTAACTTACAATACACCCATGCCTTCTAGCGGCCAACAAGAAACATTATGTAATTGAAATTTCAACACAGTAGTTTTTAAGTTGCTAAATAATGTGTATACCGTTTCTACTACGCAAAATTAGATTTTTTGCGGATGGTTCTGGAACACATCTCCCGCGCAAAACGAGGTTTCACTCAGGGACGTGCGGTCAGAGGAGGCACGTCCCTGCCATCATGAAAAGGGGAAAAACAAATTAAATTGTTTTTATTATGAAGTCATTTTCCTTTTAATCTCAATAATTTTGTATCATTTTGAACCAAAATCGCTGAATTTTTAGTTATTTTAAAACCGAAGACGTTTCACTCGGAGGAGCCAACGTCCTGTCTAGCCTCCTCTGAGGATTGCCTAATCACATGACTGCCTATGTTGACAGGCTATGCAGTTAGACTGAACTGCTCTCTGTCTTTGTGTCGCTGTTTAAATGTTCAAACATTGTGGCTATATTACCGTATTCTCCGGACTATAAGGCGCACCTAAAAACCTAAAATTTTCTCAAAAGTGGACAGTGCGCCTTATAGTCCGGTGCGTCTATATATGGACCAAATTCCTAAATTTAAACTTTCCTGAAGCATTATGTCATGAAATCAATCATAAGTGGCCCGCTGAAGACTATGAATCATGAATCAAAAAGACTATGGATCATTATTTTGTGATTATAAAGTAATTGGTTGCGTCTGAAGTTGAAATAAAGAAGATAAAATGGAAAACGATTTGATTTCGATTAAAAATCGGACATGATGCATTAATGGTGCGTCTTATAGTCCGGTGCGCCTTATAGTCCGGAAAATACGGTAATTAATTTCCGTAGTTAAGCTAGTGTATATAATATCTTGTGTTTTTTGTTATCAGGGATGACAACGGCAAATGAAAAACAAACACTGAAAAAACGCCGGGGCCTTGGGGCCGCATGCTCCCACTGGAGGCCCCCCCCCACTTGGTGCAGGGGTCAGGGGCTGCAGCCCCCCCCCCCCAATGGGGGCCGCAGTGGGCGAGAGGCCACAGGCCCCCATTGGGGGCTGCAGTGGGCCACAGGCTTCTATTGGGGGCCACAGGGCTCACAGGCCCCCATTGGGGACTGCAGGGGGTTCAGGGGGAAAAGCTTCCTGGCAACTCCGGGATTTTGGCAGTATAGCAACCCCAAAACCATTAATTTCATCACTCAATTTCAACAGTTTTGTTAAAAAAATATTCCTTTTTGGTGGGCTACCAAGGTGAATATAATACAGTCAAGCCTCGGTTTTCGACCACAATCCGTTCCAGAAGGCAGTTCGAGAAGCGAATCGGTCGAATTCCGAATCTATTTCTCCCATTACAAATAATAGAATTTTTTTTTAATCCGTTCCAAGACTTTTTAAGTATCTTTTCATTTGAGCATTTTTGCCACGCACCGCCGAACGCGCAACCGTAGTGCGTCGCTGACCGTGCAACTGCACCGCGCTGGTCGCATTATTGTGACATAGCCGTCGCTGAAATTTAGAAAATATTTTTAAAGTCCTGATGTACTTTCCAAAATTTAAGTGAACCTCAGTGCGCAGGGAATTCAGTCCGATCGCGCAACCGCAGCGTGCCGGGCGCTCACTGTCGCATTGCTTTAAGAGCGTCTTTGTGTTCCGAGTTGTAAGATGACGCTGCTCTCGAGCCATGCCCATCTGAAGCAGTTCCTGATCCCGTACTACTTGTCCCACCCATATAAAAACAATTTTCTCAACGAATCTACACGATTCACGAAAATGATACTCCCGACGGAAAAAAACACAAGAAATCCGCGGATCCGGGGAAGATTCTCATCCCTGTGTCATCTGTCTTTAACATCGTGTTGCTTTATCAGGGGTGTCAAACTCATTTTTTTTGCGGGCCGCATTGTAGTCATAGCTTCTTTTGGAGTGTCATTATGACTGTCAACCCAAATAAATTTATGAGCACCTCATATTATATATGTACAGTAAAAGCTACAAAACAAACTGACAATACTGACAAACGTTTTCAAATTAGACGAGTAAAAACTGGTCAAATATTTAAAAAAAAAGATATTAAAAGTGAAGACAATTTGTAAATTCTAGTAATGACACACGAATTCGCGGGCCACATAAAATGATGTGGCGGGCCGTATCTGGCCCCCGGGCCTTGAGTTTGACACCTGTGCTTGAGATGAACAAAACGGCTTTGAAAAGAGATCTTACGGAGGCTACGAAAAAATGTTGTCCAGCCTAATGGCAAGGGGTGCTAGTGATCCCGGGATGCTTCATGCGCCTACCTGTAGAATTAGAGATCTTCAGTTCAAATTTACAGTGAACAACTGAGGAGCAGTAGTCCATTTGTTTCGTTTTACACTTTTTGTTTTTGTTTTTTTCCCCCCCGTTTTTACATTTCGTTTTACAATGGAGGATTGCATATCCAAACGATTTTCAACTATGGATTTTCGGTCGAAGCAGGAGGTCATCAGTAAAGGAATACCAACTCCGAAGTTAAAAGGTTTGATTCGGACAAAGGGACTTGGGAACGGAGTGGTACACACGATCGAAAACAAGTTTTGGATTTCATGTGCTTTATTGAGTGTTTTTATGTGTGAAAACTGCTGATATGAGATCCATCCATCCATTTACCATACCGCTTAGTCCCCACGGGGGTCGCGGGCGTGCTGGAGCCTATCCCATCAGTCATCGGGCAGTAGGCGGGGGACACCCTGAACCGGTTGCCAGCCAATCGCAGGGCACACAGAGACAAACAACCATACGCACTCGCACTCACACCTAGGGACAATCTGGAGTGCTCAATCGGCCTACCAAGCATGTTTTTTTGGGTTGTGGGAGGAAACCGGAGTGCCCGGAGAAAACCCACGCGGGCCCGGGGAGAACAAGCAAACTCCACACAGGGAGGGCCGGAGGTGGAATCGAACCCGCACCCTCCGAACTGTGAGGCGGACGTGCTACCCAGTGCGACACCGAGCCGCCCGCTGATATGAGATTTTAATTAAAATAGTTCAAATTAAATAATGAATAAGCCACACTAGAGCAGTGTTCCCCAACCTTTTTTGTGACATGGTTAGGTGCCGGACAACTTTTACTGGGGGGGGTGACGTCAGTGCCTCCCTAGTCATCAACCTCACCGCACGTCACTGGGATCACTGTACTGTATTTTCTTGTCTTTGTAGTTTTATGTACTGTTTTAGACAAAATTAGACAAATTGCTACGGAACACAATGGCTTCGCTTCTCGACGTTGCGTCGAGATCTAGGCTTCTGCTGTAATATCAGTTACGCAACGCATGGACTGACCTTCCTTCTTGCCGGAGCCGGAGGGCGTGGACGTATTTGGCCGGGTGCTTTTGGAGGCGCTGTGCTCCACGACGTAGTGACGCTCGTCCTGACTGGAGCCCTTTTCGATGCTGTCGAAAAGCCAGCGCAGAGACACGCAGTACACGTTCCATTTGCGCGCACACTCATACTTCTGACCTGAAAACACCAACACAGAACACAATGAGAAGGGTAAAAACGTCAACAAATAACGGCAAAACCATCTCTGACTTGCCAAAGGGTTGGCTGACTATGAGGTGGGTGCACTCATTCATTTTGAGCTGGCCCGTGTAGCGGCCGCCGTGTTGCTCGCACAGACGTTGCACTTCTTTGCGTTCGATGCTGGAGAGACCCGTCACGGTCACGGTGCAGCCCCGGAGCACTGGACACAAGTGCTCCTCCATGGGCAGATCTGTGTACCTGAACAGACTGAAGAGGGGGCAAATATATTTGTGTATTTTTTGTGTTTAAAGAACTTAAAAATAATAGGTGCAGTAAATGCTAAGAAAACCTGCCTACTGCATTTCTATTTTGCTGACTTCATCAAGAGGAGGGATTACAATATTGCAAAAGTCCATAAAAAAATTATCGTATTTTCTGCACCATAAGGTGCACTTAAATGCCTTTAATTTTCTCAAAAAACATAGGTGCGCCTTTCAAAATGGTGCGCCTTTGTGTGGACCAAATTCCAAAATCTGCAGTTGTTTTGTGTGGCTTCCTTAATATACAGGCGTAACATGAAGACCCGATGAACCAATCAGAGGACATTATGTTTAACGTGGATCGGGGCAAAAAAAGACGTAACACATAGAGGAGTATGTAGCTCCGCCACCATTGGTAAATAAAAACTATCGTTTGTGCAAATCTGTAAAGTTGTTTTGTGTGGCTTCCCCCACACAGACGTAATATACAGGCACCCGATGAACCAATCAGAGGACACTACGTTTTATGTAGCTCGGGGTGGTAAATGAGTCAGAGGACTGGACGTAACACGTAGAGGAGAACGTACCTCCGCCACCACTGGTAAATAAATACTATCGTTTGTGCAAAGTACGTACCTCCGCCGCCATTGATAAATAAATACTACCGTTTGTGCAAATCTGTAAAGTTTTTTGTGTGGCTTCCGCCACACAGAGACGTGATAAACCGTAATAGGTAGACCTAATGAACCAATCAGAGGACATTACGTTTTACGTAGATCGGGGCGGTAAACAAATCAGAGGACTAACACGTAGAATACGACGTACCTCCGCTGCCATTGATAAATAACGTATTTTCCGGACTATAAATTGCGTTTCATACTTTGGGTGGGGGGGGGGGGGCGATTTATATGTGAATTTTCTCACAAATTTTCAAAATTCGAAAATCCGCAATGTAGTAAAACCGCGATAAATGAACCGCGATGTAGCAAGGGATTGCTGTAATCTGAACTGCAACTGCGGCGAATACGCGGCGGTGTTCTACATAAAGGACAAAGGATTCAATCACGGGATTTAATGGCTTGGAATGACAGAGATTGTTTGATAAAATTGTTGTTTATAATTATATGGGCCTGTGGAATATTTTGAAGTGTAACCGCCGTCAGCGGCGCGCACCCGCCATTGTTGACATAAAGGACGATCGATGGATTTAATGATTTGGAGAAACACGGATGGTTTGATAATATTATTGCTTATATAATAGTTATTTGATATATACATACCGTTTTTTTCCGTGTATAATGCGCTCCCATGTATAATACGCACCCTAAAAATGGCACGTTGATGCTGGAAAAAAGCCTGTACCCATGTATAATATAAGTTTTTTTTTTTTGTTTTTTTTTAAGTCCCAATGATCGTTACACACGCAGGGAGGCAATGGGTCCCATTTTTATAGTCTTTGGTATGGTCTTAACTAGGCTGGATGTATTTTTTTTTTGTTGGCGTTGATTTCTCCGACTGCCCATAAAGGCACCACCGCGATCAGTGCGGACATGTGAAAAAGGCGGCTCTGTATGGGAGAGAAGTTGAAGAGGAATAAAAACACCCTTGGAAACCAAAACTTGCCCCTCGTCGTGACTCGGAGCCGCAACAAATGTTTCGGATTTGTGTAGGGTACATTGTGACAGCAAACGAGCAGGTGATCGAGCAAGCGTCTGATACGAGAGCATTGCGTTCGTATGGACCGTGTTTGAAGTGAACAGCAGAGACGAAAGGAAGAAGGCAAAGTGTTGTGAAATAAAATATTACCTGTAATACGCATTTTGTTATTTGCTGATTGAAACTGCTAATTAAACTGTGAATTGAAACTATTAGGAAGAAAACTGAACTCTTTGGATACAGAAGATGAGGACTTGGACGGATTTTCGTACGAATATCGATTAACAATGATGTGAGGACAGTAGAGTACATGGTTAAAAAGTAGAACAAAGTACAACCTAACTCACTGTCTTGCTCTTGACATTTTTTTGTTTACCCTAAGTCATGGAATGCATGCGCCCTGTAATGAGGTGCGCCCTTTATGTGGTTTAAATAGAAAATAGACCCCGCATTGAGTCTGCCCCTTTTAACCCGAAGCGCCTTATCGTGCGGCAAATACGGTGCTAGAAACTTACGATTTCCGTGACAGCTAGATGTATTGCTCACACAAAAAAATGTGTGATAAACCACAAAACTGCAAATATAGCTTTTTATAACGTTTTGAGTTTTTGACCTGTTTTGAGACTTCTCCCAGCATGCTTTGACCCAGGAAGGAAGCAGGATGGGTTTTCCCAGGTTAGCGGCCACAAGGTACTTTTTGCTGCCTACTTCGCCGGCGATAAGGTGGGTGACAGACACATTGAGATCTAGATAGACGCGACCGCCCATCAGCTGCACCAGATCCATCACCTCGGCCTGCAAACATACATATTAAGATAAATTCACCAAAATAAAGTGATAAACATAGAACTGATACAAAAATAACAAAATAATCACATTGATTAATTCAGTCTATTACCATTTTCATTTCCCCCAATTTAATATCATGCAATTTCATTATATCCAAGTATACCTGACATACAACTTGTCAATTATTCTGATATCCGCTTGGGTTTAGTAAAGTGATGACCAACCCGGGCTGTTTTATCCAGGCTGGTGCAGGAGATGGTGACGTTGGCCATGGCCATGTTGTAGACCGGCTTATCTGCTTTGGGCACACAAAGCTGCTGCTGCAGGCAGAACACCACCACCAGCGGACTCACAATACGACACCCGAGCTACACCATCAGACAAAAAAAAGGGACTATAACATCCAAAGGTCTCAGGTATGTGGGTGTTAACGCTTCAGAGAATGTGGGATGGGATATTACATTATTGCAGTGCTGGAAGGCGGGTGTGTCAAAGTCAGTGAAGATAAACAAAGATTTGTCCTTCTGGTCCATCTTCAACACAGCATCTTCATCAATCATCTTGATGTACTTTTCAGACTGCAGTTCCATAATAGCCTGAAAACATTTGAACACCAAGATCACATTAGCCATCTGTTGTGCATTAGTAAGGTTACAAAAATTCTTGGAATTTTCAAAGTTGTAACATTTCTATGAAAATTACTGGGAAATGTCCCACCCCGTTGGAACCCTATTAAGTCAGACAACTCTTCACCTCATAAGCTTTGGCAGCATACTCTGACGTATGTCCTTTACTTCCCACAAACTTGACAATGAAGCCTTCAGCATACTCTTTGGACATGATGGACAACCTAAAAGGGACAAACAACCCGACGAAACATTTAAGGGCACCATTTAATAGATATCGGGTGAAATTTGATTATGTTTAAAGTGTCTATTTTACCAAGCAATATAGCTAAATAACGGGATATTGAATCAAAACGTTAACGATAGCTCCACTAACATGAAGCTTACGCAGTCAACCCACTTACCTCCGACGGGGGCTCGAAATCGTCCAAAAATTATAAAAGAGGATAATTCACTAATTGTAACTGTCGCACAAAGCTTGCGCGAACTTCACAAAAACCTTAGTTGAAGAAAGAACCAATTAGCTAATACACTAACGAACAACCTCGTATTTGATCAAATATCATTTGAACTCATTTGTACTGGCGGGCAATTCGTCACGAATGTACCGAATACATTGACATTTCTTCTCCTTTGTCAATATCTGCATTCTAAGTTAGCCTTGTTATTCGCGCCACGACGTCACTTCCCCCGGGGTTCCAAGGTAATTAAACCGTAAGGAAACATTGGCACGCACGAACGTCTTGAGATATCGTACATTTGTATTATAGATCATTTGTTGGGGAAACAAAATAGGAAATACACTTTTAATTCGATCCTTTGTCAAATCACTCACGAAATTGTCACGTTCAAGTGTCACGTTCAATTGTCAAGTATTTATTTCTCGCCAAATTCACAAATACAAACAATTCAGGCAAAGATTGACAGAAAATTGCACAGTTTAAACAGTAACAAGAAACAAGAGAAAAGAAATAAAGTGAAAATAGTATAATATGAACTAATAATTAAAAAATAATGTTGAGGATCTTATTCATGAAGAGCGGCTTCGCCAACATCATCTTCACTCTTTTAAGTATGTGCCCTGCGAGAATTTTGACGTCTAATAGACGTCTATTAGACGTCTATATGCTAACCAGACGTCTCGGCTAAAACACGTCTAAAAGTCGTCTAAAAGTGTAACAAATATAGACGTCTATGCCATATGCTAATGGAAGTCGATCGCTGCGTGTTTACTTCACTTCCGGGGGGGGGTGCTAATGGGACGTCAAACGCTTCGTGTGGCGGACTCTAGTGTTCAAACTGAGAAGTGCAACAGAGTTGAGCTCAAGCTTCTTGTGCGGGCCATATTCAATTATGTTTTCAGAATTTGCTGCGGGCCAATAGAAACTGTGGCCCGCGGGCCAATAGAAACTGTGGCCCGCGGGCCGTAGTTTGGACACCACTGTTTTACAAGTAAAGACTGCTGCTTTGAGTTCACAGGGAGCCATGCTCCTTATTCACTGTACATAGTCTGCTCTCTAGCGGTAAAAACGTGAACTACAATGCTATGGTTGACGCCACACAATATAGGTTTCAAACTGTAACTGCCACTAAGGTGAGCTCTTGCAGCTCTAGCGATAGTTCAAAGTTTTACATACATAAAATTTAAGTGGACCTCAGTGCGCAGGGAGCTTAATTTTGTCCGAACACGCAACCGTAGCGCGCGGCCGACCGCTCAACTGCACCGCGCTGGTCGCATTGTTTTGACAGAGCGGTCGCTAAAATTCAGAAAATATTTTTAAAGTCCTAATGGACTTTCCAAAAGTTTAAGTATCTTGGGGTCTTGTTCACAAGTGAGGGGAGGATGGAGCGCGAGACCGACAGGCGGATCGGTGCAGCGTCGGCAGTAATGCGGACTTTGTACCGGTCCGTCGTGGTAAAGAGAGAGCTGAGCCAAAAGGCAAAGCTCTCAATTTACCGGTCGATTTACGGTCCTAACCTCACCTATGGTCACGAGCTATGGGTCGTGACCGAAAGAACGAGATCCCGGATACAAGCGGCCGAAATGAGTTTTCTCCGCAGGATGTCCGGGCTCTCCCTTAGAGATAGGGTGAGAAGTTCGGTCATCCGGGAGAGACTCGGAGTAGAGTCGCTGCTCCTCCACGTTGAGAGGAGCCAGATGAGGTGGCTTGGGCATCTTATCAGGATGCCTCCTGGACGCCTCCCTGGGGAGGTGTTCCGGGCATGTCCCACCGGTAGGAGACCCCGGGGACGACCCAGGACACGCTGGAGAGACTATGTCTCTCAGCTGGCCTGGGAACGCCTTGGGATCCCCCCGGATGAGCTAGATGAAGTGGCTGGGGAGAGGGAAGTCTGGGAGTCCCTCCTGAATCTGCTGCCCCCGCGACCCGACCCCGGATAAGCGGAAGATGGATGGATGGACTTTCCAAAATTTAAGTGGACCTCAGTGCACTTAATTTCGTCCGATCGCGCATCTGCAGCGCGCTCACTGTCGCATTGCTTTAGGAGCGTCTGTGTTTTAGGATGGCTTTACTGCTTACACTTGCTTCCTTTGGAGGCATGATTAGAGTTGATGCAATCCTCAGAGGAACGAGAATGAACGGAGTCAGTTGGCATGCGGTTCCTCACGGCTTATCTCGCGAGGTTTGACACCCGAATTTCGTCGGACATCCGGAGCAAAAAAAATCTCGAATTTCTTGTTCGAATACCGATTTGTTCGAGAACCGGGACGTTCGGAAACCGAGGCTCCACCGTATATTTTCAATTTAAATGAACATGTGAAAGAATACTGTGGTGAATTCTCTTCGATGGTCAGCTGGTCTTCCAAACAAAATAGTGAAAAAGTGGCTGGCTTGGGGAAGGAAAACTTCAGTCACACACGGCTGATTGGGGAAAGATTTATTTCAACCGATGTCAGAGAGAAGTGTCTCGCGCCCTAGCCAAGATGTCGAGTCCCTTCGTCTACTCTCGCCCTAAACCTTATACTCTTGCGCTTCCCTCCACGCGGGAGCGCGCAGATGGGGCTGTTGGCTGACCTATGACCCCGCAGTCGCCTCCCTATCTCTACATCGTGTGTATCTTAACAGTTGTTAATGGAAGCCAGATGTGTCTGGCGCCAATGAGTCTACCTTCCTGGACAAAGCCCCAAACAATCCCACACGAACCTGATCCGAACATGACCCGGTCGCACTTAGGCTTACTAGTGAGATATTCATTGCATGATACCAGAATAAAAATACACTACAATACAATATAAAATATAGTTATTTAAATTAATTAATGTATATACTAGGTCATCAAATCAATGTCAGTCGAGTCTGTCAACTAGGTTGCCTCAGAGCCGTGCTTTACCATTTGGCAGACCAAGCAACTGCCTGGGGCCCCCACTGACCAGGCCACTAGGGGTGACCGAAAGCCGACAAATGTGGCAAAGACGCAAACGCAACGACCGCAGCAACCCGCCCTTTGAAATGACATCGGAGTAGGAAACCACCCTAAAGGGGCCCCATGGTCTTGTGCATCAGCCAGTCAGAAAATAGAACGGTTTCTGCCCGGTTTCTGCCCGCGAAGCTTATCTCTGGTGTGATTGCTTCTTCTCAATCAGTTTGAAGAAAATGGAGACAGGTGCACCGTGTAGGCCTACGCTACATCATGAAGCGGACTTATCCCTCTAGAAGTGAGAAAAGAAAGAGAAAGAAAGAGGATGAAGAAAAAAGAAGGCAATGCAGTGTTAAGTGGAACAGATATCAATATAATGAGGATTAAGTTAGGTATAACAGTAAAACTAACTGAATGCAGTCAAAGAGTTTTAGTTAATGTTACTGTCAGCCTGTAATGACGGACGGGACCCTATCTATCGGAATAAACACGTTAGTCATTATGGTAGGTAGTATAAATAACCCAGAAATGTGGCTAATGTGACTAACAATTAAATAAATCGAAATAAACTAAGCCAAGGGCGCCAAGAGCGTCTGGTGCCAGCAGGGGCACACTTTGTTAGCGCACCAGGGGGGGCCCATAAATTTGTTTGCCTAGAGCCCCCAAAAGTTTAGGCACAGCCCTGGGTCGCCTGTATTATTTTTAAGGTCTAGCGGGTGTCAGCAGTCAGCGACACAGTATCGACACAGTGTCAATACAGTTTGGCAATGTGTCGAAACGATACACGACGCCTCATGGACCCATCACTAGACATATTAGGTTGCGACATAACCGAAAGTAAATCTAATTTCGGGGGCGCTTCCTGTTTCCCGTAAAGAGTCGGGAGTGTGACGTAATGCTGCAGCGCGACAGAAAACATTCGATGATATCTGCCACATTAAATATGGCCGACGCTCCCACGCGTTGCAGCATGGGGTCAAACAGCGCAAGGTGGTCTATATGTACATGTCTGTGGCTGCAGCAGCCTCGCGGGCTGAGTGGTGTGAGAGAATGGGATAGCGCTGCAGCTGTCGTTAGGTGGAAGCGAAATCATTGCCAGGGCAGGTCTGCCCTGGTTCATCGTAGTGAACATATTATAGAAACGAAAACCATGTCACGTATTTCAGGGTATTGTACGAAAAACAGCCACGTGGAATGCAGAGCACTTGACGTAAGGGGGAGAGAACAACACCACAGACGATAAAAGGAAGATACGGCTGTCCTATATTTGGCACCACCATTTTGGTTGGCAGGGATGGAGCACATCCGGACGCCCAAGGTATTGTTGACATGTCAAGATTGTACTGAACCTGAGATGTTCCGTTTCGTTATTTTCTTGATCAGTGTTTATTTTCACCCTGTCAGTTACACTTTGATAATCCTTCTCGAGTTTACTAACGAGCAGTATCGGGAGCTATGGCGTTAGTGCAAACGGCACATTTTATATGATTTTAGTTTTTTTTTTAAACAACTCCTCTTCTGTGTGAACAAAGCAATCGTAATAGGTTAACCAATGATGTGAGAAATCGCCCATCCTATCACTACACATACCAATGGTGTGTCCTATAATGAATGGGTTTCGTTTATAAATGCGATATGCTTAATACCTTTGTACAATCACGTTATACGGGAACTGATTTTTCTGACAACAATTAATGTTACATCTTTTTATTAATCTGTTAAAATCTCCACTTTGCCGAAGTCCATGCACTCTCCGGGCATCTGCCAAACATGACGCAACATTGTACAGCACTGCGAACCAATTTCCTTCTTTCCTCCAAATCACTGCATCGTAATTGGGGAACTAGTTAAAAAAAACAGCCGAGAAATTATCATGTTATTACAACGCTAAAATACCAAGACCTAATGCATTTGTTTTGATTTAAATTCGAACCGTTGAGGATTTTTATGAAATAAATTGAACAAAATAATACCAATTGCAAAATATTCCAACATTACAGAAATTCATGTCTCTAAAATAATTTGTAGTGATTTAAGGGCATTTTGGGGAGGAGATGTATGATCAAATGGCCCACCCACCTTTGGAGCTTGGCGTGCTGTTTTTTCCCCCATCCCAGCCTGTCTATGGAGGGAGACAAGCATTGTAATGTGTGTTTTTTCCTGGCTTGGTTTGTCACGTTCTGTTGTCACCTCGTGTCTGAAATGGGGATTAATTTCCACCCAAATTAATTTCCACATTCCTCGTCATATTAACTTCAACCTGAGAAAATATGAGAGGTCTGTACGGTATTCTGGATTTGCTCATTCAAATGTGACCTCCTCTGACCAAAATCCTCCATCATCTCCACATAATCAAAAATATCGTGCTGATTGTTTCAAGAATTACAGGTTGAAGTGAAAAATATGCATGTGCGTATTAATTTTGTTGATGATTGGTCTTAATTTTTTTAGATTTAGCGCCCCTAAAGTTATTACAGTTCCACAGTCAGACATGCAAACAACCACTGCAGTTAGTTTTTTGGTATGGCGCCGATGTGAGTGGCAGCCTCCCAGCAGTGTTCTCTCTTTTCCTCTTTATTTCCTTCTTTTCTCCTTTTTCTTTCTGTCTTTTTGGCCATTTGGCGATGCTGGTGCTTTCTACCGACTACCGCACCTCGGTATCTCTTCGGATCGGACATTTTTACCACGGTCCATTGGGCGCCGTTGAACTGGACTGCCCTTACACCTGTCTATGGACCCCGTGGAGGCTATTTTGTGTGTTTTGGGTGTTCTCTTATATTGAAGGGTGCTGGTTGGCCGCTGTTACTTTTTTTCCTTTGTCTTTTAACTTTGATTTGCTTTGATGGCTTTTATCTTGAGCACTTTCTGGCTTTCTTTGTGGCGCCATTGTGTGGCAGCCTTATGAGAGCCTATTGAGTTGCGCTCATGTCATCTGTGTGTCTTTTGTATACCCACTCTGTGGTATGGATACTGCTGGGGCCTGAATTTCCCCACCCCTGGGGATCAATAAATGTTCAATCAATCATCAATCATCCCGCAACTTCCTACGCCTTGTCGAGACAGCTTTCAACAGCTAGACACCAAACCACCATCAAGGAAGCCCAAAAGCTCCGTGCCTGCTGCCAACCGTGTTGTCAAGCAACGGCCAGAGAGGCAGTCAGGAGCACCTTCACTGGACCTCTCCATCACACCCACCCATGTAGCCATAGCAGGAGATGGAACAGTGTACGTTACGATGCCAGTCAACCATCCATATGCATCAATTACGGCTAAACTCAGAGACAACCCCCGGAGGTCGGATTGTCGAAATGTAATAGTTGGACTTGGAAAGATTCGGAGTCCCGGACTTCCTACGATGAGGCCAACCGTTCAGACAAATGTGGTCGTTAAAAATTTCAGATAGGCAGTGCAGAGGGAAATGTAAGTCAAATGAACCCTTACAAATTTAAATTTAATACAGTCAAACCTCGGTTTTCGAACGTCCAGGTTCCCAAACAAATCGGAATTCAAACGGAATATTCGAGATGTTTTTGCTTCGGTTGTCGAACAAAAATTCGGAGGTCGAACCTCGCGAGATGAGCCAAGAAGACCCGAGAAAACCCGACCGCGCGACCCACATGCCGACTGACTCCGTTCGTTGTTATTGTATTTTCGTTACTTTGAGGATTGTATTAACCACTAATCAGTAAAGCCATCCTAAAACACAAAGACGCTCTTAAAGCAATGCGACAGTGAGCGCCCGGCGCGCTGCGGTTGCGCGATCGGACTGAATTAAGCTCCCTGCAGGACCTTTAAAATATTCTCTAAATTTCAGCGACGGCTCTGTCACAATAATGCAACCAGCGCGGTGCAGTTGCGCAGTCGGCGACGCGCTACGGTTGCGCGTTCGGTGGTGCGCTGCAGTTGCGCAATCAGACAAAAATACGCAACTGAAAAAATCCTTAAAAAAGGCATTTTAAGGAGTCTAGGAACGGATTACATTTTTTTCCATTATTTGTAATGGGAAAAATAGATTCGGAATTCGAACGATTCACTTCTCGAACCGCCTTCTGGAACGGATTGTGGTCGAAAACCGAGGTTTGACTGTATATAACACCCAATGAACAATTCAGCTTGCAAAAATCTTCGGAACGTATTGTGTTTACGTATCTTAGTGAGTTATGAAAGAAAACAGACAGATGTGCAAGGTCAGCACCTAAGCTGCATGCAGGCTTCTCATTTCTTGCTCTTTTAAAGCAGGCATGGAAAGGTGAGTCGTTTTAAGAGGTTTTCAAGCAGGCAACACAACTTTTGCCGCAGTGTAGAATGTTCTTTCACAGTGAACAAATTTGATAAAACCTTGTCTTAACGTCTCCCAATACCTCGTAAATACTTATGTCTTATGGTCGATATAAAAGTTGCAGCTTGCTTTTAACACCTTTTGGATGGTCAAAGATGAGTTATCCCTGGTAAAAATAGATATACTGCATGAAAACCATCAAATCAAAAACAAAGCAACAGAAATGTCACTGTATAGTTTATAAAAAAAGACTCGGAAAATACGTTTTTATGCAGGCGGAACTAATTTGTCTGAAAGAAGTGCAAAAGAGACCTGCGCAACGTGACATGAAAATTCCCTCGTGAAAAGTAGCGGAAACGAGGCTATTCTCACTTCCCCTAGACACTGTATCCCATTCCGTGTGTGCGTGCGTGTGTGTGCGTGCGTGCGTGTGCTTCCTTAAGGTGGAAAATGTGCGTCTCTTGGACCGGTCGAAGGGCCAGAGAAAGGCCAGCGTTGGGACCCTCTACCTTTCAGCTACACATTCAATGTTTATTGAGAACCACCCAGAGACTCGCAAGGAGACATGGGTAAGTGGGAAGCCGCATGGTGCTCCTCATCAAGTGAAGTAGTTTCCTTTCATGACATGTTCAAGTTGAGGTAGATTCTGTATATGCCGGCATGGACGGCTGGCAGACCAGACCGCTCATGGCAAGTAGGTGCATGTCTTATAAATTACCGTCATTTTCCATGTATAATACACCCCCATGTATAATACGCACTCTACAAATGGCATGTCGATGCTGGAAAAAAGCCTGTAGCCATGTATAATACGCACCCAAATTTTGACTCTTAAGTCCGTAAACGTAAAATTATTTCAGAAAAAAGATCCTCTTTGGGAACAACCGGATGTTATTCTGCCGGTCAGTATCACTGTGCATGCGGTAGCAAACTCTGTAGCGGAGAAATGTTTCGGATTTGTGTAGGGTACGTTGTGACAGCAAATGAGCAGGTGATCGAGCAAGCGAGCAGGTGATCGAGCAAACGTCTGATACGAGAGCATTGTGTTCGTATGGAGCGTGTTTAAAGTGAACAGCAGAGAAGAAAGGAACAAGGCAAAGTGTTGTGAATTAAAATATTACCTGTAATACGCATTTAGGTAGAGAACTGAACTCTCGCTCTTTATATAGCTGACATGTCTTGCGCATCCGTTCTGCACATCTGTAATGGCAGCCTCTGTATGATATCCGGTTTGCGATGGAGATTAAAAAACAAACAATATTTGACAATAGCACACCGTCAAGGATTGCACCATCGCATCAAACGATGTCGTCAATTATGAATTTTACTGACTAAGTGTGTTGGGCAGGATGGCTGAATGCGATGCGCGATTGACAACAAACAAGAAGAAAGGTGATTTCAAGTTTTATTTCGAGGGAGATTTTCTTCAAAAATTGTTGTACCCATGTATAATGCGCACCCCAGATTTTAGGACAATAAATTTGTTAAATTTTGCGCATTATACATGCCAAAAGACGGTAGGTTAAAAAAATGATGGTAGTCCTATGTTAGTGTCAGCATTCATCTACTGGAGTATTTTATGGTTGTGTATTTCTGTATTGCAAGAAAAACGAGAGAAAAAATAGCTTGTCTTTAAAATAACAGCAAATACAGCATCTTCTTAGCGTGGATGACATTTTTAATTAAATATGTCATTTATTAACTGTTTAATTTATTTATTGAATATGGAATTAAACAAATCAAACAAATAAATAAATGTGCGATTAAATAATTACATCACCATTAGATAAAATATTTAATTAAATAGATGCGTTAATAATTCAATTATTTCGCTAATATTTATTGATTAAATACAGGGTCCGGCAAAATGATCTGACACATTTGTAGGTTTAATAAAATGCAAATAAATTAAAGAAACAAAAAATATTTAAATTTCTATTTTTGAAAATTACACTTAATGCCGTTTTGTTTTGTTTCGTTTCATTTTTGTTTACTTTTCAAACAATGTTATTTAGGTTTTACCGCTGCCACATTTTCTGGAGTTCTGGCGGTACGTGGTCGGTCGGTTGATTTTCATTTCAATGCTGATCCACTGGCTCTAAAGTTACAAAGTTACAGCCACCCAAAAGTTACCCATAACAAGATCGTGTTTCGAGCAGGTACGGGATCATGTCTACCAAGTCTGAAGCGCAAACGGAACGGTCGTTGTGATGCAGTTACAGATTCGTTCTTGATAAACGTTTCCACAATGAAAGCGCAATTGGACCGGTGAGCATCGCGCTTTCATTGTGGAAACGTTTATCAAGAACGAATCTCTCTCTCTCTCTCTCTCTCTCTCTCTCTCTCTCTCTCTGTCGCTCTGTCGCTCTGTCTCTCTGTCTCTCTCTCGCTCTCTCTCTCGCTCTCGCTCTCTCTCTCTCTCTCGCTCTCTCTCTCTCTCTCGCTCGCTCGCTCTCTCTCTCTCTCTCTCTCTCTCTCTCTCTCTCTCTCTCTCTCTCTCTCTCTCTCTCTCTCTCTCTTTCTCTCTCTCTCTCTCTCTCTCTCTCTCTCTCTCTCTATCAAAATCTACTGCTCCATTCCTTACGAATCACCATCAAGATCTACTGTGAGGGGAAAAGCTAGTTTGAAACCCTTAAGGGTAGTTTTTGTTTATTCATTCTATGAATTGCATTTAATTTTAATTTTGTCTTGTATTTTAGGTCTTACACAGTATGGTAAGCAGTGTAGAGAGATTGCCCACCACACCCACTGGTAGCCAGCTGATCTTGCGTTGTAAAGATTTCAGGATCTTCCAGCTTCTCCTCCAACAGGAGAAAGATTGCCTTGATGTCCACACCTCATTATTGAGGTTGTCAAGACCAGGTTTGTGTGTTTTGAAGGGCTTAACTGTGTGTCTTTTATCCGGTATATCTGCAACCTATTTCTTGCGCATTCATCAAAGAGCGCAAGAGCACTTCCACCTCACCCTGGTGAATGACAAGGGAGACCATGACAAACTCATGGGAATTTCAAATGTCTAAAACGTAGGGATGAGCAATTCATTGAAATTCAATTTGGTTTTCAATCACTACACTCCACGATTAGAAAATTGGCATAATTGTACAAAATGATTAATAGTATTAATTATTAGTATTAATTTAATACTAATTTTGATTCATTGAAATTATTTAAATGTTTCAACAGTTCACTGGCAATTGTATTGCAAGTAAACTCCAATGCACTATGTTTGAAACCATACTTAATTTTCTACATTATTTTAAAATAACAAATTTTAAATATTGTTTGGTCCAAAAGGAACTTAGATAATTATAGTATTTCAAAAAAATCGTCTTATTTTTAATAGTTAATTTTTAGTTTAAAAATGTTTATCTTTTCTATCAAAAATAAATTTGCGTTTGAATAAGTATGATTAATATATTTTTCATAATCGTGCAGTCCGACTGCAATGGTTTTTTTTAACACAAGATGTCACTACAGAGCCACCCAAGATGACAATTGTCTTGTTGTCACATGTATTAATTTGTACTATTAAGGAGGTGGCTGATGGTGTAGTGCAGGGGTGTTAAACTTAATTTTTTCGCGGGCCACATTGTAGTCATACCTTCTTTCGGGTGGCCATTATGACTGTCAACCCAAATCAATATATGAGCACCTCATATTATATACAGTAAAAGCTACAAAACAAACTGACAAAATACTCGTTTTCAAATCAGACGAGTAAAAACTGGTCAAATATTAAAAAAATATATATATATATTAAAAGTGAAGACAATTTGCAATTCTAGTAATGACACACGAATTTGACGCACAAGTTGTCTTTGCGGCCTACATGAAATGATGTGGCAGGCCAAATCTGGCCTTGAGTTTGACACCTGTGGTGTAGTGGTACACTCGCCTGTCTATCGTGCAGGCACGATGAGTTCGATTCTCACATATGACTGTGTGATTAACAAATAAAACCAAATTTTACCATTACATGATATTTATGTATTGAACTTTTGCCCACAGACAAACGTATACACTATATTTTTGTAGTAAGTTTCGCTTCAAACAATGAACTTTATTATTATTATTATTATTATTTTCTCATTATTGCTCAATGTTGCAACATACGTAGGAAGTTTGCTGGCCTGTTTTCCGGGTTTGGTAGTAATCTCCCACATATAGTGGATTACTCTTAACGACATGTTGAATAATAAAAAAAATGTGGCATTTCATACTAATTGAATATCTTGTATTTTTAGAAAAGTACAGTGAGCTGTACTGTCTGTCCTTCAATCCTAATATTAACAAGGAGGAGAGGCAAGAGTCATGGAGCTTCATAGACCTCATGGCTGACTACAAAAGAATGGGGGTTCCAAATAACCTCTGGGTCGCATCAGCAGCCAACAGCGAATACAGGGTTAGTTGGTCTTTTTGTGATTCTTTTACCAACCATTTTCAACATTTCCATTTTGATGTCATCCATCCACCACATTTCGGCACGTTTGGTTAACAAAAATGAAGAGACATTTTAGCATACTTTTTTATAAACCACATTTAGTCTCGTTTTTATTCCACAATATGACATTACACATTTAGTTTTTGTCACTGCGTCACGGCTCCCTCACATGATAAAGTCTCGTTGATGAAGGTAGTTCATCCTAACTTCTGTTAACAACAGCAACAGACGATGAGTCCGACGTCAGCGCAGCATGTACTTCCAGGGTCAGCAGCGGCGTTGTTTACACAAAAGACAAAGATTTCGATGGATTTAATGATTTGGAGTGACACGGATGGTTTGATAAACGTGTTATTTATGTTATAGTTATTTGCATAACTGTTAATGTTACGTCAGGCACGTTCACAGGTCCTTGTTTGTGTTTATGTACCATTAGCATACCGTATCGTTTCGTCTGTTGTTGCCTGTTTATGTCTGTTCATGGTGTTGGATTTTGTCGAATAAAGTTCTCCCAAAAATGCGACTTGTACTCCGGTGCGACTTATATGTGGTTTTCTTCTTTATTAGGCATTTTATGGCTGGTGCGGCTTGTACTCCAGAGCGATTTATAGTCCAGAAAATACAGTAGATACGTTACTAAAACATTCCTTGTTAAATTATATGCTGCACTAACATTCAGCATTTTTCAATCTTTTTCTAGTTTTGTTTTGAAAGAGTAGGTCACCCATGAACCATGTGTATAGAAATTGACAACAGCCATTTTACCCGTGAACAATACCAAATAATATGTTATGCCGTCTTCATTATGTCATCTTTTCCCAGGTATGTGAAACATATCCATCCGAGCTATTTATTCCAAAGTCAGCCTCCCCTACCGTCATTTTGGGCAGCTCAAAGTTCAGGAGCCGGGGACGATTTCCTGCTCTGTCGTACTTTCACCAGGACACACTGGTCAGTGTTTCAGACGAACCTAAAGAACTGAGTGAGTGTTATATTAATAGTAAGATGTTGATGTTTCATTGCCATTTAGGCTGCTGTGTGCAGGTGTAGTCAGCCACTGTCAGGCTTCAGTGGACGTTGTCAGGAGGATGAGGCCATGCTGCAGGCTGTGATGAAATCCAACCCCGGAAGTGCCTATATTTATGTGGTAGATACAAGGCCCAAGGTAACACACCCAAGGAGTGCTTCAGAGAGAAATAACGCAGCTGTGTAAATTAGGTTATACTATTGTTTTTGTAAAATGCGCTTCATGAATGTGTGTCTAGCTGAATGCTATGGCAAACAGAGCTGCTGGTAAAGGCTATGAGAATGAGGACCATTATACCAACATCAAGCTGCACTTCATTGGCATAGAAAACATTCATGTGATGAGGAACAGCCAACAGAAAATTATCGACGGTAAGTAAGAGTGCAGTCCCTTTCATACTGGCCATGTAAACTGTCTTCGCCCCGCCCTCCCTTCCTTCTCCTGGATTACTGTTAAGGATTGAAGCGGTAAGACTGGTTCAGGATGGCCGAGTAAATCACCACCTTCTGACATAGCGTCAAAGGCATAACTGAGACCGAATGTTGCTTCCTGCAAGTAAAATGTGAAGTCTAATGCGAGAAACTCTCCACCGCACCCATTGTGTCGAAAACGATTGTGGCTGTTTCATGTAATTGTTTCATTGCTTTGAGCCCAATGGACGATGTGAATCCACACTTCAATCTAAAAGAGAGAGGCCAATACATCTTGGCTCTCCTGTTACTGTTGCGCCTCTGATGTGCCAATTTACCAGGAAGCCAGTGTGAAAGTTCCTCTTGCTTGTCCACTAAATGACACAAAAATAATGATTTGGAGAGGTTTTATTGCTTTGTCATGTATGTATTTGTGTAAAATTTGTGTCTTCCACGCAGTGGGTGAAATGCGATCTCCATCAATGACTGACTTCCTTTGGGGTCTGGAAAACTCTGGTTGGCTGAAACACATTAAAGCTATCATAGATGCTGGAGTCTTCATTGCCAGGGTATTTGCTCACTTCTTGAACACTGGAAACACTTAACACACTGCTATTTACTTTAGTATATACAGTATATCACAAAAGTGAGTACACCCCTCTCATTTCTGCAATGTTTTAATTGTATCTTGTCATGGGACAACACTGAAGAAATGACACTTTGATCTAATGTTAAGTAGTCACTTTAAAGCAGGGGTCCCCAAACTTTTTCCTGTGAGGGCCACATAACCTTTCCCTTCTCTGATGGCGGGCCGGTGTCAGTTTGTAACAGAAAAAGTGTGACGATCGTAGGCGAGCTTAAAAAAGTTATTGTTTTCCAGAAAGCCACACATAACCAAATAACGGTTATTTAATAACCCTTTCCAGGTTCTTTACACAAAAAAAGTCAGGAAACTAATAACACTATTAATGAAATAAATAATAACTAAATAACCCTCTCCGAGTTCTTCACAGAAAAATCAGGAAATAAATAATAACTAAATAACTCTCTCTGGGTTCTTCATAGAAAAAAAAACATGGAACATTAACTTTCTGTTGTGCCATGCACAATCTTAACAGATAAAAGTTCAGCTCAGTTGTCAGAGCAGAACCTCTCTGACACATATGAGCAGTCTCTTAAAGTTCTTGTGTTCCTTCCTTATAATCCTTTTGCAGGTTCCAGTAGGCTTGTAGACACCGCTGTCTTTTTTGTTAAAGTTTGATAGTGCGTCATAGTCTGGAGTAAAATTTGTTGTGGCAATTCTTAGGCGAGATCCGAGGTGTTGGTCCGTTTACCTCGATCTGTGACGGGTAGATGTTGACGTTCATGTGGCTGAACGTCACGTCGCGTACGTCGAGCCAAATTGGCCACTCTCTTTTAAACGCTCGGCACTGTGTTCACCGTGCTTTTCCTTGGGCGACATTTTAACGGAAGGATTCCAGGGGAAGGTTTGTGGGTGGCTTAAGTGCAAAACTGCATCTGAAAGCTCAGCGCGCAAATTACAAGAATGCTGTCGTCACAGCCCACGCTCTAAATTCGGGACTGATACAAATAGAGCGCGAGTGCGCCATGTCCGTACACGCACTTGTGAGTGTGCGCCGAGCTTTCTGACACGGCTTCCGGTAGTAAATGCGCAGGCGAGCGCTTCCCCATCTACTGGGGAAACGCAGTCATTGCAGGCAAAATGACAAAAAAAAAAAGTTTAATACAATTTGTTCAGGGTTGGCGGGCCGGATTGAACGGTCCCGTGGGCCGTATCCGGCCCGCGGGCCGTAGTTTGGTGACCCCTGCTTTAAAGCCTGGATAGCAAAGTAAATTTATTGTTACTTCAAAGTAACTCAAAATACAACAATCAATGTGTGTACTGTATGCTAGCTATATGATTGATTAAAAGCATTACAATGCGGGTTGAAATTATGTTACTGTATGTTGTTATTGAAAACCTAAATCTTGTTTAACATAGTTAAGGTAGTTACATTTTTGACACAAAGGTTTATAATGTTATATTTTCAGGCAGTGGCTGATGAAGGAGTCAGTGTGTTGGTCCACTGTTCGGATGGTTGGGATCGGACAGCTCAAGCCTGTTCGGTAGCCAGCGTACTGTTGGACCCATTTTATCGAACTATCAAAGGAATGATGGTAAACGCATGCACGCACGTACTCACGCATGCAGACATGCAGTATTTGTAGTTGGAAGGTGACTTTTATTTAGCTCAGCTCTGTTTCTCTGATTATGTCGTGTACAGTACCGTATTTTTCGCACCATAAGGCGCACTGGATTATAAGGCGCACCCTCATTGCATTTTTTATTTTAGAAATTATTTCATATATAGGGCGCACTGGATTAAAAGGCGCATATACCGTTTTTTTCCGTGTATAGTGCGCAAAATTTTACTAATTTATTGTCCTAAAATCCGGGGTGCGCATTATACATGGGTACAAAAAAAAAAAAAAAAAAATTTTTTTTTTTTTAATTTTTTTTTTTTTTTTTTTTTATAAGTCCCAATAATTGTCACACACGCAGGGAGGCAATGGGTCCCATTTTTATAGTCTTTGGTATGGTCTTAACTAGGCTGGATGTAATTTTTTTTGTTGGCGTTGATTTCTCCGACTGCCCGTAAACGCACCACCGCGCTTCGTGCGCGCACGGGACAGCAAACGAGCAGGTGATCGAGCAAGCGTCTGATACGAGAGCATTGCGGTCGCATGGAGCGTGTTTGAAGTGAACAGCAGAGAAGAAAGGCAAAGTGTTGTGAAATAAAATGCACAGAACGGATGCGCAAGACACGTCAGCTATATAAAGAGCGAGAGTTGTTTTCTTCCTATTAGTTTCAATTCACAGTTTAATTAGCAGTTTCAATCAGCAAATAACAAAATGCGTATTACAGGTAATATTTTATTTCACAACACTTTGCCTTGTTCCTTTGGTCTCTGCTGTTCATCCTAAAACACAAAGGCGCTCTTTAAGCAATGCGACAGTGAGCGCCCGGCGCGCTGCGGTTGCGCAACCGCACCAAATTAAGCTCCCTGCGCAGTGCGCACTGAGGTCCACTTAAATTTTAGAAAGTACATCAGGACTTTAAAAATATCTTCTAAATTTCAGCGACGGCTCTGTCACAATAATCGGCCAGCCCGGTGCAGTTGGGCGGTCGGCGGCGCGCTACGGTTGAGCGTTCTCTCGCACGCTGTCTCTCTCGCTCTCTCTCGCTCTCGCACACACGCAAACCGGATATCATACGGAGGCCGCCATTACAGATGCGCAGAACGGATGAGCAAGACACGTCAGCTATATAAAGAGCGAGAGTTCAGTTCTCTACCTAAATCCGTATTACAGGTAATATTTTATTTCACAACACTTTGCCTTGTTCCTTTCTTCTCTGCTGTTCACTTCAAACACGCTCCATGCGCACGGAGCGCGGTGGTGCGTTTACGGGCAGTCGGAGAAATCAACGCCAACAAAAAAAATTACATTCAGCCTAGTTAAGACTATACCAAAGACTATAAAAATGGGACCCATTGCCTCCCTGCGTGTGTGACGATCATTGGGACTTAAAAAAAAAAAATAAAAAAATAAAATTTTTTTTTTTTTTTTAAAAATTCATAAAAATTCGGTGCGTATTATACATGGGTACAAGCTTTTTTCCAGCATCAGCATGCCATTTTTAGGGGTGCGTACTATACATGGGGGCGCACTATACACGGAAAAAAACGGTAATAGAAGCTATACTGCAACAAACTGAGGTTGACTAGGGTTGCGGCCAATAACCAATGAGCCCTCTGTAAACAATCGCGTTTCTCAAACTATCTCCTATAAAATGATCGGAACTGACTAAAGTTCGATCTAACACATTGGTACTGCTTACTTATGTTTCCCTTCCATATCGATCCGTAAATTTACTCGAAGCATTAACGGAGCAGCCTATTTTGAAATGAAATAGCCTCGTGCATATAGCAGCTATCATTATAGCATTAGCCGCCCACAAACTCCCATGAGCCTCAGCTCGCAGACTCCCATGAGCCTCAGCAAAGTGTCGTGGCGGTCCCCGGTAAACAATCGCGTTTCTCAAAAGAATGGCTCGAAAGAATATGATAATGCTAATGGGACGTCGAACGCTGCGCGCTCGCTTCTCTTCCGGGGGCGTGGGGGCTGGTGGTGCTAATGGGAAAAGCGAACGCTGCGCGCTCGCTTTTCTTTGGGGGGGGGGGGGTTGCTAATGGGACGTCGAACGCTAAAGACTGATTTAAAACATTGGTGCTGCTTATTTTTGATTCCGTTGGATATACATCCGTAAACGAACTCTAAAACATTAACGGAACAGCCTATTTTTTAAATGAAATAGCCTCGCGGGTACAACAGCCGTAATGCTGGGAAGCGATGCGACCTTGTAATTTACTAGTCATACTAAAACGTACTGAAACATTTCGGCAGAGCACTGTGTTCAACCAGTATGGATCAACAAATTCATCAATTGATCCATATACAGTGCCTTGCGAAAGTATTCGGCCCCCTTGAACCTTTCAACATTTCGCGACATTTCAGGCTTCAAACATAAAGATATAAAAGTTTAATTTTTTGGCAAGAATCTACAATAAGTAGGACACAATCGTGAAGTGGAACAAAATGTATTGGATAATTTAAACTTTTTTAACAAATAAACTGAAAAGTGGGGCGTGCAATATTATTCGGCCCCCTTGCACTAATACTTGGTAGCGCCACCTTTTGCTGCAATTACAGCTGCAAGTCGCTTAGGGTATGTCTCTATCAGTTTTGCACATCGAGAGACTGGAATTCTTGCCCATTCTTCCTTGCAAAACAGCTCGAGCTCAGTGAGGTTGGATGGGGAGCGATTGTGAACAGCAGTCTTCAGCTCTTTCCACAGATTCTCGATTGGATTCAGGTCTGGACTTTGACTTGCCCATTCTAACACCTGGATACGTCTACTTGTGAACCATTCCATTGTCCTGTTGGAAGATAAATCTCCGTCCCAGTCTCAGGTCTTTTGCAGACTCCAACAGGTTTTCTTCCAGAATGGTCCTGTATTTGTCTCCATCCATCTTCCCATCAATTTTAGCCATCTTCCCTGTCCCTGCTGAAGAAAAGCAGGCCCAAACAATGATGCTGCCACCACCATGTTTGACAGTTGGGATGGTGTGTTCAGGGTGATGAGCTGTGTTGCTTTTACGCCAAACATATCGTTTTGCGGTGTGGCCAAAAAGTTCAATTTTGGTTTCATCTGACCAGAGCACCTTCTTCCACATGTTTGGTGTGTCTCTCAGGTGGCTTGTGGCAAACTTTAAACGAGACTTTTTATGGATATCTTTGAGGAATGGCTTTCTTCTTGCCACTCTTCCATAAAGGCCAGATTTGTGCAGTGCACGACTGATTGTTGTCCTATGGACAGACTCTCCCACCTCAGCTGTAGTTATCTGCAGTTCATCCAGAGTGATCATGGGCCTCTTGGCTGCATCTCTGATCAGTCCTCTCCTTGTTTGAGATGAAGGTTTGGAGGGACCGCCGGGTCTTGGTAGATTTGCAGTGGTCTGATAGTCCTTCCATTTCAATATAATTGCTTGCACAGTGCTCCTTGAGATGTTTAAAGCTTGGGAACTCTTTTTGTATCCAAATCCGGCTTTAAACTTCTCCACAACAGTATCTCGGACCTGCCTGGTGTGTTCCTTTGTCTTGATGTTCTCTCTGCGCTTTAAACAGAACCCTGAGACTATCAAAGAGCAGGTGCATTTATACGGAGATTTGATTACACACAGGTGCATTCTATTTATCATCATCAGTCATTTAGGACAACATTGGATCACTCAAAGATCCTCACTGAACCTCTGGAGTGAGTTTGCTGCACTGAAAGTAAAGGGGCCAAATAATATTGCATGCCCCACTTTTCAGTTTTTTATTTGTTAAAAAAGTTACAATTATCCAATAAGTCTCATTCCACTTCACAATTGTGTCCCACTTGTTGTTGATTCTTGAAAAAAAAATTGAATTTTATATCTTTATGTTTGAAGCCTGAAATGTGGCGAAATGTTGAAAGGTTAAAGGGGGCCGAATACTTTCGCAAGGCACTGTATAAGGCGCTCTGCATTATAAGGTGCACTGTGTTTTTTTGAGTAAATTTTAAGTTTTTAAGTGCGCCTAATAGTGCGGAAAATACGGTACTTACCTGTCGCAACCGTGGCTCAGGCAGCAGAGCAGTTCGAATCCAGCTCTGTCCGAGTCACGTGTCTTTGAGTCCTTGGGCAAGACACTTTACACACCTTGCCTCTAGTGCCACTCAAACTGGTTTATGCCTGGATACAAATGTTTGGTGGTGATCGGAGGGGCTGTCAGCCTGCCTTAGGGCAGCTGTGGTCACTAGTGTAGTTTACCACTAAAAGAGTGTGAATGAGTGTGTGAGCGCTGTGAGTACAGAATTCTATAGAAAAATACAATATAAATCCAATGCATTATTATTATTATTACCTACCTATGTCGTATGTCACTGATGCATTTTCTAGGGATGTTCGATACAACTTTTATCAGACCGATACCACTCTCTAGTAGTCACAATACCGATACCAAGTACCGATACCACTAGTCCTTTTCATTCATCAACCCCCTCCCCAAAAAAGTCACAATTAAAAAAAAAAAGTATATATCCCAATATAGCATTTCTCTTGAAAATTGTATGACATTAGTGGCAAGTTTCTATTCTTCTAATTTGTAATTTCCAGTTTCTGATTGTACAATGCCTTCAAAAGGGTGGCCGATGTTGGTATTGGCTGCTGTCGCGAGTACGATACCTTGAAATAATAATGTAACGCTGATACCTGGTGTGTGTACTGCCCATATTCTCATTGTTCGTCATTTATACGTTTTCTTCTCTCATGTAGGTGCTGATAGAAAGAGACTGGGTTTCATTTGGTCACAAGTTTTCTCACAGGTCTGTAACTGGTAAAAGTTAACAGCACATCAACAAAAGATTGTAAGCTATGATTACTGTTTTTATTAAATAAAATACAGAAAGTCAACACGTAATCTTTAAAAGGGAGGGTAAACTGAGGATGGTTCATTTTTCACGAGCAAGCCCAATTTTTTTTATCAAGAAAATGAAGCTAATGCATTGTATATTTTATCCATTCATTTTGGAGAAATAATGAAACAACGAATGCATTTAAAAACAACCGCTTTTAATGAGGAATAGGGCCACGCACCTCTCCCCTCCATGTCTTGATTGATGATGTCACAGAAGGAAGAGATCACAATTTCCCTGTTGGAAATCATTGTAAACACTATCGCTTAAAATGTACAAAAGCAGCTACCAATTGGCACCACAATTTACATGGGCATCTCTACTTTTGACTACTTCAACATATTAAAAGGATTAGCCTCTCCGTGGCTGATTTTAGAGAAATAAGCAGCCTCTCTGCAGCTGAAGTGTGCTGTCACATTTATTTCCTTTAACCATTCACCAACATACGCGAACACAACTCATTCCGCGAAGTTTTATGTAAGCAGAATTGTTCATACGTTGTTATATAGTCAATTGAAATTGAGAAAGGTTCATTTGAGTTACATTTACCCTGAAGTCCATGTATGAGGTACCAACTCCGTCACCTATCTGAGAAGGAGGCGCTTTAAACGGCCACACTCAGCTGAAGGGTCAGCCTCCTCGCTGGAAGTCTGATGCTCCCAATCTTTCCAACAAGACGAACTCCGGGCGTTGTGACGCGGTCCGAGTTGAGCCTCCTGGCTGAGTCGGGACCCGGCTGACACTTTTGTGTTCGTAGATTTCCATTTTCAGTTACTTGGTTTCTTTTCTTTAATTTTCTTGTCGATTGTATTCTGCAGTAGACTCAAGCTGTGTTCAAGGACCACTCACAAAGTCAGAAACCTCATTAATGGCACCAAGAAGCAATGACGAGTAGCGTGAGGACATTAAGTTAAAGTTAAGTTAAAGTCCCAATGATTGTCACACACACATCTAGTGCCAATGTTGAGGTCGCTTTCCCCAACATTGTCCATGCATCCAATGTTTAAATCGCTTGTCCTCAAACTGGCTAAAAACCTTACCAAAAACATTTACTGTGTGGTTCGCTGACAAATATTATATTCTCTTTACTACAAACCAGCGTATCTAAATTCATGCATCTGTTTTCTACCACATGTACTCATTTTGGTCATGTGGGAGCCCATAAGCCAATCACAGAGCACAATCAAACAAGCATTCACTCAAATATGAACACTTATGAACAATTTACAGTCTTCAGTAACCCAACATGCATGTTTTTAAAATGCGGACTTGGTAAACAAATTGTGATAAATAACTGGAACATCACTCAAATATTGGTGATCCCGTTGAGAGTCTCACATATTTCTTCGCTATCGAGTTTGCTACTGCATGTGCAGTGATACTGACCGGCAGAATAACATCCGGTTGTTCCCAAAGATGATCTTTTTTCTGAAATAATTTTACGTTTACGGACTTAAGTAACCTGGCTGGGTCATACCAAAGACTATAAAAATGGGACCCATTGCCTCCCTGCTTGGCACTCAGCATTAAGGGTTGGAATTGGGGGGTTAGATCACCAAATGATTCCAGAGCGTGGCGCCGCTGCTGCTCACTGCTCCCCTCTCCCCCAAGGGATGGATCAAAATCACACAGGGATGGGTCAAATGCAGAGGACAAATTTCACCACACCCAGATGCGTGTGTGACGATCATTGGGACTTTAAAAAAGTAAAAAATAAAAAAGTCCAATTTTGGGTGCGTATTATACATGGGTACAGGCTTTTTTCCAGCATTGATATGCCATTTTTAGGGTGCGTATTATACATCGGGGCGCATTATACATGGGGGAAAAAAACGGTAGTTGTTGTTTGTGTATTTTCCTCTCTTCGGCTTCTCCTCCAAAGATTATCATGAACAGGATAAACAAAATATGTAGAAAAGTCATGGATGGATGCTGATTAACAAAATATTTCTATTTATTTCTTCAGGTATGCCCACTTGGATGGCGATCCTAAAGAAGTGTCCCCGGTTATTGATCAGTTCTTGGAATGTGTGTGGCAGCTGTCTGAACAGTTTCCATGTGCCTTTGAGTTCAACGAGTGCTTCCTTATTGCGATACACACACACGTCTACTCCTGCCATTACGGGACATTCCTGGGCAACTGTCAAAAGGAACGCAAGGATATGAGGTATAAATGAAATGAATGAATCTAATGGACCAGTGGTGTCAAAAACCTTTTCAGGTACAAGACTGTAGTTTCAGGTGCTGAAGAAAGGCTCTCAACTCAAGTTTGCACGCTAGAGAGAATAAAATAAAATACCATTAAGAATATTACTGTTCGTTATGATTAGTATGGAAAGTATTCCATGTCCTTTAAATGGAGTCCAAGCACAAGCAGTGATGTGTACACAAAAACAAAATACTGAACTAAAAAGCTATGTTTTGTTAAATCATGCAAATAATTTAATCATAGGATTTATCTTTTAACCATCAGTAAAGACCTCAAAAGTGTCCACTGCAAATGTCATAGCAAAGACACAAAATATTACTGCGTGACTGATAATGTGGGGCAGGGTCATCCATAACAACATAACAATAACAATCCAATAAAACTTTTATTGCCGCTTGCTGAACTTAGTTTCACGTGGCTCTAAATGCCTGGACACTAGTTAATTTGTGATTGAGCTCTAAGCTTTGAGGGGATTTCTTTGAATCTAGTGATTATTATTCTGTCTAACACACATGAGATCCAAAGTCTGATCTCAAATCAGTTGTTCTACAATCATCACTATCCTACAGTTTTCCATTGATCTTCTAAATTTGTGGAGATAGTTGTCAGTGGTAATAATGTTTAATAAACTTATAGAAGGCATTTTTTGTTTTGCTGTAGTAATACCATGTACTGCATAAATTATGTAATAGCCCAAGGGTACATTTGGGTTCATGCGAATAACTGCTAATGTTGTGCGTATGTATCAGGCTTCATGAACGGAGTCATTCGGTGTGGCCCCAGCTATGGAAGGACAGAGCAGACTTTACCAATCCACTGTACAAGGCTGAACTGAGTCAATGTCAGGGTGTCCTGAGACCTAACACCACCCCCTACTGTTTTAAGTAAGTAATCGCAGTATGGACATTCAATACTATGGTGTTCCTTCGCTGTATCGCGGTTCAACTTTCGCCATCTCTGTTTTGCGGAATTTTTTGGGAGGCGTGTCAGCAAATGGAGTGCACTTATATAGTGCTTATATCGACAACATGGTGTTCAAAGCCCTTTACAAAGTCTCACATTCGCCCATTCATACCTGCACTGTGTTCTGACGCAGCATGTCTGTCCCTGTTAGGAAGAGCCGCTGCTACGGTGTGCACTGGCACGTTCTGTTGGGAAACTATGAACATTATTCAGATGTGCCGTTGAGTCAATCAGTCAAGCCGTATAAGCCAGATAGTAAACAGTTGCGTTCGGGCAGAGGGGAGTGCTCAGTCACCGATTGCAGTTCCAGGATGATGAAACGTCGACAAATAATCATTTTCCTTCCCCCCCTGATGTTTTTGTTAACATTTGTTTTAAAATAGGCTACCTTAACTGAAATCTAGCATCTTTAGCCAAAAGTGCAATCCGGTTTAATGCACGCCTTGTTGATGTTATTGTTCAAAGCAAAAGTAAATTGCTGCGACTACTTTCGCAGGGCAGTGCTTCTTCATCTGTGTAATAGAAGCGAGACGCACAGAAGAAGCTATCATAGAAGCAGCAGCAGCAAGCAAGATGAGCACCATAGCCACCAACCTTTGTTTTGCAAAGTAACAGTAACAACGAGAGTCTAGTCACAATCCACTAGTATTTGGCTGGAATGCACCACGAGATTAGAGTTAGGCCATTTTAGGATAAAAATAAAAAAACTTAAATGCAATGTTGCGTTGTAGTCGGTCACTGCTAGAGGGGGCAGAGCAGGCTTCCTCTTACAGCCGGTTTTGTTTTTGTTGCCATCGTCTTCTTCGTTGACATTGTCGCCGACTTCTCTCTCGTGCGTCGGTTGAGCCACATGTCATATCTCGGTATGAACAGAGTGGCACCCACATGACTCAATTAGTATTTAGAAGTTGAATACGTCAGTGTGTGCCAAGCCTTAAATCAAGTCCACAAAAAAGAAATTAAACTGATTGCTGGGAATACAGGACCAGACGGTACGCCCAACCGATTGTGTGTGCGCAGATCTCTAGCACTGAAGCCGCTGTTCAGCTCAGCCGGATTGTCATTTTCAGTGGACAGCAAGTGGCAAAATGACTGCCCCCCTAAAGTGGATTAAATTGGGTTGATATTGCATCTTAATTCATATTCCATAAATGCACTATTAGTAATCAAAATACCAGTGAGTGGTGCACATAACAACATTGTAATTTTTTTTACACTTGATTTCCCCAATTTTCATTTACACCCTGGTGCATATTTTTGTGTTGCATGCTACAGAGAACCAAGTCAAAAATGTGTTTATGCAAGGGGAGATGTCAGAGTGTGCCTTGCTTAATGGCCACTTTGCATTAGCCAGTAATCAGAAAGATCAGCATCGCTTCCACTCGTTTAAATCTTTACATTTTGGTCCACAGCAGGACTCGTACTTCTGCCCTGTGTCTCTAAAGCCCAATTCCTGAAAGATGAGCTCCTGCTGACATCTTACTTTCTGTGTGTACTCTCTTTTTTTCCCCCTATTTAAGAATGTGGAAGGGACTTTACAACCATACGGAGCGGTCATCGCCTCCTTGCCAATCACCTGCAGACTTCCTGTCTGCTATGAGGGAGGAGTCCCTGCAGCTGGAAGAGGAATTGACCAATCACCAGGAGGTAGCACCAGGAGGAAACGTTCATCACCACCCGGGCTCCAGACAAGGCAGACGACACACAGAACAATCATGACACCACTACAAACCTTCTTCCCTAACCTTCCTTCCTTAGCATTGTTTAGCTAAATACAAACCTTCACAACAACATTGGCACTTTGATACATAACAGATCAATCAGTCAATGCTCTCCCATCTTTGTTTCAAAAAACTGTCTTAAAAAAGTGTCTTAGTGTTTTTCCTGAGGAATCTGATGAGTAAATAAAGAGGACTTTTTACTTTTCCTTTCTTATGCAGAGGATATCTGTGCTAACAGAGAAGCCAATAACCTTGGAGAAAGTAGTGGTTAAAAGGAGGACTCGGCACATTCAACAGAGACACTGTGGGCCGGACCCACCCACCACATACGCAATCCCAATCACCAGCCCCGCACAGGACCACAAGACCTTTGGACCAGCCGATCAAAACACCAAGGTGAAACCCCCCACTCTCATCCTGCCCCTAGGCCAGTCCGTCCTGGTCAAACATCTCAACGCGGACGACATCTCCAGCGACCTGGAATCAGGTGTGGCCGACCTCAGCAGTCGGTCTTCCAGTGGTGGGGAGGAGGGCAAGGACCCTGAGACGGACAAGGTAGCCTTCACTACAGCCTGACTTATAATTAACAAATAATTGGAGTCGAAGTCTGTTCGCATTGTTTCATTTTAAATGCTTTTTGTTGTTCTTCACAGATGTTTTTTGTCACACATTATTTAAGATGAGAGAGCCTCTTTTCTTTTTTTTTAAATATAAACAAAATCTGAGCGCTCATTTGCTGTATTTTTAATTAAAGAACCGCACTTGTACAATGGGGTTGTTATACATTTCATGCAAGGTAATTGCAATATTGCTCAATACAAACCTAGCGAGAGTTTATTTACATTACGATTATGAAGTGGCTGCTGCATTACAAGTTCATTCAATTTGGCTTTTTGACAAAGAAACTGTTGGTTCTGTAATCATGTCGGTCATAAGATGTAACGGCTATCTATTTTGGGAAATAAGAGTTGCTTCAAGAAAAATCTTGCTTCAAGAGAAATAATGGTTATGGTACTCATCATCTAAGCAACTCAGAAAGAGAAATTAGTGTCAAACGTTTGTCATGTAGTATTAACATTGAAAAGCCAATGTGGAACGGTTTGGTTTTAAACTGCTATTTTACTGGATTATAGAACCCCTAGGAATCACTTTGTCAATGAACTAGAAGGGATGGATGGACTTAATAAAGGAAGAACTAAATGTGAACATTCTTTGTATCAACAGCTGATCATAACTTCTTTCCCTCCATGTCATTTTGTGCAATATAATTTATTAATGTTTGCGTGCTCAAATTGTAATGTGATTTAGCAGTTGAGTGCATCACTGTTTATTTAAACCAGTGGTTCTTAACCGCGGGTGCTCGCACCGCCTAGGGGTGCGAGAATGCTTCCTAGGGGGTGCGAGGATACCCTGGGGGAAATCTACAATTTTTCGGGGATAATAGGTAACTGAAAAAAGTGAAAAATTCTGGAAATCAAGAAGTCATTGTGTTAATTGGCATTAGGGATAATACTAATTAAGCCTTATAGCTGTAAAGTAAACCAATTATTATTATAATAATTATTTAGGGTTAGGGGTGCGAGAACTGGTTGGTGAATTGAATAGTGTGCAAACAAAGAAAAATCTTAAGAACCACTGATTTAAACTATACTGTCTTCTGTCGTCTGTGTCCCCATTCTTGAATTTAGAGCTGTACCTGTCAACCTGGTTAATGTATGCCAAGTTGAGCATTCTAAGACTTGACTCTGTTTTATGTTGTTGTTTTTTACTAATGAGGGACAACTATTGTTTGGCTGCAGGTGAGCAAGTTGCTTTACTGTGGGTGGTTAGGCTGTATGAAAAGCATTGCGCACAACCCCTAACGAATGCTCAGTAGCAGTACAAAGCTGGTGGTGTAAAGAGGACCAACTTTCAAGCAGAAATCTGGACTGGGGGATAGAACCAAAAGAGGCAATATATACAGGCCACACAATTGAGCCTAATATAAAATATTTCAGAATATTGTCAAAACATTTATTTGGGGGGTGGGGGGTGATATATTACAGCAAAATAAATTCCAATTGTGTAAAGACAGTGTGGTGAATGGTCTTTGTTCTTTTGCTGGTCTCCAAAAAAACACTCGGTGGACGATGCACGGCTGATTGGGAAAAGATTTATTCAACCAATGCCAGAGTGATGTCTCTCCAAAAGTTAGAGTGGCCCCAAGAGCAAAGATGTTTCAGCTCTCGACGGCACAGATGTTCGCCCCAAAAAAGCCCTCGCGCTTCTTGCTCTTGCGCCCCCCCCTCTATCTGTTCTCCCCCATCATTTGTACCTCGTAAGACAACAGCTGCGGTCCGAGTCTCACTCTACTGGTTACTTCCGATGCCCTTAAAAGGGCATGGACAAAGGTCTTCTTGGTCACGGACGAATGGCCCGTCCATATTCTAAGTACCTACACATTACTGAAACTAGAGCTTCTCTGTACCCCAAAAATAGCTTAGGGTCTTCTCACTGCTACAAGGTTGCCATTTAAGGTGACATACGGTGACGCATGGAATCCAAAATTTACCTCAACAGAAATAGTGCAAATCCAATTTTCTTTATACACCACTATTACACTGTTGCCTGAGGTGTGTATAACTTTTCTGCATTTATGCTAAATCAATAAAACACTTTTTCAGGTGGCAATACTCCTGGTCTGACATACTATCTTGAACACAAATGTGAAAGATTATACTTGCGGGATATCCACTTTTTTGGAATGATACAATTTGCAACAACAAAGGCAATTGCTACACAATATTTTATATATTGTGATATATTGTTTTTTCTAAAAATAAATCTAAAGGTAACTCTAAATAAACGACAGATGTAAAGGAGAGGATCCGGACACTTCAAAATAAAATATTTATCAGCCTTGGGTAATGGATAAATTGTAATTGCTCAAAGTTTCTTTTATTTGTGAAACCCAGGTAAAGGTGGCTTATGGTTCGAGATCACTTGTATAACGTGTGGTGCACATTGGTAGGCTAACTTATTGGACAGTTTTAGGCTAAACACTACGACTGCTACTGCACAAGTGTAATTTGACTTTACCAGACACATCATTTTTTTCCCATAACTTAAGGTATTAAACTTTTCATGTAAGGTTAATTGAAAGCAAAATTGGTAAGAAAATGGGTGTGACTGGCTATATGTGCTCTTCCAGGAATTGGCTGAAAACAGTTCTGACTGGCTATGTGCTCTGCCTGGAATTGGCTGCAAACAGTTCAGACTGTAGCTGCTTTATACCCAAAGAAAAAGACCGAATTGCTGATTAAAAACTACATCAGTGACACAGAATGAATCAGTAAAAATAGGTTCAGTCAAACTCCACCATAGGTAGGCAAAATCGCCTCTTTAGACACATTAGAGAAAAATATCAATGATTGTGAGGGTCAGTGTCATCAGATTTATTTCATTACAACTGTACCACAAAATACAGCAAATGACAGTTGTAAGTACACAATTACAGTATGGAATGCATTGCACAAGCAGCTGTAATTTCTTTGTTGGCTTGTACAACTTTGACCTTTTGTTTAGACATCATTTTTAATTATAAGATCTTGTGTGAGAGTTGGTACTGGTCCCATATACAGATTGGGACTCCTGGGATGGCATCACACTTTTCTTTACTCTCTTTGAGGCACTCAGTGCCGGTTACTCATTGTGTCTTTTTGTTCTGGAACTTGCAACTGAAAAATCCTTCAACTCACTTTGTTTACGCAGACATGATTGAGTCATTAGCTAAAGGATAGAAGGTGGTGATTCGATTCCACAATGAATAAGGCCATTTATGCTGAGATTGTACTTTCCCTGAGCAGTGATGGTGTTAATAAAACAATGATGAAAATTCCTTATTAGGTTGCACATTATTCATCATTTATTCCCAAAAGGCTAGCTGTAAATCATGAATTATCACCAAACGTTGGCGATGACAGTCACAATTTCAAATGCTTGGATACTTTCCTCATCAGATTTCAAGTCATCACCATTCAAATGATCCATCAACAAAACCTGGTCAGGTTACGCACAAAGTTAGAGCATCCACAACCTTTGCAACTTCTTAATTAAGTCTTTTTTCCATCCTTAACATGCAGTAGATGTACTACTCCGATGAAAAGAAAAGCTGCTGGCAAAGTTTTTGTGTTTCATCTGGACAGGTGACCTCATGACCAATAGTGCGAGGGTCACAGTAGATCTCATAGTCATTTCCTCCCTAAAGCAAAACAAAGAAATACACACAGACAAACACACGCGCGCACGCACATAAAAAGGAATCGTTAAAACCATATTTTCTTCAAACCCTGCCTCCACAAACTTCTGCACACACACTATCAATAAAAAGTAGGGGTGTAACGATACATCGATACACATCGATTAATCGATATAATGCTCTACGATTTATTGGCATCGATGCTAAAGGTAAACATCGTGTTTGACCTCGGACATTAGACGCGACTTTATTTTGAAATCCAGTTCATTGTTGCTTGCTTCCTCTTTCTGGGAGCAGGGAGCAGTGCGCGGCGTTGCTGCACGTGAAAGGGGAGTCGACAACTAGTACGCGGCTCCTGGGCTGGTGCTATGGCTAGTGTCCAAAAAGACGAGGGAATTGGCTCCCCTTTAGGCTTCAAGTCATTCGTTTGGAAGCACTTTGGATTCCAAAGAAAAGATGGCTCAACGGACAAGACACGTGCAGTTTGTAAATCCTGCCATGCGGTGATCAAATATTCAGGGAGCACAAATCTCGCCGCACATTTAAAGAAAAAACACGACATCAAAGTTCAGTGTTAAAGTAAGCAATTTGTATACTACAATACTCTTGTAATTTCCTAAATAAATAGTTTGCAGTACCTTGTTGATTTTGCGTATGAATTGTTATAAATCAGGATATTGTTCTATATTTTTTATTAAAAAATATATATATCGATCGTAGAGCACTATATCGCGATATATCGTGAATGAATCGCAGCAGGCTTTAAGATATCGGCAAATATCGTATCGTAGTTCTTTATATCGATATTATATCGTATCGTGACAAAACCCGCGATTTACACCCCTAATAAAAAGTAACGTTGGTTTTCCTGATACTATTAACACAAAAATCCCAAACGCATTGCTTTGGGGAGGTTGTGTTACACTTTGTGACTTGTGTGTAACTTGTTCCAATGTGTCATCAGAAGAAATCTCCAACATAAGGTCCAAGGCCACCCTTTGGAGTGAATTCACCTATTCATTCTATCTTCAATTAATTTCTGAAAACCTCACCTATTAAGTAATATTTTTTTGGGCCAGCCAGTTTGGCACCATCATTGCAGCATTGTGTTGCAAAGAAACTACAGTATGTTGAATGTTGAGGAGCTTCATTCGGACAATATTTGTGCAAGGTACTCAAGGCGCTAACACCATGACCTCATTCACTGTTGTGTTCAAAAGATCCATTTTATTCCTAGACCTAATGAGGCTTTGCAACTCCCTGTATGAACCGCTGTGTCGTATCCATGGTAAAGGTTTGTGTGAGTCCATTTTCTATGATAGCTGCAAACTACATTACAATCCTTCTTCCTATTGATGTAGCGGGGGTAGAAGGATAACAGAAAAGTGTTTGGCAACAACATACAGATGCATGCAGTATTGCTTTCTGAACTCTAGTTCTTGGTGCAACTGAAAACAGCATAACAAGGTTGCAAGACATTTTAAAATGCTATAAAGGCCTATAATTGTTTAGAAAAGGAAATGAAACATTCAAACATACTGCTGCTGGAAACAAAAGCTGCTCTAACCAATGATTGACCGTTCCTTCCCGTTTCGTACAGGAAGTCACGCCCACAATTGTTTCTACGTCAGAGGAATAAGATGGATATTGCTCTGGAACTAGGGATTGATCCCACTACCTATGAGGTGAAAGCTGGCCAACTCAATCACCTGAACCACACCCCAATAGTGCTCAAAATTCCCAGATGGAAACAAGTGGATGTAAAGGCCTTGTGTTTGAAAAGGCGATCACTTGGCTATCAACAGGATTAGGTTTAACCATGCAAGTCGAAGTATAAGACCTTTTCAATTTCACTAATTCTGCATTTTAATGGTGATCAATCAGCTTGTGGACAAGAACTGCAGTTTGCTCACAAACTAAAAGATTCATATTCAATATAATTAAAGGAATAATTAATATTAATAATTACACAAATGTCTTACATTTCCAAAGTTGTGCTATACATCAAGACAGAATACAAATAGAGCATACTCACAGGTTTCGTTTTGTCACCAAAGAAGTGAATGGTTGAGTAGTTGTCCTTTTCAATGAGCCCCAGGCAGTATCTTTTATCCCAACCGTCGGGGAACACGTCAAAGCTGATCTGTCCTCCTGCAGAGAAATCAAGTGTCAAACACGAGAGGACGTGTCACCTTCTAAACGGAGCTGACTCACCGATTGAAAAAGACAACCCTTTTCCTTTAAACTGCTCCTTTAAAATAGACACAAACTTCTCCCGGATTTTTTCTCTCTGTTGGGGCCCGAAAACACACACGTTTTATGCTTCTTACATTACTTCAAAAGTCGCTGCACACACTTCATACGGGAGTAATTATCCCCTTCTGAACACCGAAATCTGCATAAAAATGTTGATATGCACGTGGACGTCACATTTCTGACTGTTGGTGTCTTTGTGCCACTCAAGAGCAGAGGCTAGGCATAATTACTAGGGGTGTAAATCGCGGGTTTTGTCACGATACGATATCATATCGATACAAAGAACCGCAATACGATATTTGCCGATATCTTAAAGCCTGCTGTGATTCATTCACGATACATCACGATATAGTGCTCTACGATGGATATAGAACAATATCCTGATTTACAACAATTCATACGCAAAATCAACAAGATACTGCAAACTCTTTATTTAGGAAATTACAAAGTGCTTCCAAACAAATGACTTGAAGCCCAAAGGAGAGCGAGTTTCCTCGTCTTCTTGGACACTAGCCATAGCACCAGCCTAGGAGCCGCGTAGTTGTCGGCTCCCCTTTCACGTGCCTGCTCTGCTCACAACACGCCGCGCACTGCTCCCGGAAAGAGGAAGCAAGCAACAATGAACTGGATTTCAAAATAAAGTCGCGTCTAATGTCCAAGGTCAAAAACGGGCGATATAGATCGATGTTTACGTTTAGCATCGATGCCAACAAATCGTAGAGCATTATATTGATTAATCGATGTGTATCGATGAATCGTTACACCTCTATTGATTAATGATTAACTAATGATTAACGACAACTCAAATAATAGTTAACATAACATGTCGTCGTCCCCCCCTCAAGACATTGCCACTTTATTGTGGTCAGGGGGTTTGCGTGCCTCAGTGACCCTAAGAGCAACCCAAACTGGACAGGTCTTACTGTAGAGGGCTGACAGTGCAATCCACTTCTACAGGTTGAGATCTGGGCACACAGCTAACAACTGCCGTGATGAAAACACAAACAGTGATAAAAATGTGTAAAAATAAAAAAAATACCGTATTTTCCGCACTATTAGGCGCACCTAAAAAGTTCGCCTTATAATGCAGAGCGCCTTATATATGGATCAATTGATGAATTTGTTGATCCATACTGGTTGTACACAGTGCTCTGCCAAAATGTTTCAGTGCGTTTTTAGTACGACTAGTAAATTACAAGGTCGCATCGCTTCCCAACATTACGGCAACTGTAGTCAGGGGGCGTCACCGAATAGCTGTTGTACCCGCGAGGCTATTTCATTTCAAAATAGGCTGCTCCGTTAATGTTTTGAGTAAATTTACGGATTGATATGGAAGGAAAACATAGGTAAGCAGTACCAATGTGTTAGATCGAACTTTAGTCAGTTCCGATCATTTTATAGGAGATCGTTTGAGAAACGCGATTGTCTACACTTTGCTGAGGCTCATGGGAGATTGCGAGCTGAGGCTCATGGGAATCTGCGGATGGCTAATGCTATAACAATAGCTGCTATACGCATCAGGCTATTTCATGTCAAAATAGGCTGCTCTGTTAATGTTTCGAGTAAATCTACAGATCGATATGGAAGGGAAACATAGGTAAGTAGTACCAATGCGTTAGATCAAACTTTAGTCAGTTCCGAACATTTTATAGGAGATCGTTTGAGAAACGCGATTGTTTACAGAGGACTCGTTGGTTATTGGCTAGTGGATGCATACCGCAACCCTAGTCAACCTCAGTTTGTTGCAGTATAGCTTCTATTTTATGCGCCTTATAATCCGGTGCGCCTTATATATGGACAAAGCTTTAAAATGGGCCGTTCATTGAAGGTGCGCTTTATAGTGCGGAAAATATGGTACATGCCCCCTTCACATTTTTGACTGCCCCCTCTTATGCGCATTCCTAGAACCGGCCCTGGATTATCCTCTCAGCTATTCCATCGACTCAACAATTGACCCAAGACCCTTTCCGCGTCATCCCAAATCCCAATCACTACCAGTCCCAAACCTAGATAAAAAACAGTGGGCGAGAAGGATGTAACCGGCAGCCTGATGATTTCTCTGTGGCCGATCGACCAACAGACAGACAGACAGACAAATATTATATAATGTATTCTCCCTGTGAGTGCCTGTGTGCTTGCTACCTGGTCCAGCTCAAAAAACTCTTTGCGTTCCTCCACACTACAGCTGCGTCCAATTGGGGAGACGTTCAACATTCCGTTCCGAAATTCAATGAATGTACCCCTGCCAGAAAAACAACAAGTAGAAAATACACACAAAACAACAACAAATTTGAAATGGTTTTCAACCACACTTTGACATAAAACATACGAAAGAAACTGATATTGGTAAGAAGAGTGAAATGATAATACCTCTTCTTGGGAAGTTTGATCTTGGACAAGTAGTTGAGACAGAAATTAATGAACTCTTGTAGTAGCTCTTCTCCCATGTGGGCTTGGATGGACTGATGATAAGCAGCACATAAATAGAAAAATGCTGACAATCAGAACACCTCAGCATCAATACGCAGTAGAATGATCAGTCTAGGAAAGACCATGTCTTACCTGAATAGATAGTAACTGCCCCTCCTTATAGGCCACAAGACCATTCTCTGCAAATACATAGTCCACTTTCTGGATCACTGTTTGCAGACATCAGAAAGTAGGATAAGCATGATTAAAATTAGAGTCGGACTATAAATCACACATCCCAATACACTATGATGCAGTGCGACCTACTGCAAATTGCAGTATTGCATACCAGGGCTGTGGACTCGGACTCTGTCAATTTTGCCGGACTCGGACTCTGTGCTGATTTTGACAGAGTCCACCGAGTCCGACAATAAAAAAAATAAACATTTGTGATTATTTTTTCGTGCGTATTTGCTTCGCAATATGGTTTTTGGTCAAACGCGCATGCGCGTGAGGGGAAATCCCGCAAAGGAGGAGGGGACAAACAGAGCGATTGGTTTTGCTGGCTTTTTAATGAATGGCGACTATGACTACGGGGGCCCATTAGGTCCAGAAAAGCTGACAAGACGCTTGCCAAAATGGCAAGGAAAAAATGCACAGCTAAACGAATATATGACGATGAACACAGGACGTTTTTAACAGAGTTAAAGTTGTTTTTTGTTGAACGCTATGGCAAGCCATTCTGCCTGATATGTCGGACGTCATTTGCGCATTTAAAAGCTTCAAATGGTCAGTGCCACATCAGCTCACTTCATGCCAATATCGATAAGGACTTTGCAAAAGGGACTGAATTTCGCAAGCACAAGTTTGGAGACTTTGAAAAGTCAGGCAGAAAAATAGGTACAGTTTTTCAAAAAAATTACGAAGCACTCAGAGACTGTCACACTTGAATTGTTTCAACTGGCTTGGAACATTGCACGGGCTAAAAAGCCATACAATGAAGTGGAGTTTGTTAAAATATGCCTCAGTGACGTTATTGAATTTTATTTTCATCATGCTGCTGAGAATGCGCGTAGGAATACTGTCCACAGCCCTGCTTGCTTGTTATGGAGACAAATTTAGTTGTTGCGTGCGCGCCCGCGCCTGCGTGCGTGCACGTACAAGACCCACAATGCCCCGCGCGCAGCCAGGATGGAAGAACCCTGGAGCAGCGAGAGAACAATGATTCGCCTCTAGATTTGGGTTGGAAATGGAGCGTAAGTTACGATCAATGCGGTCACGTTGAGTTGCACTTAGGCTAATGTTTACATTATGTACCAATGTCAAGGACGATTATGTCACCCAGCTTATATCATTGATGTGTTTCGATAGTTGTGGGGTCGTCACTAACTATTTGTGTTTAGATAAATGTCTGAGCTATAATTGTGTAATTAATGATTAAAACTTGAAAGTATCTGTTTATTGTATTTGTTTATATGTTTAATAAAGACAAAGCCATCACAAAACTGTTGTAATTATTTAGATTTTGATCTAAATTAGCCTTGAATAAAGACTAAGCAGTCACATGAATTTACAGAAAAAATGGACAGCCGGACTCGGACTCATGGTCAAGAGGCTGGACTCGGACTCATGGTCAAGAGGCCGGACTCGGACTCGGTGCAAAAATCCGACCGAGTCCACAGCCCTGTTGCATATGCACCCACACACACGCAAACGCGCGCGCACAGACGCAGGGATTTTTTTCTTTCTCAAGTCAGAATCTATGATGATATGATATGATAATTTCATTCAACTTTGTTAGTAGTAATAATGTTGTGGGCAGCAGGGATGTATGTCTGAAAGACAAAGTTCACAGACAATCTTTATTGAGAGTTCAGGTTTGTTTGTCTCACCATCATTTCCCAGTTGCTCTTTGATTTTGCTGAGGTCCGAACCCCCCACCACGCCGACACGAACCCTCGTCTTCAATTTCTCAATAAACGCAGCTATTTCCTCAGTTACAGGCTAAAAGCACACAAGTGACATAACAGCAGAAATATAAATAGCAGCAATAAAATTACAAAGCTACGGCACAGAACAATCACTATAGACATTTTATTCACAATATTTTACAAAAGGTTCTAAAAGTTAATGTATATAATTCAAAGAAATAAACTTCAACTTCAAAAGCCTGCTGTCATAGTTGTTCCTTCGTATGTGTTTTCCATCTTTAAACAAAATTTTAACATTCATTGAGGTTGAAAACACAAGGCTTTTAAGGCTTTAAGCCAGTGGTTCTTAACCTTTTTCCTTGTTCGCACCCCATTCAATTCACCAACCAGTTCTTGCATCACTAACCCTAAATAATAATTATTATAATAATTGGTTTACTTTACAGCCATAAGGCCTAATTAGCATTATCCCTAATGCCAATTAACACAATGACTTCTTGATTTCCAGAGTTTTTCATTTTTTTCGGTTACCCCACCATTATCCCCGAAAAATTGTAAATTCCCCCCAGGGTATCCTCGCACCCCCTAGGAAGCATTCTCGCACCACCCCCAGTTAAGAACCACTGCTTTAAGCGATCAAACAAATGAATGCAGTTGGGGTGAGCTGCACACTGACAAATGGCATTGGCAGGACACCCACCTCCACTTACGGCACCCCGAGCGCTAGAAAGCTGACCAATGCATCAGTGTCACCAATTCAGTGTGTTTGCTACAGATAGATTTCATTAATTAACAACAGTAACATAATTAAAAGCAATTTGAGCAAGATTTTATTTCAGTTTTGTGTATTCAACTGACAGTCCCTTTGCAGTAATCAGTACCCGAGAATTAACAAAGTTTCCTAACCTGGTCTCGTACTTGACAGACATGTTTTAATGACAAGGGAATTATGTCACTTAATGGTAACACTTCAAAGTCTTAGATTTCAGGAGGCTTTCATGTTTAAATACGCAATTAGATGATCTGAATTAAAACTTACTCTGTGATACTCTTGGCTGGTCTGTACATGATACACGCAAAATGACTGAATGAGATAATGTGGCCATTTACTGCTTGTGAAATCAGTGGCAATCAGTGACATATATGCAAGTGATGCTTTGATTACCAAGTCATGTTATTTTATAGCAATGAATCGCGGCCACAGTGTAGTGAGATATAATGAGCAAAGAAAATTATTTGAGGATAAGAATATTATTCAGTACTTTGAAAAATATATTTCTCCAGCTATCTGTGCCAATGATTTCAAGTGACTGGCACAACACTTACAATTAATAGCTTTCATTAAATGACAGGAGGCAGTACCTTTCGAGAGACCCCTCTCAAGACCAGGACCAATATCAAGAACTGCAACGTTTGAAGGTACAATAAAGCAATCTATCAACCTGTTGCCATTTATACAAAGTCATGGCTTCCTGCAAATACAGCAACCTTGAGTAAGTCAGCTTGTGAGTAAATTGCGACCAGATAATAATTAGTTCAGTAGTCTGCTTCAGTTGTGTGCTCTTTTCTTTTCTGACTCAACTTTAATATACGAAGTGGAGGCTCCATAACCGCAGTTCCATTCCTTAAATCAAAACAACTACGTACTTATTTACATGGCAAGAGTCACAACCAACGAGTGATGACTGACAGCGTTGCACTATTGTTAGCTTTGTACGACCGATGCCTCTCGAGAAAGAGCACCGTGGAGCTCGGCCCAGGACTACACTTACTTAAGAATACGCTCACTCAACTGATAAATTTTCTACCTGTCTGGCGGCTGTCAAGGTGCCATCAACATCAAATAAGCAAAGCGTGTTGGAGTCCATTGAACCTTCCCCCATCTTGTCTCACAGTTTGTTTCGTACTCTTTCCTGTGTGCAAGTAGCACGCTACTGCCACCTACCTGACTGGAGAGTGGGTGTGCTGATGTAATTTTGTGTACTAGATTTTACCACTGATTCACATTATTAGTTAGGTTTCCACTGTTTCGAATTTTTAAGCGCATTTAGTGAAAATGCAGAACACTGTCAGGTTTATTTTTGCAATTTTTGAAAATTCAAATAAAAGTAGATGGATAAAAACCAATTGTTTACCTGCATTATACAGATTAGAAAGTTATTTCTTCTGTCAATACTTTCCCATTAAAGTATTGCAATTTCTCATTTTTACGTATTTTAGATCATTCATGTTTGTTAATTTCAACAGTTAATAGTCTTAATTCTTCCTCCAGTTTCCTTGATACAACTTTCAAATGAGTCATTTGTCCAGTTTACTGAGGAGATAGAGAGGGTAGATATCTGTACATGCACAGCTTTGATTTGCGAACTCTTCCTCCAGTTTCCTTGATACAACTTTCAAATGAGTAATTTGCCCGGTTCACTGAGGAGATAGAGAGGGTACATATCTGTGCATGCACAGTTTTGATTTGCGAACTGGCAGTGGATGAGATACGTATACTAACAGGACGGTTTAACAGCCACCATCATATATCAGTAGTAGCAGGCCTATTAGCCTCGCTGACGTGTTTACGTGGCAGCCATTTTGGCGGGGGCGTCATTTCCATACAAGTCCTGCTCTGACACTGCCTGTGTCCGAATGGCCACGCTTATCTCCTTAATCTAGGGGTCACCAATTCCGATCCTTGGGGTCTGGCCCACATTTTTTATTCCCTGGTGGAGCACACCTTATTCAAATGATCAGATAATCAGCAATGTCTGCAGAATTTGGATAACAATGATGATCATTTCAATCAAGTGTGTTGCAGGAGAAAGACATAATATATAAGATGCATGATCTCGAATCCCAAGAACAAGAATTGTGGCCCCTGCGGTTTTTTTTTTTCCTCGGTATGGCGCCGTAAGTGGCTGCCTCCCAGCAGTGTTCTCTCTTTTCCTCTTTATTTCTTTCTTTTCTCCTTTTTCTTTCTGTCTTTTTGTCCATTCGGCGATGCTGGTGCCTTCTACCGCACCTCGGTATCTCTTCGGATCGGATATTTTTGTATTATTATTTTTTTTCTTCCTGGAACCGGGATCATCGGTCGAGACCGGCGTAACTCTACGGCGGCTTCCTGCTTATCCGGCCAGTGATGACCGGGTCCCTCGCCTTGGCCTTGCAACCGCAACCCCTGTGGGGACTCCGCTCCCTCGTGCTCGTCGGAACCAACGACTTTCGCCATGCTAGCCCCGTGGTGACCATCTGCACGTGCATCCGACTGGGTGCCCAGGACGCTGCTCACACGTTTGCCTGCTTTGTGATGTTTTTCACCGATTCACGACCACGGTCCATTGGGTGCCGTTGAACTGGACTGCCCCTACACCTGTCTATGGACCCCGTGGAGGCTATTTAGTGTGTTTTGGGATGTTCTCTTGTATTGAGGGGTGCTGGTTGCCCACAGTTATTTTTTTTCCTTTGTGTTTTAGCTTTGTTTTGCTTTGATGGCTTTTATCTTGAGCACTTTCTGGCTTTCTTTGTGGCGCCGTTGTGTGGCAGCCTTATGAGAGCCTATTGAGTTGCGCTCATGCTATCTGTGTGTCTTTTGTATACCCACTCTGTGGTATGAATACTGCTGGGGCCTGAATTTCCCCACCCCTGGGGATCAATAAATATTCAATCAATCAATCAATCAATCAACCCCTCAATCATTTTATAGTGCTGCACTATATGGAGCACTAAAAAGTAGTTCCTACATTCTGTTCAGCAATTTCAACAGCCAGTTCACTACTTTTCTCCTCGCTACATATCACGGGACCACCGTATTTGTCATGACGAAGGGACGCATCTATCTAGCTCTCTGACTTTTTATTGTAAATACAAAATACATTTTAAACTGCATTTCATTTGTTGTATATATTTTCAATTAAATGAAAATAATTAGTTTTGTTGTGTTTAGTCATTGTTTTGCTTTGATATTCGTGCTTGCGCCATGTTGTCCTGCTCGGAATGCATTCTGGTCTATATTCAACTTGAGTGAAAATGTTTAGTAGTGTTCCATTTTGTAATTTATGGAAACTTAATAAAATATTGCTCGGCTAGCAACTGTTTAAACGTAACTTTAACTTTTCTTATTTGTTGTAATTTAATTTCCTTGCTCTTTTGGCATGACGCAAACACAAAACAAAAGAAAATCAAATGAAAAAAATGCGACCCCAATAGTCTAAACATGGTATTCTGATTAATATAACATTTTTGAAATATGAGTTTAGCAGAAAAATCTATATGTTTTTATCCATCTCAGGGGGTGGCCAATTTGACACTGTCAACTGAAAATCAAAAGTCAAAGTCAAAGTCAGCTTTATTGTCAATCCCTTCACATGTCAAGACACCGAAATTACGTTTTCTCTATCCCACGGTGACGAGACATATTACCCGATAGACATACAAGTAAACGACACAACATAAAAACAAGAAGGCACAAACAATAAATAATAACAGTGATGAATAAATAATAAATAAACAGATAACACAATAAATAAGAGGAGCAAAACGGAGCCAGTGTGCATACAGCAGACAGTAAGCATAGCGCAAAAGTACAGGACGCTACGCAGAAAGGGGAAGCGAGTTCAGGATCCTAACAGCCTGGAGTATGAAGCTGTTGGTGAGTCTGGTGGTGCGGGAGCGCAAATAATATCATAGTTAGGTCATTACCTCAGGCTGAGGTAATGACCAATCACTGCTAAGCTTCAGAAAATATATGAGCTGTGATTGGTTGTTACCAAAGCTATTTTGTCACTCATCTTGCCATTTTGCCACTTGCACTTGTCATGTCTTCCACTATAACTAGTCTATCAACACTGTAACAGTCTAGAGCTCTAGACTTTGCTTTGGCATACAATGATTTGTAGGTTAGGATAGGTTATTACAGGAATTTTAGTAGAACAACAGGTTCATCATACAAAACTCTCTCTTTATCTCTCCCCTCCATCCATCCATCCATCCATCCATCCATCCATCCATCCATCCATCCATCCATCCATCCATCCATCCATCCGTCCGTTCGTCCGTCCGTCTGTCCACCCATCCAGCAAGAGACGTTAAATATGGCGTACGTATTTGTATTTCATTATTAGCATCGACTGTATTTTCCATGACCGTATTGCTACAGTTTGGTGGCAATTGCCTGCCAATGTAGCTGTTGTATGGAAAGCACTCCAGTTATTTTTTCATATCCAAAAAAGAGATGCTGAAAACGAAACGAAGAGTAACAACTGAAGTTGGAAGCCCCAGGCCCACACTACCATTGTGGGTTTTTGTTTTGTTTGAACAAAGAGTCTTTCGCGCCATGTGTTTAAAACCCGCAACTGACCAATCACTATTCAGATGAGACATATGCACATGATGTTTTCGCTCTTAGTATTGTGACCAATCAAAGATCACCTTTCTTTCTCGTCCTCTGGTTTCAAATTGGAACAATCAGATTTGACCAATCCGCGGGCTGGTGGGGAGGAGTTCTCCAAGTACTTCAAGGCAAGTTAGTGTGGCGTCGCAGACCGTGACAAAACCTCAACGCTTTGTGCTGTCTTTAGTCCGCCACAGATTGTCTAAACTGGTAACCGGTAAGTGGCCATGGTTTTCTTCATTTTTATGTCCATTATTTTGTGTTGGCTCATGTAAGCCGTTTGTTAACCGTTATCAGAAGTACGCCATGTTCCCGTTTTTGTTTCGATGGATATCTTGTACCAACGAACGGTTAAAGAAATGTTTAACCGCCCGTCACTATTTTTTAAGTGTTAAATTTTTTATAAGGATTTAGACTTTATTTTCCACAAGTACATTTGTTAGTAAGAAGCGAACTACGCAGACCGTCTGCTTCATGGTAAACAACTGCAGCTCAAACGCCATTTGGTTAACAGCTTTGCACGATGGCCGCGCGTGCAACTTTCGAAAGTAACTGTCTCGAAGGACCCTGTTTCTGTTCGGCTTCTCGCCATATTTATATTCAACGTTTAACGAACCGAATTACGTTGTGTGAAGGCCTGTAAGGAGTTCCTCAAGCACTTTATTAAGTTTTTGCGTAGTTAACTTTAGGCGGGAAGATACAAAATGGAGTCGCGTCTTTTTGTCCCTTCGACGCAGAAAGCCGATTAAGGCCATGAAGCATCTTTCAGAGTTTGCGGCCTATTTACTTGTATGGCTACATTGTTAAATACGATTAACATGTCACTCATTGACTTAATTTCACCATAAAGCGCCCTCCCACATAATGTTCGTTTTTTATGCTAAGACTCAGTTAATAGTTTTTTAACGTTCTCTTTACGGTCAAATTTTACTGTTTTTCTCAAAGTTCGTCTACTGTCCATTGTCTTTAGATAAAAAGTAGCCATGGCAAAGGATCCAAACAAGCCCAGAGGCAAAACTTCATCCTATGCTTTCTTTGTGGCGACCTGCCGTGAGGAGCATAAAAAGAAGCACCCAGGAACCAGTGTTGGATTTGCAGAGTTTTCTAAGAAGTGCTCTGAAAGGTGGAAGGTAATTCACTGCCGGCTAACCACATAATAAAGTGCTAGATTGGGTATTTGGGTTGTAATTTCTCATGGAACCTACATTTAACATTAATATTAGTTTGCTGAAGTGTTTAGTTCTCTAGAGAATAAATGTATAAAACTTGTTCAGCCCATGACTCCATATTGTGTTGTGTGTGTGTGTGTAGACCATGTCTGGCAAGGAAAAGCAGAAGTTTGAAGAGCTGGCTAAGAATGACAAGGTCCGGTATGACAGAGAGATGAAAGGTTATGTCCCCCCGAAAGGTGCGAAAAAAGGAAAGAAGAAGAAGGACCCTAATGCCCCCAAAAGGCCTCCGTAAGTTAAAAATAAAAAATAAAGTAACCCATTTTGGTATTAATGTTATTTTTTTTCTAGATCTGCCTTCTTCGTCTTCTGCTCGGACCACCGACCCAGGATCAAGGGGGAGAACCCTGGCATCTCAATTGGTGACATTGCCAAGAAGCTTGGAGAGCTGTGGTCCACACAGAATGCTAAAGACAAGGCTCCATATGAGGCTAAAGCTGCTAAATTGAAGGAGAAATATGAGAAGGTGTGGCATTTAATTGACCACTTTTGAACAATGTACCACCTAAACTTAACATATCACTTAAACATATCATTTCCAGGATGTTGCTGCTTACAGAGCAACAGGCGGCTCAGGGAAAACTGACGCTGGCAAGAAGAGTGGCCCAGGTAGGCCCAAAAAAGCCCAACCAGTTGACGATGATGACGATGATGATGATGAAGAGGAAGATGACGAAGATGATGATGACGATGAAGATGATTAAGCAAGTGGTTATGCATATGATGTTTGCAATGCATTAAGCTAAGTTTTTTTGTGTGGGTGTTCAAACCGTATAGCCTGCTGTCCCTGTTGATCACCTTTGAGTGATCAGACCTGTTATTATTCCTTGTCAAATTCAGGGATTTAGACCCCTCTTCAATTAGTCCCCATAATTATTTCTTTAGATCCTTGTTACTATATTAAAAGGGCCAAATTCAGGTTTATTGTACCACACTAATAGACTTGCCCAGCTCGGTGGCCACTGGACAGCAAGGTTTTAAAGAAATAGTTTGCTTCTCAAAGCACTGCTTAGGATTGTTTAGTGGTGCTGTTTGTTCACTGTCATTTTATTCAGACTTATAGTTTGACTTAAAAAAAAAAGCAGCATTTTAATGTTAAAACCTTTGTGTAGAACTGATTTTTTTTTTTTGTTTTGTAATAAAAATTTTGTATATTGGTTATAGTTACGTGAGCTGTTTCTTCACTGCTTAAATAGCACAGGTGATGTGTAATTTTTAAAGTTTGCTGTGAATACTACAACCCATGTTTGAATCACATTCAGTTTAACCTTGCAAAGTACTGACCTGTGGTATTAAGTTGTACATAAACTGTTCAAGACAAATATTAAAGTGCTTTTGGACAATTTGAAATGCCATTAGAGAAGTTGTGCGCTGGGGAAGTTGTACAGTTTCACGCAATTGAGACAAATGATTACAAATGTCATTTTTAAGCCAGGTTGTTTTTTTTCCCTCGTACAGTCTTCCTAAGTAGCTCAACAGTAGTAGCCTGCAGTTTTTTTTTTTTTCGGGTAAATGGGAGACACCTGAGTTCTTGAGTAACTTGGTATGGGCATGGTATGTTAAGATCTGCACTAATTAGCAAATCTAGCTCGAAGGTAGGTGAAGCAGACCAATTAAATGCTCTTCCGCTGAAGCAGTGCTTCTCAAATAGTGGGGCGCGCCTCCCTTGGGGGGCGCGGTGCTATACCTGGGGGGGCGCGTGTGACCCTGGGGAACAGGCTTTTTTTTTGGCAGTACTAGAATAAAGTGTAATTGCGCATTTTCCCAGCAGGGGGCAGTGGCGCTCTCATTGTTACTTCTGTGACGTTTGCGACAGTGCAACATTTTACGACTTACAAGACAAGTTAGGATAGTCACGGTGGGGAGGGGGGGGATCGAATAGTTTTCTTCTTGCTAGGGGGGCCGTAACAGAAAATAATTGAGAAGCACTGCGCTAAAGGCAGGTTTAATTAACCCACTGTTATTGTGACTAATGTCAGTGGTAGAAAAATGGAAATTGCATTTTAGGATTTTGAGGAACTATTTGGAAATTATGGTGGAAAATAAGTTTGATTCTACAGTACAAAATGTGCCCACTGCTTAAACCATTCAAGACCCACCAGTTGATTGACAGAGCATATGTAAAACCCACAAAAGATAGAACCAAAATGCAACACAAACTCAACTCATGTTTGCTGAAAAAAAGCTGATATGCATCGTGACAACATAGACTTTACAGTCACATCTGCATGAGGGTGAAAACATTGTGCTTTGGGGCTGCAAAAAGGACTGGAAAGCATTATTGGGCCCATTTAATGTAATTTTGAGCCCAAACCTTTAATAAACCTTTAATGTTCAATAAGAACATCCATCCACTTCTATATCACTTGTCCCCTCGGGTCGCGGGCATGCTGGAGCCTAGCCCAGCAATCATTGGGCAGTAGGCGAGGGACACCCTGAACTGGTTGCCAGCCAATCACAGGGCACACAGAGACGAACAACCATTCGCACTCGCACCCAGGGACAATTTGGAGTGCTCAATTGACCAACCAAGCATGTTTTTGGGATGTGTGAGGAAACCGGAGTGCCCGGAAAAAAACATGCGGGCACGAGGAGAACATGCAAACTCCACACAGGGAGGGGCGGAGGTGGAATCAAACCCGCTCCCTCCTAACTGAGGTGGAGGTGCTCACCAGTGCACCACCGAGCTGCCCTAAATGAGAAAATTGAAGATGGAATGTTGTTGGGCCAATGAAAGAGTGGCTTTGTTAATAAGCATCTCAAAGACCTGGAGGGGCCTGAGCAGTCTCCAGACCTTAATTTCAGAAAGAAACGGTGTTGCTTGGCCTTAGCAATGGCAACTAAATGTCACTGCTTTAGAGTTCTGCATGACGTAATGGGTGAAAACACCTACACAAGACATACAGTAAACATTTGACCTCTGTTATTGCGCCAAAACTATTAGTATTACAAAGCAATGAATTGAACTTCTATCATTGACCAAGTACGTATTTTTCTAAAACTACAGCACCTCGACAGATCTTGTAAGACCGGAAATAAACATCAAGCATGCCACACTGGTGATACAAGCCTTTGCTTGTTGTGCAGAGATTTATTCCGTTTTTAGAAATAAAAGCCATCATAGCGAGTGGTCTGTTCATTATTTCTTGAGAAATCATCTTAGAAATAAAAGCCATCATAGCGAGTGGTCTGTTCATTATTTCTTGAGAAATCAGCACTTCATATGAAGACCGGTATATCGGTGGTAAGTTCAAAACAAACTTTAAAAAGTATGTTATATATTTTAAAATGTATTACACGTAATTTGAATTCTTAGAATGGACCATTGAGGGGCTGTTTGTGTGACTTGTTATAAATTTAATCCAATTTAATAAAATGTGTGTGCATAAAAAAATCAACCCTCTTCATGTTAAGGGTATCCAAATTTGCTAAAATACATGATCAGAAAAAGAATTAAGGTCTGCTAAAATAAATGATCAGAAAAAAATTAAGGGATTTTTTTTACAATAAATGTGTGATTGAGTTGACAAAAAAGCCTTGATCAATCACGATTAAATATCTTGCTTAGACACACACACACTCTACATTCAAGACAGTTTATTCCTCTTGGACCTTGGAAGTGAGTCATAAAGTAAATCTGATCACATCTCGTAAAATGGAGACGATTCTATGTGGAATCACGCCTGAATCATTCTACGTCCAAATGTATCACGCTTGAACACTTAAACTGTGGCAGACATGCATGACTGGCAGTTAAGACACCCAATAACGGATTAAATCGAGCTTTCTAGCTGCCCAATCACTGCTGCCACTGAGGCCTACTTCAGCAGATGCCGGACCGCGGGTTACAGCTTCAGTATCGAGGAGCTGTCCATTGTGCTCGACCTGCCTCCAACTGATGGTAAGCACACGACCACAGAAGCATGAATTTAGCACCCTGTTCTCGCCGGAATATGAAGCAACAGTAGTGGTACACCAACAAAGGGCGAGTGTAACATTAGCGTGCCTCTGATGGAGACGAAGGCGATCTGCGACATGCACGTCTCAGTAGACACGTTCCTTGCGTATTAGTTAGGTGTGCTGAAACCTGTTGATTTCATCATCAACGCACAATGAAAGAATGACAACCAGCATATATACAACTCCAAAATGAGTCTGTTTACAAGCCAAACAATATGGGATGGAGGTAGCTAACGTCAGGTTAGCTTATTGGTTTTACACGGATTCTTTGTTGCTTTCGTACTCAAACGGAAACGTTCCCGTGTCATTGAAAAAATTGAATGACGACTGCAACAAAGACGCAGACGCGCGACAGAACTATCGGGACCAAACCTCATTAGTCGTCTTTACCTTAAACACTGTCATTCTCTTTCATCTTCTTTACTGACAAGGAGTCAAATACAAAATAAAAATAGTGAACAAACACAACTGTATGTCAGGCACATAAATGGTGCCGAACAAGTAGCATACCACATTGAATCACAGGGAACTGATAATGTGACTAACTTGCTGCAGCGGGCTTGCCATTTTGAAGAGATGTGGATGTCGTTTGGCTCTACAGGTATTTGTGCTTTTAAAGTCAGTAGATTGTTTCATCACATCAGCTTGGCACTGGTCTTTGTAAATATAAGAGTTAGCTGTTGGTACACTTGTAATGTGCTGACATTTTTATAAATTCTGAATTTACCCTTTACCTCAAACCACAAAAGCACAGCACAACATTCACAACATAAAATTTATCTTCATTATATGACAAGACACAATACAAAACATGACAAAATAGGGGTCTTGGGAGGCACTGATACATTTTGGAGATATTAGTACCAAGCCAGTGATGCGTTGGTTAGCACGTACGCCTCACAGTTCAGAGGTGCAAGGTTTGATTCCAGCTCCGGTCTTCCTGTGTGGAGTAAGCATGTTCTCCCCGTGCCTGTGTGGGTTTCCTCCCACATTCCAAAGACATGCATGGTAGGCTGATTGACTGCTCTAAGTTGCCCGTACGTGTGGTTGTAAGTGCAGATGGTTGTTTTTCTATGTGTGGCCTGCCATTGGCTGGCAACCAGTTCAGGGTGTCATCCACCATCTACCACCCTAAGACTGCTGGGATAGGCTCCAACGTGCCTGTGACCCTTGCGAAGCAAAGCGATACGTAAGATGAATGCATGAATAGTAGCAAGGCAGGCGAATGGTGGTTGATTGGTTTGCCCGTCCTGGTGTTCTGTTCAATTCCGGGCTCTGGGCATCTTGTGCAGATTTGGCATGTTCTCGACGTTACTTGCGTGCGTTCTCTCCGGATAATGGTAGTTTATCCGGATAATGGTAGTTTATTTGAACACTCTAAATCATCTTCAGTTGTGAGTGTGAACTGTGGTGTGCCCTGCGATTGGTTGGCAAACAGTTCAGTGTGCAGCCAACCTACTTCTCAAAGTTGGGTGGGACAGGCCCCCAGAATGCCCGCGGCCCTCTTGAATTTAAAGCAGTTCAGAAAATGTCTGGACGGATAGACATAGAGTTGAAACCAAAAGTGTACATACACTGTGCAATCAGGCACACTATTCTTTCCTCATTTTCTCAAGTAAAACCAGACCAAACCTTTCGTGTTTCAGGTCACTTAAAATCACCTAGATGATTTCAGTTTGCTAAATGCCACAATAATGAGAGAGAGTATGTTTTATTATTATTTTATCCTGGGTCAAAACTTTACATCCATTTCCTTAGTATTTCATAGCATTACCTATGAACTGCAAGACTCAAACAAAACGTTGGTCAAATGTTTTGAGTGAGGTTCCACAAGCTTCTGACAGTATTCTGCTGGAATTCAGTCCCATCTCTCCTGAAAGAACTGGTGTAACTGAGTCAGGTTTGTCAGTTGCCCTGCTCCCACACGTCTCTTGAGATCTGCCCACAATTGTTTGATGGGATTCAGATCAAGGCTTTGTGATTGCTAGGTCAACATTGACTTTATTGTCAGCAAGCCACTTTTTAACTCTTTGGCGGTATGCTTTGTGTTATTGTCCATTTGGAAACACTCACTTGAACCCAAGTTTTGGATCCGTGGCTGATGTCTTGAGATGTTGCCTTAGTATTTGTACATAATGTTCTTCATGGTGTCTATTTTATGACAAGCTCCTGTTGGTGGTGCAGCAAAATAGTCCCACATAATCCTACCACCTCGGTGCTTCACAGTTGGTATGGTGTTCTCAGGTCTACAAGCTTCCTGCTTTTTCCTTTAAATGTAACCATAGTCATAATGGCCAAACAGCTCCACTGTAGTTTCATCATTCCACAGACGTTGTCTCCAGAAGTTGGGATATTATCCGCGTCTCTTTGAAAAATTTGATCTAGCCTTTTGAATCTTTCTTCAGGAGTAATAGCTTCTTTCTTGCTGAGTAGCCTTTTGGCCCATGTCAATGCAGGACTCGATTCACTGAATGACACATTCCTACCGACTTCATTCGGCATCTTCACAAAATCATCAGCTTTTGCTCATTCACAGATTTCGGATCACAACACGTTCATCTCTGAGCCGGTCTTATTCCTGAGCGCTGTGAGGGCTGGACATTCCCCTGATGTTTACACGCATATATTCGTTTGAATGGATGAACATGGCACCTTCGAGCATCTGGAAATTGGACTCGTGGATGAACCTGATTTGTGGATCTAAACGTTTGACCTCAAAGAAAGTGACATAAAAGTCTTATCTCAAATGATTGTGGCATTTAGCAAAATGCAATAATTTTGGTACTCCTAAATGACCTGAAATAGGAGAGCTTTAGTCTGATTTAACTTCAGATGGTGAGAAGAAAACGTGTTGTCTTTTTGCATAGTGTATGTAAACTAATGGTTTCAATTATACGTATATTTATAATCAAATCGTTCTTTTGTTCATGTAGACCACGAGGCAATTTTCTCATTATTTCCATGATCCTGAAGAATTGAAGTTGCCCTTTCCATTTACAATAATTCTTTTGGCTATGCTGCACATTTTGAATATCACATAATGTAGATCTTTAGATGTGACAAAGCGAGAAGTAGCTTGTTTGAATAATCTACTTTGAAACACAGGTATGCATGCTGTAAATTAGTAATAATGAGCGCAAGTGTGTGGACTAAGGAAGAATCCAACAGAAGTCAATCTTGCATAAGTCAATTTCAGCTATTAATCAGCACTAAAAATGTCTTAGGTAGAATTAAATGTTTAGAGAAAAAAAGACTAAATGACATACCCAAACAATAAACAACTGATATTATATACTAAACTAGTATAAAAAAAATACAGATTTTTTTTTAATTCCCACACTTGTATATGTTGAGTATTTATTTTGACTGGTGATTTGTGAATCTTTTTACATTCAGGTAATTCCTTGTTATGTAGTCGTGCGGATAATAGGCATCGTAATACATCACATTACCCACTTAAACAAATACCGTAATTTTCGGACTATAAGTCGCGTTTTCTTTCATAGTTTGGGTGGGGGGGGCGACTTATACTCAGGAGCGACTTATATATGTTTTTTTCCACAAAATTTTACTTGATCATTAACACATCACTTACTTACAAGTATAGTTGACCACTTCACGTTATTTTTAGTATAGTTGATCCCTTCACATGCTTTGATATCTTTATCTTGAACATATTCAAAACATGAAAAATAGAGAGAAAAAAAGCGCCATCCTCTGGACATGTCCTCTGTCTCCAGGATGACATAAAGGATGAGAAATTTGATCGATGGATTTAATGATTTGGAGTGACACAAATGGTTTGATAATGTTGTTTATGTGATAGTTATTTAAAATATAGTTTATATATCGTTGTATGGGCCTGTGGAATAATTTGAACTGCGGCGCGGCACACGGCATTGTTGACAAAGGATGATCGATAAAAGACGAGAAATTTGATCGATGGATTTAATGATTTGGAGTGACACAAACGGTTTGATAATATTGTTGTTTATGTGATAGTTATTTAAAATATAGTTTATATATCGTTGTATGGGCCTGTGGAATAATTTGAACTGCGGCGCAGCACACGGCATTGTTGACAAAGGACGATCGATAGATTTAATGAATTGGAGTGACACAGATGGTTTTATAAACGTGTTATTTTTGGGAGCTTAAGATCAGGGGATGCTTTGAGAATAATTGTCAATTTCTGTCTATGTGAAGCCCTTTGAGACTGCTTGTGATTTAGGGCTATACAAATAAACTTGACTTGACTTGATTTATGTAATAGTTTTTTTTAAATAACTGAATGTTACGTCAGGTCCGTTCTCAGCTCCTCGTTTGTGTTTGTCACGTTAGCATACCGTATCGTTTAGCCTGTTGTTACTCGTTCATGTCTGTTCTTGGTGTTGGATTTTGTCGAATAAATTGCCCCCCAAAATGCGACTTATACTCCGGAGCTACTTATATATGTTTTCTTTCACATTTTTGGGCATTTTATGGCTGGGGCAATTTATACTCCGGAGCGACTTATAGTCCGAAAATTACGGTACTGCACTTACATTAATTGTCTTGCAAATGTACTTAATTCCTCACTAGTGTGGTGGGTGTGCTGAAGCCTATCCTAGCTGCGAGGCTGTAACCAAATCTAGCCATCTGTTTTAATATAAGCATTTCATCATATAGTATAAGACTTTAATCAATCGTCATCATTGCCAAACATTTCCAGTTGTTTAATATAAGGCTAATTAAATCTTCTGATTGACTTCATAAACTTTATCACTGATAGTTTTTACTTGAATTTCCACATCGTACCGGTATTCAAACAGCAGATGAGCAGTTATCTTAGCCAATCACTGTTCGGATTAGTGCAATCCTCTTCATACACTGTAGCTCTTCGTAATCAACTTGGCCTACTTAAACCGTGATGCTCCAGTATGGATTGTGATGTGTGCTAAAAGTGATAGAAGTGGAATTGGAGACAATTATTACCGTTTTTTTCCGTGTATAATGCGCGAAATTTAACTAATTTATTGTCCTAAAATCTGGGGTGCGCATTATACATGGGTACAATACTTTTTTAAATTTTTTTTTTTTTTTTTTTTAAGAAAATCATTGTACAACAAAACCAACAACAGGACTGACCGACAAAGACGTGGAACAAAAAGACAGGGTGACATTACCAAAGACAGGAACAGAAACCAAACAGACATTATGACAGTAACACATGCAATGATCCGACGGTGAGCGAGGGGCAGACAGGACTTAAATACAAAACACGTTACATTGATTGAGGTGACACAGGAAGGGAGGGGCGACGCGAACAGAAACTATGGCAACCTAGACACAGCAAAACTGGGGACGAGACATGACAAATCTCCCTCGAAATAAAACTTGAAATGACCTTTCTTCTTGTTTGTTGTCAATCGCGCATCGCATTCAGCCATCCTGCCTAACACACTTAGTCAGTAAAATTCATAATTGACAACACATCGTTTGATGCGATGGTGCAATCCCTGGTGGTGTGTTATTGTCAAATATTGTTTGTTTTTTAATCTCCATCGCGGACCGGACATCATACCGAGGCAGTATCACTGCGCATGTGCACTATGGATCCGATGCGAATAGTCATCTTCTCTTCTTGACTGACAATGAATGTGATAGTTTAATACAATCAGCAAATAACAAAATGCAAATTACAGGTAATATTTTATTTCACAACACTTTGCCTTGTTCCTGTGTGCCCTGCGATCGGCTGGCAACCGGTTCAGGGTGTCCCCCGCCTACTGCCCGATGACGGCTGGGATAGGCTCCAGCACACCCGCGACCCCCGTGGGGACTAAACAGTTCAGAAAATGGATGGATGGATGGATGGATGGATGTATTGGCCTGTGGAATAACCGGAACCACAAGTGACGTCGAGTCTGACGTCAGCGCCGCATCCACTGACTTCCGGAGTCAGCTGAGTTATTTATGTGACACAAAGGACGAAGATTTCGATGGATTCAATGATTTGGAGTGACACGGATGGTTTGATAAACGTGTTATTTATGTTATAGTTATGTGAATAACTTAATATGTTACGTCAGGCACGTTGTTATTATATACTTATACGTAGGCGAAAGTAAGTGTTGTATTGCCCAATAGTTACCAGTATTATTACCAAATTAGAAATGTTGAGGTTGATATAAACTTAAAATTATAAATGGTTGATTTTCTTTCTCTCTTTTACAACCTCACAGTAATGCTTTTAAATTTCGCCTCGTTTTCTGAGTTCTCATAATTAAATGAAGATCTGAAATTACCCAATACCCGTAGTTGTGAATGTGAATTTGATATAAGATATAAGTTACAATAAGATTGTTTTATAAAAGAATACCTTCAACAAATAGAGGTGTATTACACTGCACTGTGAAAATCAACATGTATCTAAAGTAAAATTACATAGTAGAAGCACTGCTGTTGTGAAGACCTAACAAGTAGGATTGTGTGGTTTGGGTCCATCTGTTTTGTTGGAAAAAAGCCACATGTGCGTGAACTTGACTTCTTCTCATGTTGTTTTTTCATGTATATTTGTCTAGGCAAAGATGGCTAAGGTGAAACAGGTGGGATTGCTTGCTGCAGGCTGTCAGCCTTGGAATAACGACGTATGTGCAGCAAGTGGAGACCGCTTCGCCTATTGTGCTACTCTTGCCATATATATCTACCAGGTAAACTATGTGTACACTAATATTTTAACCTGTCTCATTGTGATACCAAGTCCGTCCGTCCGTCCGTCCGTCCGTCCGTCCGTCCGTCCGTCCGTCCATCCATCCATCCATCCATCAACACTAACTGCATCCATCCAGAGGATTTTATGATTTTAAGAGCAAACATGTACGCACACAAAATAAAACATTTGTTGAAATTACGGCATCCAGCAATCCATCCATCGTACATACATCGTTGTTAAGTAATTGATTGGCTGGCAACCAGTTCAGGGTGTCATCGGTCAGGGTGTCCCCCGCCTACTACCCGATGACACCTGGGATAGGCTCCAGCACGCCCGCGACCCCCGTGGGGACAAAGCGGTACAGAAAATGGATGGATGGATGGATGGATGTTTTGTAGCATCAGTTGAACAACAAATGGAATGGTGACCAGAGACGCTTGCATGATACGTGATTACATTCTTTATGTAACATACAAAGCAATGTTGATTTTAGTATCAATATTATTATCTCATTATGAAAATCAGACATCCAAACTTCACTGAAAACCAATATCACACTACTGAACTTTAACTTAATATTATTTATATCTGTCTCTTGTAGTTGGATCAGCAGTACAATGAATTCAAGTTGAAGTCCATCATGGCAGAACATAAAAAGACTATAACAGCCATCAGTTGGTGTCCAGATAACCCTGATCTATTTGCATCGGCTTCAGCTGATAATCTGCTCATTGTGTGGAATGTAGCTGAGCAAAAGGCTGTAGCACGACTAGACAACACTAAAGGTACGATGGCTGGTCCAAGCTATGTTTTATTGTCAGAGGGTTTTTCACCATCACAGCTTGTTCTTTCTTTCAGGTGTCCCTGCTGCAGTGAGCTGGTGCCGGAATTCAGCTGATGGTGTGGCGTTTGTCTCTCAACGTGGCCCTCTTTATATTTGGGTCTCTGGAAATTCAGACTCTGGAGTGACAGTACATAAAGAGGCCCACTCTTTTCTGTCTGATATCTGTCTCTTCAGATGGCACCCAAGCAAAAAGGGAAAACTGGTATTTGGACATACAGATGGGAGTTTGTCTATTTTTCAGCCAGGTATGAATGTTTCCCCCGCGTCCCCGCCATGCACTTTCAACAATTTTTTGCGCTGTTCCTTGCAGCAAACGCGCGCACACACACGCACACTCACGCACCCAAGCACGGACGCACGCACACACGCACACACACACACACACACACACACACACACACACACACACACACACAGACACACACACCTCTTCAACTTCCACTTTTTCCCATTTGTAGGATGTAAAAGTCAAAAGCACGTCTTGCGTCCTGAGTCTTTAGAGGGAACGGATGAAGAGGACCCAGTCAGCGCCCTGGAGTGGGACCCTTTGTCAACATCCTACTTATTAGGTTGGGCAAATTAAGAATTATGACTCATCACATTTTTGTCCTTTATATTTGCAGACCACAGCTTTTAAGAAATGGGAAATTAGTGTTCATTTCAGCCTGGTGACTGTAATCATAAAAGCTGACTGACATTAAGACACAGCTTGGAGAAATATAGCGAGAAGTCCAGATGTAGAAGACTGGCATTGGTTCCACGAGCAGTCATATTTCCCCACTTTTTATTTTTTCATGTGTATTAAACCCAGGGTTGGGAGGATTTGGTTACAAAAATATTCAGATAGAGTTAGAAGTAGGGCTGAATGATGCATTTGCAATATAATTGCAGTTTGACGAAATGCAATTCACTCATTACAAAAGCTGTGATTTCAATAGCTATTGAGACGTGTAGCCCAATGATTTGAAAATGGAAGCACCCTGCTGTTTTGTCATATACGTGTATTGAGGATAAATACATCTCTGTAGCCGTATGTTGCGTCGTCCGATTGCATGTAAATGAAGATAAACTAAATGATTATTGCATATTATTACTTGTCATTTAATCAATAAGGTATCATCCCTTTCTAATGCATGCTGCTGATTTTTGAAAGTGTAATTGATTTTTTAAAATCTGAGTGGTACGTCATATAAGAAGGTTTGATCTTACTTTCTCTATACTTGTTAGAGATCGCCAGGTTTTATTTTTTTTTACATAGGCTATGTATGTTTATTTATCGATGTAGATAAGGGTGTTTAAGAAGTTTAGTCCGCATTTACATTCCTTGTTACATGCAACACGAAGTTGGATATGTTGAAGTTATTGCTGTGCACAAATGAGACGGAATTCATTCATTTGTATGATTGGGCATGACATTGATAATTGATTTATAATTTGCGGACTTGGATGAGATGGTGTAACGACCATTTTGTTTGGAACTGACAGTGTCTGTCTCTGACAGTTACAGACCAACTCGAGAGGGGAAATGGCAGTTGATGTGAAAACCTGCTTCAATTATAAATTGATACACATGGCTTGCATCGTAGCTGCATGTCTATTGTTTGTAACAACCCTATCCCCGTCAAAAGTGCTAAAGAATTCAATGAGTTATCATGAATGGGGCCAGATTCTAGCTGTTGTCTAACCCGTTCAGCCTTTGCCGCGAGGACCATTTATCTCTATTTTACCAAGATGTGCAATAAGTGACAGATCCAGATTGTACCGCTGGCCCCAATTCAATATGAGATTATACTGAAGTTAGGCATTTGGAACAAAAAAACAAAAAAAAGGTCAAATCAATTCCATAGTTTTATTGCAAGCAATTTTGCTGCTGCTGCTGTTGCAACTTTCCCATCAGGGGTATAACTCATTTAATACTTAGTGTATTCATAAAGCAAAATGTAACAGGGACTCTTTTTGACAGTGTCCAACCTCAATAATGGCATCAGGCTGGTGGACAGTGAGGCCTTGGCTTGTATTACGTCTTTCTGCTTTCCCTCGGCTGCTGCATCAGTTCAGTGTCTTGCATGGATTCCCTCTGCCCCCGGCATGTTCATCACTGGAGGTAAGCAAAAACAGTGGGTGTGGTGTGTTCCCCTGTGCCTTGATATTTGTTTACTGCCACATATGGTATTTTGCCTAAGACTTACATCTCAAGTTTTAACATATATACTGTAACTGCAAAATTGGACAATCAGTTTTTGTCATTAAAGCGGCAGTCCAGCAAACAAAACATTGCCACTTATATAATAGGTCTACAATGTCATCAACAAAATTTACACCAGTAAAATAATCTTTCGGGCTTTTTGGGGTGAGATATATAACAAACCGACCCATCAACTTTTGGGGTTCAGCTTCCTGTTCTTTTCCCATTTTACCCTGTCTACGTCACAAGAGGGAGGCAAGAGTTCTAATGTGTATTGTTTTCTGGCTTTGTTTGTCATGTTCTGTTGTCACAGTGTCTGAAATGAAGATTGTCAGCAAAATTCATATGGACATTGCTCTTGTTCACTTTTCAACCTGTGAACATATGAAAGCATTTTGCACAATATTCTGTATTTACTTACTCAAATGTGAGCGCCTATGAGCAAAAGCTACTGTCATCTCTACAAAATTGAAAATATTGTGCTGATCATTTTTGAAATTATTTTTATAGGTTCAAGTAGACATTCCAATTGGAGGAATGTACTGATGAATTTTGGTGGCAAACAGACACAAACAGTTTGCGCACTCTAGTTTCTATGGCTTGTCGAGCCAGAATTAGCTTTTGATGGCAAAACAAACAATATTAGCCGAACAATTTCAGATTCCTACCACCCAGACATGCGGGTAGGGAAACTGTTTTCATTTTCCTGATAAAACAAAACAAAACCATAAACTGAGCTTGATAGTGCAAAATAGGCCATCATGTTTGGACTCTCAGGTAATGTCTCTTCACATTTGTAATTGAATGGAGCTCATACCCTTTAAGAGAGCAGGTTCTTTACATTTGTAATTGAATGAAGCTCATAACGTACAGCATTAATGTTTTAGATAAAATATATTTTTAGCTTGCATAACCCTGTCTCTTTCAGACTCCCAGGTTGGAGTATTGAGGATATGGAATGTGTCTCGCTCTACTCCATTGGACAGTTTCAAACTGAAGAAGACGGGCTTTCATGCTTTACATGTTCTCAACTCTCCCCTTGCAAAGAGAGGTACAATTCAAAAAATGACCTTAAGAAACAAATATGCTTAACATATGCAGAGGCGGTGCACTTTGGTGGCCACGGGCATCATTGGTCACTCTCTGGGCACCCCCACACCTTGGGGAGAATTTTGATATTGTGGCGTCCCTACCATTCTCAGATAGATGGAGTACTCCTAGTTCAATTGCTACCCAAATAAAATTAATTCTCTGAACTATATACTAAAAGAACAAATTAAATAACCTGAAATAAACTTTTACAGGTTTTTTTTAAATAAACTTTGATTCACACCATCAACGTCAATCAAAAGCATTACTTTCACACCGTAGCAAGCAAACAACAAGGCTGAGAAGTGATTGTTTATTGTACCATCACAGTCACGGTTTCGTGAAAATGCACACATATACTTACATGGCAAACACATCATTCATAATACAAGCAAGAACTACCGTATTTTCCGCACTATTGAGCACACTTAAAAACTAAAATTTACTAAAGAAAAATAGTGCGCCTTATAATGCAGAGCGCCTTATATATGGATCAATTGATGAATTTGTTGATCCATACAGGTTGTACACAGCGCTCTGCCAAAATGTTTCAGTACGTTTTAGTACGACTAGTAAATTACAAGATTGCATCGCTTCCCAGCATTACGGCAACCGTGGTCAGGGGGCGTCACTGAATAGCTGTTGTACCCGCGAGGCTATTTCATTTCAAAATAGGCTCTTCCGTTAATGTTTTCGAGTATGTTTACAGATCAATATCCAACGGAATCAAAAATAAGCAGCACCAATGTGTTGAATCAGTCTTTAGTCAGTTCTGATCACTTTTATGGGAGAGAGTTTGAGATGTCATGCTTTTCCGACTATGCGTTTGCTATATGCATTTGTTATATGCTTTTCCTACTGCGCATGTGCGGACGCGTTGTATGTCGGGAGTCAAGGAAATGATTCAGTTGTTGTAATGGAGTAACGTTGTTGAAGTGTACAAGTAAAGTCTCGTGAGACGCACAGTTGTTGTTATCGTCGTTATTCAAATTCACATGGGAGCAGAAGATGGCCGCTGGTAATTACAAAGTCCCGCCAGCGTTTGATGAGAAGAAGTCTTACGAAAATTGGAAAAATGAAGTCGAAATATGGAGACTTGTTACGGACTTCGATAAAAAGAAGCAGGCTTTGGCGGTTGCCTTGTCGCAAACAGGAAGAGCGAGACAGAGCGCGCTGAAAGTATCCGCAGGGGATTTGAATACAGTTGATGGAATGACGACACTTTGGGGGAACCTGGACACAATCCTGCATGAAATTATAAAGAACTGTGAGACATGCATCAGGTATAGTAAACCAAAGCAAAAGCCAGCAGTAGGTCTACCCATGGCTACAGCCTACAATGAAACTGTAGCTATGGACTTACATGAGCTAGAGCCAGGGGTGTGGTATTTACATGCCATTGACCACTTCACAAGATTCAGTGCAGGGAGCATTATTACCACAAAGAAACCCAAAGAAATTGTGACCCAAAGAAATTGTGATGCACTTTATTCACTGCTGGATAAGTGTTCCTGGCCCGCCACGCAGACTGTTCACTGACAATGGGGGTGAATTTAATAATGAAGAAATGAGGGACATGGCTGAAAACTTTAACATGGAAGTGAAAACAACTGCAGCGTATAGCCCATGGAGCAATGGCCTCTTAGAAAGGCATAATCAAACCCTCACTGAAATCCTATTGAAAGTAAAGAGAGACAACGGATGTGATAGGAAGACAGCCCTTGACTGGGCCCTGATGGCTACAGTCCTTACCAACTTGTGTTGCCATCAGTTCTCACTGATAAGCCACCAGCTCTGGAAGGGATTAGGATGTCTACTTGGATAGCTCAGCACATCTCAGCATTGCATGCCACAAGGAAAGCGTTCACAGAAGCAGAATGCTCTGAGCTGATCCGAAGAGCCCTTCATAAACAACAACGACCTATATGAAACCAGGGATAAAGTTTACTATAAACCAGGGCTGTGGGCTCGGTTTGGACTCGGGGACTCGGACTCGGTCGGACTCGGTCATTTTTGCCGGACTCGGACTCAAACTCAGTGCTGATCTTGACCGAGTCCACCAAGTCCGACAATAAAAAAAAAAGAGGCAAGACGCAGCCAGAGTGTCAGGTTACAGTCAGCGCGGTAGGAGTTGGAAGAAGCAGTAAAAAGTCCACCAAACTCGTCGTAATGACCCGTGATATATGTTATATCCTTACTATTTTCCAGGTTCTTAGATAGCAAGAATAGGTCGGACAACGAGGTGAATGATAACTGCTTTATTCCTTACTCACAGTGCGTTCACAGGGCGTACCACAACAACACAGAATGCGCCCATCCCACTTCCGGGGTTTTTCTACTACGGAATTTGAGTTAGCCCAAAATACACAACATCTCTTCCCCTCTTACAATGAACGTGCTATATGCACCTATAACTTGACATCTTCAAGATCTATCAATAACTACCATTAAACAATTATCATATATGGTCCAGACAATTATGACAATAATATTCCCATGAAACCTTAACTTTGGGTGAGTGTGGATTACGTTGAATTATACCGAATTATAGCGAAAAACCGATGTCGTACGGCGTCGTACGGCGTCAGCACTATGTTGTTTTCAATAAAAACATGAAGAACTCACGTTTGCGTCAGTCAATTTTAATTTTTAGGATTATTCTCATTGGATGTCTTTAAATTCATCCGCGTTTTGCCATTGAAGCGGGGTGCATTCAAAAACCAGTCGTACAGACGGAAACGTTTTGTGAGCAAATCTTTCATAACGAGAATGATTTGAGTGAATTGATTTGAATAAATAATTGAGACGAAATTTCAGTTCTGAAGGCTTCTTTTGTCCCAAGCAAAGTGACAGATGGTTGGGGAGGGGGGATAAAAATTGTAAAATCAATTCACTCAAATCATTCTCGTTATGAAAGATTTGATCACAAAACGTGTGTGGCTTTTTCTTAAATGAACACGTTTGACATTGCTATCGTGTCAGCTTTTAATTATATTGCGCTGTCATGTTAAAGCAAATTAATAAATGCAACAATATTAATTTGCTTTGAAAATACCTGAGTAATAAAATAAAATGGATGGATGGATGAATGATGATCACAATTAAGTATAAACTCTCCTTTGTAATATATACTCCTTGTAGCCTGTACCCAAAAAGAGGAGTTTCTTTGCATCGAGGTTTATGCAAAGAGCTCACGTAATTATATGGTTGCGTTTTGGTGAAGTGAATGAGTGTTCCGTCTGTACGACTGGTCTTTGAATGCACCCCGCTTCAATGGCAGAACGCGGATGGCATCAAATGAGAATAATCCTTTATAAAAATCAAAATTGACTGACGCAAACGTGAGTTCTTCATGTTTTTATTGAAAACAACATAGTGCTGACGCCGTATGACATGGGTTTTTCGCTTTCCAAATAAGGGGTTGTCACTAATTATTTGTGTTTAGATAAATGTCTGAGCTATAATGGTGTAATTAATGATTAAAACTTGAAAGTATCTGTTTATTGTATTCGTTTATATGTTTAATAAAGACAAAGCCATCACAAAACTGTTGTAATTATTTAGATTCTGATCTAAATTAGCCTTGACTAAAGACTAAGCAGTCACATGAATTAACAGAAAAAATGGACAGCCGGACTCGGACTCATGGCCAAGAGGCCGGACTCGGACTCGGTGCAAAAATCCGACCGAGTCCACAGCCCTGCTATAAACGGGTGGATTCGACAGAGTGGAAAGGTCCAGGTGTGGTCATCGGCCAAGATGGTGTGGTGATATTTGTTCGGCACGGGGCACTTACCGTTTTTTTCCGTGTATAGTGCGCAAAATTTAACGAATTTATTGTCCTAAAATCTGGGGTGCGCATTATACATGGGTACAAAAAATGTTTATTTTTTTTTTTTTAAATTTCTTTTTTATTTTTTGTATTTTTTTTTTTAGAAAACAAAACCAACAACAGGACTGACCGACAAAGTCGTGGAACAAAAAGACAGGGTGACATTACCAAAGACAGGAACAGAAAGCAAACAGACATCATGACAGTAACACATGCAATGATCCGACGGTGAGCGAGGGGCAGACAGGACTTAAATACAAAACACGTTACATCGATTGAGGTGACACAGGAAGAGAGGGGCGACGCGAACAGAAACTATGGCAACCTAGACACATAGCAAAACTGGGGACGAGACGTGACAAATGTCCCTCGAACTGAAACTTGAAATCACCAAGTTTTGGTTTCCAAGGGTGTTTTTATTCCTCTTCAACGTCTCTCCCATACAGAGCCGCCTTTTTCACGTCCGCACGCCTCTTTCCCGTGCGCGCACGGAGCGCGGTGGTGCGTTTATGGGCAGTCGGAGAAATCAACGCCAAAAAAAAAATTACATCCAGCCTAGTTAAGACCATACCAAAGACTATAAAAATGGGACCCATTGCCTCCCTGGGTGTGTGACGATCATTGGGACTTAAAAAAAAAAAAAAAAAAAATAGCTGTGTGTTGAGGGAAAGAGAGTTGAAAATACCTCCTTACCAGAAACAGGACTTTTTGAAAATAACACTGTGGATGAAAGTGAAAAAGAGGCACCCTTAAACGATGAAGATGCTGAGGATAACAATGAGCCCCCTCACACATCAGCACGTTCAAATACTATTATTGAAGGACTAACGCTGAAAACTGGACAGGTGGTCACATATACAGACCGTGTAAGTGGCCAAGCACAAACCGGAAAAATCCTCAGCCGGGCAGGAAAGTCCACTGGAACATACAAAAACTGGTACAACTTACAGTATACAGAACCTGAGGAAATTGCTGGCACAACTGGATACAGAACCTGAGGAAATTGCTGGCACAACTGGATCAGTGGACTTAGGACAAGCGGACAATCTTCAGCTGGGTCCAACTGAGCATGCTGACTTATGTACAGACTGCCACGTAGAGGACATACTGATTGTGAATGATCATGCCTTCATTTCTGCTAAACATGCTGAACTCATCAACTGGAAACAAAACAATGTGTTTGAAGAGGTCAAAGAAGAAGGTCAGAAATGCATCTCCACAAGGTGGGTGTGCACACTCAAGGAAACACCACAGGGGGTCGTACCTAAAGCCAGGTTAGTTGCAAGAGGCTTTGCGGAAATGAGCACAGATGAGCTCCCAAAAGACACCCACATGTGCCGCAGAGTCTTTAAAAATGATTATGGCTGTATATCTCAAAGGAAATGGCAGCTGAACTCGATGGACATTAAAGCAGCCTTTTTTCAAGTTAACCAGAAATGTCTACATTCGCCCCCCCCAGAAAGCCCAGAGCAAAGGAACTGTGTGGAAATTGAAAAAATGTGTTTGTGGCTTGGCAGACGCTTCTCTGTACTGGTACAACAGGGTGAAAGACATTATGCAGCAGTCAGGAGGTATGTCAAAAGTGGATCCTGCAGTGTTTTACTGGTTAGATGACTCTGGCAATGTGATGGGAGTCCTTGCTTGCCATGTGGACGACTTTATCTTTTTTTTTATTAGTTTATTGTTTAGCACATGTTATTATATCAATAACTATGCAAGGAGGGAGACAAAGCCTGGGGCTTGTAAAGAGCTCCACTCCTTCTAACCCCCAATTCCAACCCTTAATGCTGAGTGCCAAGCAGGGAGGCAATGGGTCCCATTTTTACAGTCTTTGGTATGACCCGGCTGGGGTTTGAACCCACAACCTTCCAGTCTCAGGGCGGACACTCTAACCACTGAGCTGGTTCATCTTGGGGGGTTCAGAAAGATTCTCCATGACAGTCATTTCACACTTGAAAGCTGTCTTTGAAATTGGACGTGAAGAACACAACAGCTTCAGCTACATTGGAATGGAGCTTCTCTCTGTGGAGCATGAAATACAGGTGCAACAATGGACGTACTTAAAAAATCTTCAACAGATTCCTATTGACCCCACCAGAGCCACACAGCGAGAGGCCCTCTAAACAGACACTGAACATGACATGCTCAAGTCAAAGATTGGCCAGATGTAACCTGACATAATGTGTGACATATCCATTCTAGCATCCAGTACAAAGCATGCCACAGTCCAGACGCTGCATTGTGCAAATAAACCGATCAGGAAACTTAAGTCAGAGGAAGTTTCAGTAATTGGGAAAAGACAGCTCCCTAAAGCTGGTGGTGTTCAGTGATTCGTCCATGGGAAATCTTCCAGATGGAGGAACTCAAGGGGGGCATCTCATTATGCTTATCGGAGAAACTGGAAGATTCTCACCTATATACTGGCAATGAAAGAGAATTAGGAGAGTTGTTCGAAGCACTTTAGCAGGAGGGACTTTGGCACTTGGAGACAGTATTGACAGTGCAGTCTTCTTAGCCACACTGTATTCAGAGCTCACCACAGGTGACTGTAAACGGAACAATTTGCCTATTGTTTGTGTAACCGACAACCACTCTCTTTTTGACGCCATCAAATCCACCAAGTCTGTAACAGAGAAAAGACTCAGACTCAAGATCAGCAGTATGAAGGAACTAGTCAGCTCTGGGACTATTCAGCAGATGCTGTGGTCAGCGACTAAGGAGCAACTCGCTGACTGTTTGACCAAGAAAGGGGCGTCTGCACTCGTTTTGCTGAGGGCCCTCAGTGAAGGTGTATGGCAACTTAAAACCTAAATGGACTTGACACAAAATACTTTTTGTTCATACTGTTCTACTCTTGTTATTAAAGCTGAAACCTTAAATTTGGTTCTATGTTAAGGTAAAAAAATGGAAGGAAATATTGTTTCCACTGCTTTTCTTTAAAGAAGAAAGGGGAGTTTGTTATGCTTTTCCTACTATGCGTTTGCTATATGCATTTGTTATGTTTTTCCTACTGCGCATGTGCGGACGCGTTGTACGTCGGGAGTCAAGGAAATGATTCAGTTGTTGTAATGGAGTCACGTTGTTGAAGTGTACAAGTAAAGTCTAGTGAGACGCACAGTTGTTATCGTCGTTATTCAAGACATGAGAAACGTGATTGTTTACAGGGGGCCGCCATGACACTTTGCTGAGGCTCATGGGAGTCTGTGAGCTGAGGCTCATGGGAGTTTGCGGGTGGCTATTTCAAGGCTATTTCATTTCAAAATACCGTAATGTTCGGACAATAAGTCGCTCCGGAGTACAAGTCGCATCAGCCATAAAATGCCCAAAAAAGTGAAAAAAAACATATATAAGTCGCTCCGGAGTATAAGTCGCATTTTGGGGGGCAATTTATTCGACAAAATCCAACACCAAGAACAGTCATGAACGAGCAACAACAGGCTAAACTAGTGCTTCTCAAATAGTGGGGCGCGCCCCCCTTGGGGGGCGCGGTGCTATTCCTGGGGGGGCGCGTGTGACCCTGGGGAACAGGCTTTTTTTTTGGCAGTACTAGAATAAAGTGTAATTGCGAATCTTCACAGCAGGGGGCAGTGGCGCTCTCATTGTTACTTCTGTGACGTTTGCGACAGTGCAACATTTTACGACTTACAAGACAAGTTAGGATAGTCACGGTGGGGAAGGGGGGGCGCGAATAGTTTTCTTCTTGCTAGGGGGGGGCGTAACAGAAAATAATTGAGAAGCACTGGGCTAAACGATAGGTATGCTAACGTGACATAAACACAAACGAAGAGCTGAGAACGGGCCTGATGTAAAATTCTGTATTATTCAAAAAACCATTACATAAATAACATGTTAATAAAACCATCTGTGTCCCTCCAATTCATTAAATCCATCAATCGTCCTTTGTCAACAATGCGTCAATATTCCACACGCCCATATAACGATATATAAATTAGAAATCAAATACAGTGCCTCCCGAAAGTATTCGGCCCCCTTGAACCTTCCAACATTTCGCCACATTTCAGGCTTCAAACATAAAAATATAAAATTTTAATTTTTTGTCAAGAACAAGTGGGACACAATCGTGAAGTGGAATGAAATTGATTGGATAATTTAAACTTTTTTAACAAATAAAAAACTGAAAAGTGGGGTGTGCAATATTATGAGAGGTTCAGTGAGGATCTTTGAATGATCCAATGTTGTCCTAAATGACTGACGATGATAAATAGAATGCACTTGTGTGTAATCAAGTCTCCGTATAAATGCACCTGCTCTTTTATAGTCTCAGGGTTCTGTTTAAAGCGCAGAGAGAACCATGAAGACAAAGGAACACACCAGGCAGGTCCGAGATACTGTTGTGGAGAAGTTTAAAGCCGGATTTGAATACAAAAATATTTCCCAAGCTTTAAACATCTCAAGGAGCGCTGTGCAAGCAATTATATTGAAATGGAAGGAGTATCAGACCACTGCAAATCTACCAAGACCCGGCCGTCCCTCCAAACTTTCGTCTCAAACAAGGAGAAGACTGATCAGAAATGCAGCCAAGAGGCCCATGATCACTCTGGATGAACTGCAGATAACTACAGCTGAGGTGGGAGAGTCTGTCCATAGGACCACAATCAGTCGTGCACTGCACAAATCTGTCCACAAGAGTGCCACACACAAAATTAAAATTTTATATCTTTATGTTTGAAGCCTGAAATCTGGCAAAATGTTGAAAGGTTCAAGGGGGTCTAATAGTTTCGCAAGGCACTGTAACTATTATATAAGCAATAATATTATCAAACCATCTGCACTCTAAATCATTAAATCCATCGATCAAATTCCTCGTCCTTTGGCAACAACGCCACGCGTGAGCCCTGACGTCAGCCTCGTCGTTATTCCACAGATCTACTATATAACTATATTGTAGCCTTAACAAAGTACAAGGGAAGACGTGGGTTTGGTAAACGGCTCTTTATTTAACAAAACAAACTTCCAGGCGTGTGGCGGCGTGGACTTCCAGCCACGGAAGTGGTAGAGAGATCCATAGAATAGGACCGGGCGTGCGTAAAAGCCATGACCGAGCCCCGTCCACCTGTCCCTGGACAGCCACCCGGCCGAGCGCCGGCCCCTGACTTCAATCCACGGTGGTGAAAGACAGCTCCTTAGAGTAGGACCGGGCGTGGGTAAAAGCCATAATAGTTTTTCAAACCTTCTGTGTCACTCCAAATCCTTAAATCCTTCAAACTCTTCGTCCGCCGTGTCGCTTAGAAACAAAGCCGCTAATGATGCCAGTAGTACGTGGGGCCCTTCGTCAACTTCGTCATCCCGTGATCAATCTTTGTTTTTTATGTAAACAACCGCCGCGTCACGCCGTGCTGCTGACGTCACTTGAAATTCAAATTACAGTAATCCCTTGCTTTATCGTGGTTTCACTTTTCTGGGGGGGGGGGGAATTTTTTATATTTTTATTATAAGTTGCCCCCCCACCCAAACTATGAAAAAAAACGCGATTTATAGTCCGAAAATTACGGTAGGCTGCTCCGTTAATGTTTCAAGTAAATTTACGGATCGATGTGGAAGGGAAACATAAGCAGTATCAATGTGTTAGATCGAACCTTAGTCGGTTCCAATCACGTTTATAGGAGATGGTTTGAGAAACCCGATTGTTTACTTAGGGCTCATTGGTTATTTGCTAGTGGATGCATACTGCAACCATAGTCAACCTCAGTTTGTTGCAGTATAACTTCTATTTTATGCACCTTTTAATCCGGTGCGCCCTATATAAGAAATAATTTCTAAAATAAAAAATTAAATGAGGGTGCGCCTTATAATCCAGTGCGCCTTATGGAACGAAAAATAGGGTAACCTAAGTAACATTAAGAATTGGGAAGAATTAAGAGACTTGTATGTCATTGTGATTTTTAGATACGATTTGAATGAATGGGCCCTCAATTACAGTCTACGAAATGGTGTCCTGCATCAATGACAATCGATCAATGTGATTGGCTGTAGCTAGCAAATCAGTGCATGAGATAGAAATAGACTGCGATAGTACACTAAAGCAAAGCCATGGATAATAAGCTCGCATTATCTGGTAGATTAAGATGCAAAACATTGCCTTCTGTTTTTATTTGATCTTGCTCGTATTTTAAATGTGTTGAGCAAGTTTTTGGATTGGTGTGAATTTTATTTCATGAAATCCTGAATGTGGCTGGTATGATAAACTGAGTTTTCAGGGAGTTGAAACGGTTACGGGAATCCAGATGTACAACTGCGGTCATGTGCATTTACATATGCTTATGGCCACCTTTCGGTGAGATATTGTGTCACCCTGGCCACCCCAAAGAAGGATTTCTGGCTACACCCATGGTCACATGCAACTTTCATTATAGGCCTCCTGTATACTGCATGTAGCCTAATAATTTGCACGTCTCAAGGACAAAGCACAAGAATAATGATAGATAGATAAAAGATTAAGATTAAGATTAAAGATTAAGATAAAGATAAAAGATACCATTTGTGATGATTGAGTGGAGCAGGGTGACCAAATACAGCTTGGACTAGGGTTTATTGAAGGGAAGGGAGGTGGACGAACAAAGACACAGGCGGGACAGAGGCTCACGGACAGCAGGCAAGAAACAGAAGTCGACTCGGACACGGAACAGACACGGGAACAGATTCTGACCGTGAGCCTCCACACAAGACCGGGGGTGAATGGATGAGCAGGACAGGAACCACAGGCGCAGACACAGACGGAAAGCAACAGTAGACACCGACACAGAGAAACACACAGGCAGGGTTTAAATACATGAGATAACAAGAGGGAGTAGGTGACAGACATTACGGTGATGAAAGGGGTGTGGCTGAGGGAAGCTGAGCGTCCTCTGGCACGGCACGTCACACCATTTCATTATAGTGAAAATGTATTTGCACCTTCTGGTTCTCGACTTAAATGTTTAAGAACAGCAAATGCAAGTAAAGATCACACAAGATAAACATAAAATGCATTTTTCTATTAAGGGGAAAAAATATTCAAAGTTACTTGAAAAACGAGTGCAGCGGTCAGCCTCTTCACTGGACACTGGATTGGCTGCATCAGCCATAGCAGGGCGAATGCTTCTTTTGTCAGGGCTAGAGATGCAATTAAGCGTAGCCATGCACGTGGCCCATTCGAGTCCATCAATTTCAGATATGCATCTGTGCAACAAACCTCCGAGTTCGGCTTGGAGAAATATTAAAGTTGGACTTAAAAAATCCACCACACGGCCCTAGTGACAACATACGATGACAAAAATAAATGGCTGGATGGATGGATGGATGGATGGATGGATGGAAATCCATGGTTCCACGGAGGCTGACCTTTCAACCAAGTGTGGCCGTCTACCACCATTAAAAAACTAGATTGGCTCTTTATGGAATGTTAAAATTTTTCGAAATTGTGTGTCGTGAATCTAAATTATATCGATCAATTAATTTTCTGAACCACTTATCTTCATGAGGTTCATGGGTGTGCTGAAGCCTATCCCACCAGTTTTTGGACAGTAGGGAGCGATATCACAGGGTGTACATAGATAAACAACCCTTCACACTCAAAATCACAGCTATGAACATGTTTTAAGAATGTGAAAGGAGTACACTGAGGAAACCCGCACAGAAACGGAGAGAACATGCAAACTCCACACAGTAAGGCAAACCCACAACCTCTGGACTGTGAGGCGAACGTGCCAACCAGTCAACCATCGTGCTTCCCTCTGCATAATATACATATGAGCTCCAATTTTTGAATTGAACTGAAATTGTCCAGTTGAACTTTTCCATGAAATTCTAATTGATTGTGATGCACCTGTAGTACAGTATATATAATAGTTTTGTTTGATTCTGTCACTTATAGCTCAGAGTTCCTGTTGTTCCGGTAAAAGTCAACACACCAGCTCTACGAGTGAGGCAGTACCTCCCCCGACCTTGTCACAGAACCAGTCCTTCTCTTTGCCTCCTGGCCATGTAGTGTGTTGTTTTATGGATGGAGGGGTAGGACTCTATGACATGGGTGCCAAGAAGTGGGACTTTCTACGAGACCTGGTATTCTAATGAAAGGAGTTGCATTTTGCATTTTTTTTAAAAACAATGAAAAAATGTTTTCTTTAAGTAACTGAAAAATGTTTTTCAATTATGTCTTAGAAGAATTCATGACAGTTGACCATTTGCAGGGCCATGTCGAGACCATCTTCGATTGCAAGTTCAACCCTGATGATCCTAACTTGTTGGCCACTGCTAGTTTTGACGGAACCATCAAAATATGGGACACAAACACACTAACAGCAGTTTATACCTCCCCAGGCAATGAAGGTGTGGTTTACTCCTTGTCCTGGGCTCCAGGTAACATAAGCACACCCACCCACACTTACTCATGTACACACAAATTCAGTACAATTTCCCAGTTTTAACAGAAGAATGTAAAACACTCTGTGTGCTTCGAAGGTGACCTAAACTGCATTGCAGGAGCAACATCACGCAATGGAGCTTTCATTTGGGACATCCGGAAAGGAAAAATAATCACACGCTTTAATGAGGTTTCTTGCTTCACTGCTATAATATATTATAAGATTATGTTTTTTCCATATTTCGTAACACTGCGCCCGATTTTACAAAAGGAGGTTGTGGATGTGTGGGCATGATCTGTTTATTTCAAATAGAATCTAATTATTTTTTATTCTATTTTGCTGTATGTATATTGCAGGTGTATATGATATGGTACAGTCCTTTTGTGTGTTGTAAAAAAAGAAATAAGAAACATGATTTGCCTCACCTTTTCCTGGGTCAAATATGTTATCTGGTTTCTTTTAATACTTGAAGTCTATGTAACTGAATGAAAATGTGACCTTTTGTTAATGTTCGTTTAATCTTCCTCCAGCATGGTAAAAATGGCATATTTTGTATATCCTGGAGTCACAAAGATTCAAAGCGAATTGCAACCTGTAGTGGTGATGGATTCTGGTAAGTGGTAATTTTAGTTTTACATTATTATATTACAGTATATATCAATATTCTGGCGGTTTGGCAGCACACTGGTTAGCACACTGCTTAGCACGTCCGCCTCACAGTTAGGAGGGTGTGGGTTCGATTCCACCACCGGCCCTCCCTGTGTGGAGTTTGCATGTTCTCTCCGTGCCTGCGTGGCTTTTCTCCGGGCATTCTGGTTTCCTCCCACATCCCCAAAAACAAGCTTGGTAGGCCAATTGAACACTCCAAATCGTGAGTGCGAGTGTGAATGGTTGTTCGTCTCTGTGTGCCCTGCTGGCAACCAGTTTAGGATGTCCCCCGCCTACTGCCTGATGACTGCTGGGATAGGCTCCAGCACGCTCGCGACCCCCATGGGGACAAGGGGTATAGAAAATGCATGGATGGATATCAATATTCTTCCAAAATGCTGATTACATACATTATGTACGTATGTATCTTGAGTTTTTGTCTCCTTTTTTTAACAGCATTATTCGAACCATTGATGGTAAAATCCTTCACAAGTACAAACATCCTGCTGCAGTCTTTGGCTGTGACTGGAGTCAAAACAACAAGTATGTTCTACCTTTTTAACAGGAAAAGCAAAGTATCATGTCAATTATTACTGAATCCATACAGAAAATAAAACACAATTGCAAGATAACGCTATCAGGTTATTATTTTAGACACTAACATAGCTATAACTGTTTTATAATGGCTGAACTCTTCCCGCAGGGATATGATTGCTACTGGTTGTGAGGATAAGAATGTTCGCGTGTATTACCTGGCCACCAGCTCAGACCAGCCACTCAAAGTCTTCATTGGACACCTAGCTAAAGTATTTCATGTCCGTTGGTCTCCGCTCAGAGAGGGGATACTGTGTTCTGGATCAGATGATGGGTGGGTTGAAACACAAACTGTTAAAGACAATTTCCCCCCCAAACTCTAAAGATAAATGAAATGATAATAATGTATGAGCATACAATACTGTACAATATGCACAAGTGAATTTATCTGTACATTGTGCTGTTAAAAAACAACTTTAAATTAAAAGAGCACTTGTGATTATGTTTGGACAGTACTGTTCGTATATGGGACTACACACAGGATGCATGTATCAATGTGTTGAGTGGTCATACAGCACCAGTCAGAGGCCTGATGTGGAACACAGAGATTCCATACCTCCTAATTTCAGGTATGCTTTTTGTACCAACTGTAACTATACTTTTTGTATTATACAGTTCGCTCTTCAACTGTTAAAATAAGATCAGTCAGCGTTTATAAATGAACAAAGTTATAGTCCAGATGCAACTAGGAAAAAAATGAACAAATAACAAGCCTAAAACATACAACAAACATGAACATGGAAGTTATAGCATATCAAGAAAATGACTTGGGTCATTGCACTCTATTATTTGACCACTAAACAACATTGATAAATCAAAAATGTACACACACTGGCTCCTTAACGTTTTTTTTTTTCTAGGCTCTTGGGATTATACAATCAGAGTTTGGGACACAAGAGATGGCAACTGCCTGGACACAGTCTATGATCATGGTGCTGATGTTTACGGTAAAAATAATGGCTCGAAAGAATGAAAGGCTGTAGAACAGGGTTCGCCAGCAAAAAATGAGATTGGCTGCCTAGTTCATTTACTTAAATCAATAGGTACCGTATTTTTTGCTCCAAAAAGCGCACTGGATTATAAAGCGCACCCTCATAGAATGTTTTATTTTAGAAATGATTTCATATATAGAGCGCACCAGCTTAAAAGGCGCATAAAATAGAAGCTATACTGCAACAAACTGAGGTTGACTAGGATTGCGGTATGCATCCACTAACCAATAACCAATTAGCCCTCAGTTTGAGGAACGCGATTGTTTACTATCTCCTATAAAAGAACCGACTAAAGTTCGATCTAACACATTGGTACTGCTTACTTATGTTTCCCTTCCATATCGATCCGTAAATGTATTTGAAACCTCAACGGAGCAGCCTATTTTGAAAAGAAATAGCCTTGTGCGTATAGCAGCTATCATTATAGCATTAGCCTCCTGCTAACTCCCTTGAGCCTCAGCTCGCAGACTCCCATGAGCCTCAGCAAAGTGTCATGGTAGCCCCCTGTAAACAATCACGTCTCTCAAACTCTCTTCCGTAAAAGTGATCGGAACCGAATAAAGACTGATTTAACACATTGGTGCTCCTTATTTATGATTTTGTTGTATATTGATACGTAAATGTACTCAAACATTAACGGAACAGCCTATTTTGAAATGAAATAGCCTCATGGGTACAACGGCTATTCAGTGACGCCCCCTGACCACGGTTGCCGTAATGCTGGGAAGCAATGCGACCTTGTAATTTACTGGTCGTACTAAAACGTACCGAAACATTTTGGCGGAGCGCTGTGTACAAACAGTATGGATCAACAAATTCATCTATTGATCCATATATAAGGCACTCTTCATTATAAGGCGCACTGTGTTTTTTTGAGTAAATTTTAAGCTTTTAAGTGTGCCTAATAGTGCGGAAAATACGGTAATCATATTTGTAAGAGGAACAACATTAAGTAGTATTTGGATAAAACATGGTTCACGTCACAATTAATAGATAATTTCATATTGAAATAACAGAAGTCAATTACCTTTCTCTGCTGTGACTTTAACAAGTGTGGACTATCACCTGGTACAAAATTTGCCTAACATGCCATTTGGAGTGAAAATAACCATTGTGGTAAAGTAGGCAACTGTTTAACTTCCAGTTTTGAGGTCATGGGTTCAAATCCATGCTTTGGCTTTCCCCATATGAGTTAACATCTTCTCCCTGTTTGTGTGGAGTTTCTTTTCTGCTTAGCTTGTAGTTCTGAGGTCATGGGTTCAAATCCATGCTTTGGCATTCCTATGCGAGTTAGCATCTTCTCCCTGTATATGTGGAGTTATTTTGGGTATACTGAGAAAAAGCATAATGGGCGTATTTTGTATAAACAAATGGAAAATGTACTTATGTTCACTTAACTTGACTATTTGCAATTATAGTTGGTTCAACAAAATAGTAATTACCGTAATTTTCTGACTATAAGTCGCTCCGGAGTATAAGTCGCACCAGCCATAAAATGCCCCAAAAAGTGAAAAAAAAACATATATGTCGCTCCGGAGTATAAGTCGAATTTTGGGGGGCAATTTATTCGACAAATTCCAACACCAAGAGCAGTCATGAACGAGCAACAGGCTAAACGATAGGTATGCTAACGTGACATAAACACAAACTAAGACTTGAGAACGGCCCTGACGTAAAATTCAGAGTTATTCAAAAAACTATTACATAAATAACACGTTAATAAAACCATCTGTGTCACTCCAATTCATTAAATCCATCAATCGTCCTTTGTCAACAATGCGTGCGCGCCGCTGACGGCGCTTGCACTTCAAAATATTCCACAGGCCCATATAACGATATATAAATTATATATCAAATAACTATTATATAAGCAATAATGTTATCAAACCATCTGTGTCACTCCAAATCATTAAATCCATCGATCGTCCTTTGTCAACAATGGGTGTGCGCAGCTGACGGCGCTTGCACTTCAAAATATTCCACAGGCCCATATAACGATATATAAATTAGATATCAAATAACTATTATATAAGCAATAGTATTATCAAACCATCTGTGCACTCTAAATCATTAAATCCATCGATCAAATTCCTCGTCCTTTGTCAACAACGCCGCGTGTGCGCCCTGACGTCAGCCTGTCGTTATTCCACAGATCTACTATATAACTATATTGTAGCGTTAACGAAGTTCAAGTAAAGACGTGGGTTTGGTAAACGGCTCTTTATTTAACAAAACAAACTTCCAGGCGTGTGGCGGTATGGACTTCCAGCCACGGAAGTGGAAGAGAGCTCCATAGAATAGGACTGGGCGTGCGTAAAAGCCATGACCGAGCCCCATCCACCGTCCCCGGACAGCCACCCGGCCGAGCGCCGGCCCCCGACTTCTATCCACGGAGGTGAAAGGGAGCTCCGTAGAGTAGGACTGGGCGTGCGTAAAAGCCCTAATAGTCTGTGTCACTCCAAATCCTTAAATCCTTCAAACTCTTCGTCCGTCGTGTCACTTAGAAACAAAGCCGCTAATGATGCCGGTAGTACGTGGGGTCCTTCATCATCTTCGTCAACCCGTGATCAATCTTTGTCCTTTATGTAAACAACCGCTGCGCCACGCCGCGTTGCGCTGCTGACGTCACTTGAAATTCAAATTACAGTAATCCCTTGCTACATTGCGGTTCGTTTATTGCGGTTTCACTTTTTGTTTTTGGATAATTTTTGAAAAAAAACACACAAGTCGCTCCTTATTATAAGTCGCCCCCCCACCCAAACTATGAAAAAAAACGCGACTTTTAGTCCGAAACTTACGGTAGGTGGAAATTATTTCCATATTTTTATTACGTTCACCGAGCACATTTTCAACAAATTATTTCTTTGAATGTAGGTGAACCCCCAAGGAACAAATGAGTAGATTGCAGGCCTGTTTTAAAAAGAAGCATTACTCATGGGACGTTGAGATTTCCTAGGGTTTTGATAATTTTTAAATGTTAGCATTTGCCGAGGCTTTATAGGAATAAAGTGTTCCATATTGATACCACATTATCACATCTTTAAATGTGAGAGAATGTCCTGATGAAGGTTTGGGTTTTGGACACCCTATTTGGTCATGAGAAACAGAACATCAAAAATAAAGCAATTTAGTAATTTGATTAAATGTGTTATTTCAGAAGTATGTAACAAACTGACTTACTCACTGACTGACTGAGTAATTAACTCATTGTATTAAATCATGGCTTAAAGAAGTGGATGTCAGTTTATCAAAATATATCAAAATATAAAAAATAAAACAATTTTAGTAATTTGATTAAATGTGTTATTTCAGAAGTATGTACCAAACAAACTGACTGACTGACTCACTGATTGACTTACTACCATTGAATCATGGCTCAAAGAAGTAGATCTCAATTTCAAAATGGGCAGTGACACCCCCTTGTTGTAGAATTACAATAGATAGCCAATGGTATAGTTTCTTTTATAGAAGTCTGAAAAGTAACAACAAAAAGATCTTATTATAATTAATTATTCTCAAATCTAATTTGTGTGTGGGTGTGCGTGCGTATGTCTCTGGGGGAGTGTGTGTGTGTTTGTGTGTGTGTGTGTGCGTGCGTGTGCATGTGCATGTGTGTGTGTTTAGGTTTAACATGCCATCAGAATCGTCCTTTCACCATGGCCAGTTGTAGCAGAGACAGCACAGTGAGGCTTTGGTCTTTGACCCCTCTAATCTCTCCTCTGCTGCTAAACATCCTCACCAACCAACCTTGGGAGAAAATAATTGGAAATACTGGTAAGCTTTATTCATACTGGGTTAGTTCTGTTTTGTTCTGTTCTGGATTCTACAAAGATATAGACCAGGGGTGTGCAATCTTTTTAACTTGCCGGCTGAATTGGGTTCTAAATTTTGACCGGGAGGGCCGAACCAGGAGCAGATAGATAGTGTTTGTCTAAAGCAGGGGTGGCCACCCAGTCAGAGACTAAGAGCCACATTTTTTACTGTGTCATCGCACAGAGCCACATCATACACATGAGCACACATGAACACCGTCGCACCCCCCCCCCCCCCCTTGGCCACCCCTGGTTTAGCGTCTTGTCAGCTTTTCTGGACCTAATGGGCCCCCGTAGTCACAGTCGCCATTCATTAAGAAGCCAGCAAAACCAATCGCTCTGCCCTGTGTTCATCGTCATATATTTGTTTAGCTGTGCATTTTTTCCTTGCCATTTTGAGAGCGAAATTGACACTCCTTAAATGGGTTTGTCCCTCCTCCTTTGCGGGATTTCACCTCACGCGCATGCGCGTTTGACCAAAATACCATATTGAACTCAAGCGAAGCAAATACCCACAAAAAATAAACACAAAGTCAAAGTCAGCTTTATTGTCAATCCCTTCATATGTCAAGACACACAAAGAAACCGAAATTCCGTTTCCTCCATCCCACGGTGACGAGACACAGTACACGATAAACATACAATTAGACGACACAAAATAAAAACAAGAAGGCACAAACAATAAATAATAAATAAATAAAATGAGTGATGAATATAAATAATAAACAAATAACCCAATAAATAAGAGGAGCAAAACTGTTGATATGAACGTAAAAGAGCCGGATGAAACCAGCCAAAGAGCCGCATGTGGCTGGCGAGCCGCGGGTTGGCCACCCCTGGTCTAAAGTAATATGAACGACACGTAAAGGTCGTCGCATAAAAGGTTTTGGCCTTTAGTGGGTAGTAAAGCATGGATATTCAAAAAAAGCTTTTTGAAAACATGCATTTATCAACAGCATTAAAAAAAGATTTCAACAAAAAACTACTATCACTGATTCTCATTAAATAAGACACTGTTATTATGAATAACAGTTTCCATCACTTCAGCACCTGCAGGTCAGATTTATGAAAGATGTTAAACTTATGAGGCGAAATCAAATCAAACGGCAAACATTCTGACCATTGAAGAATCAGTGAAAGAGTACAGCGAAATAAAAATAATAAAGAAATCAAAACGGCAACACGGTGACGGATATCTGAAAATCAGAAGTAAATCTTTAACTCACAAACACCTGGTGACAGAGGTGAAGAAACGGGAAACACCTCCTTAAAGTCGGCCTTAATAACTTTAAAAGTTAAGATTAGTCGCAAACAGGTGGTGCATCAATGTCCTTGAGCATCCTGCATTGTTTGAAAATGAGACTGGTCGCTAGTTTCAATCGCTGCTATTTGTACACATTATGATGTTCATGTGGCTGGACGTCTGCTCACACACATAGGTCCAGCCAAATAATTGTCCACTCCTTTTTAAACACTCTGCACTCAGTGTCCACCTTTCTTTTCCTTGGGCCACTCATTTTAATGGAAGGGTTCCAGGGTAAGGTTTGTGGGTGGCTTTGGCGTGAAACTGCATCTGAAAGCTCAGCGCACGAATTTCGAGAATGCTGACGTCACAGCCCACACTCGAAATGCAATCTCAACACTGAAGGAAATAGAGCGTAGTGCGCCGGGTCCGTACTACTGAGTACGTACACGCACTTGTGAGTGTGCACTGAGCTTTATGACACGGCTTCCGGGAGTAAAAGCGCGAGCGAGCGTTTCCCCATCTACTGGGGAAACACAGTCATTGCAGGGAAAATGACCCCAACATTTTTATAATAATCCAATTTATTCAGGTTTGGCGGGATGTGGCCCGCGGGCCGTAGTTTGCTCACGACTGGTATAGACCCTCACAGGTTGTGTGTCTTGCAGATAAAGCTATGGTTCCCAACTCTCCACCACTGCTCTGTGGCAAAGTATCAAGAGACATCAAACAGGAGCTGGAAAAACTATGCTCTGACATTACCGCCAAGAAGCTGCGTTGGTTCTCCGAATGCTGTTCGGTAACTCTTTTCTATTTGTTGATGTAATTTGTAATCGTGTGATAGTTTGTAATAGTTTGATACTACAATTTGGTACAGAGTCAAACTTAGATGCAGTGAACAATGCTACTAAAGTGCAGTAATTCATTTTCTGCAGAACCGCTGCTGTTTTGAATCACTGAGAATGCTAGTCTCACTAGTCTTACTGGTTGCGCTCTCGTCTGAGATGTTTAAAGTGCGGTAAAAAGTCACTAGAACTAGCAATTTCTATTGACATCCAATGTCGAATAAGTCTGCACGATTCTAGTGTCCAGCTGCGAATGAAAAAGTACAGTTGAAAAGGAAACGGTACGGCTCAGTTGTTATCACACTCCAGCTTCCAAGGCCTCCGCGGAGTGGCCGCTTGAAGCCAGCACCCTGTGCTCTCATTCAAGTGAATAGCTTAGCCTGGTGGTGGGGCAAGAAAACGCCAGGGGAAACTTCACGAACAGGTCTGGGGTTCCAGGGAGTCCTGGCACTGGAAGCACTACTGCTACACCATTTATCCCAATTCTGGTAACGAACTAGTTACACCATTACTAAAAAGTTAATATTTAGTCTGCAATTAATTTCCTGATTATTTTTCATGTGCAAATATTTAATAACTTAAACAATTATAAAAAGCCACTATGTTCATTGAACACATTACTATAGATAACTGTCACCTGTATAAACGTAGGACTAGATTGCAGAATTAAATATGAAAAGTAAATACTGGGAAATAAGTCTACTGAATAGGATTCCACTTTTGATGTGAAAGATGTAATGCCGGATTGCCTTTTGATGCCACAGATTACACTTTGGAGAACGATTGGATCAGGTGTTGAGCGACATGGTGCTTGATCGTTTGCGAGCTACACAAGCATGGACAATCTTTCAATTATGTGCTGACTTGCATATATTATCAGAAGAGTGCTGCTTTGGTCTGGTGTCTCAGCGACTTTATTTACATGAATCTCACCCAATTGATTGTACTTTAATGAAACTGCTCTAACCGATTTGTGACCAATAATTTTTTTTTGTGGGTGTTTTTCCGTTGCCTACCTGTATTTAATATCAGTGGATGTTGTTATTTGTCAACTCTGGCCATGTGTAGTCCTTTGAGACCGTTCTGTGATTAAGAGCTATATAAATAAATTATACTTGACTTTGGACTAATTTACTTATGTGCATGTTTTTTTTTCCTGCTAGCCTCCAGGGGGAAGCAGCAACCTGTGGGACTTGGTATCTGTCATTAATGGGCAGGACGACTCACTGCTACCAGGTAGCTACAGCAAGGGCGTAATGCACATGAAACATCTACTGAAGTTTAAAACAGTAAGTATCTGTAACAAATGTGTCTGGAAGCTGATTACTCACTAAACAATGCAGCAGTCATAACCACCATCCTACCAAATTAAATGTCATTTTTTACTTACTGAATAATTAGTATGAACAACTGATTATCATGAGCAGAGACAGAGCGACCATGTGCAGCAAAGATCTTTATTGAGTTGGGCAGAAAGGGGAAGTGGAAAGCTGGATAATAGGGAGCAACACGGGCAGGAGAACAGAATAACAGGTCGCGTAACTGACGGGTAGCATACAGGTATCAGACAGGTAGCAAGCCAGATGAACCGACACAATCAATGCTGATGACTGCATAACAGGACGAGAGGGGCAGGAGCAGAGAAAGAGAACTTTCCGAGGTTCTGATCAGTGCCAGGCTGAGAACAATTGACCGAAGGAAAATCACTTATTGGATGGCAGGTGGAACGAGCATGTGACACTGGTATTTTATATCTGTGATACATTTCCGTAGAGCACAGACACAAGATTGTGACCACTTGCACAATGCAATTTTTCATTTTCATTTTTTTAACACCTTAATTTAAATTCAGAGCAGGCCAGTTGGAAGCAAGGTCTCTATTGCAGTGTTGTCAAAAAACATTAAAACTAAAACCAAACCTGTAAATGCAAGCTATAAACAGAAGAATACCCGCCCAAACAAAAATCATACGTTCAGCATGTAGTCCATGATAAAATTCCTGAAATGAACAAAAGAGATTAATCAGCCTCCTGCAGCTGAGGCAAAATATTATTCCATGGGCATTAGCAAATACAAACAGGAGATCAACTCACTTAAACTGGAACTGAATGGTACTCTGGTAAGGGTCCTACAGTAGTGGTGAACTCTATTGTGTTTCTGAGATCACAAAATGTTCTACACCTTCTTACCCTGTCTACAATTAATTTCCCCTTTAGCTATAATCACCTATAGCCTGGCAAGACCGACCTCACTCTTTGCCTACCACTTAAGCTCTACCCAGCACCTTCCCCACAAATTGGGCGCAATTACTGTACTCATAGTTTCTGTAATTGAAAATACACACAGACAATAACAAACAGGACACAATAGATGAACTTTATGTGAGATTTAAATAAGCGTCCACTTAACAGGCATTTTGCCAAAAGCCTGTCATTAGGCCAAGCTGTTCCTATCCTACCAGAGCAACCAGTCCCTGAAGGACGCAGAGTATGGACTTGTAAACTCTCTAGTACAGTTGCTTTGTAAATTGGAATGGTTGTGTTGTAGTGCCTTGCGAAAGTATTCGGCCCCCTTGAACCTTTCAACATTTCGCCACATTTCAGGCTTCAAACAAAGATATAAAATTTTAATTTTTTGTCAAGAATCAACAAGAAGTGGAACAAAATGTATTGGATTATTTAAACTTTTTTAACAAATAAAAAACTGAAAAGTGGGGCGTGCAATATTATTCAGCCCCTTTACTTTCAGTGCAGCAAACTCACTCCAGAAGTTCAGTGAGGATCTTTGAATGATCCAATGTTGTCCTAAATGACTGATGATGATAAATAGAATGCACCTGTGTGTAATCAAGTCTCCGTATAAATGCACCTGCTCTTTGATAGTCTCAGGGTTCTGTTTAAAGCGCAGAGAGAACCATCAAGACAAAGGAACACACCAGGCAGATCCGAGATACTGTTGTGGAGAAGTTTAAAGCCGGATTTGGATACAAAAAGATTTCCCAAGCTTTAAACATCTCAAGGAGCACTGTGCAAGCAATTATATTGAAATGGAAGGAGTATCAGACCACTGCAAATCTACCAAGACCCGGCCGTCCCTCCAAACTTTCATCTCAAACAAGGAGAAGACTGATCAGAAATGCAGCCAAGAGGCCCATGATCACTCTGGATGAACTGCAGATAACTACAGCTGAGGTGGGAGTCTGTCCATAGGACAACAATCAGTCGTGCACTGCACAAATCTGGCCTTTATGGAAGAGTGGCAAGAAGAAAGCCATTTCTCAAAGATATCCATAAAAGGTCTTGTTTACAGTTTGCCACAAGCCACCTGGGGGACACACCAAACATGTGGAAGAAGGTGCTCTGGTCAGATGAAACCAAAATCAAACTTTTTGGCCACAATGCAAAACGATATGTTTGGCGTAAAAGCAACACAGCTTATCACCCTGAACACATCATCCCTACTGTCAAAATGGTGGTGGCAGCATCATGGTTTGGGCCTGCTTTTCTTCAGCAGGGACAGGGAAGATGGCTAAAATTGATGGGAAGATGGATGGAGCCAAATACAGGACCATTCTGGAAGAAAACCTGTTGGGAGTCTGCAAAATACCTGAGACTGGGACGGAGATTTCTCTTCCAACAGGACAATGATCCAAAACATAAAGCCAAATCTACAATGGAATGGTTCACAAATAGACGTATCCAGGTGTTAGAATGGCCAAGTCAAAGTCCAGACCTGAATCCAATCGAGAATCTGTGGAAAGAGCTGAAGACTGCTGTTCATAATCGCTCCCCATCCAACCTCACTGAGC